>NW_011887743.1:1494145-1519367 GCF_000806365.1 Fopius arisanus | reverse complement strand
TTTTGTATTTATTGATTGAAATGTATTCTCTCTTTTGAAGTGGAGGAAAATCGTCAAGCCAAGAATACGCTAGCCACAATTCAAGATCTAGTGTCAAAAGAAGGACCGTGAGTACCAGATTATCTCAATAATTAATTAATGAAAAGAACAATTCTCTTAATTCTTCAATTATTGCAGGGGGACATTGTACAGAGGAATTGTGCCAGTTCTCCAGAGTCTGTGTGCCAGTAATTTTGTGTATTTCTATACATTCCATGGGTTGAAACGCATGAGAAATTCGCGGAATCAGACAGCGGGCCATGATTTGCTCCTTGCATCCATTGCAGGTTTGTAATTCCATTCATTTTTCGCATAAATCATGTACTGGAATTTTCCCTTTGCATGATAGCAGAGAGAGAATAATGGAAAATTTGAAATCATGAGATCTCTCAGTGAGAAATTCTGTGACTCATGCTGTATATTTATTTTCTGTTACAGGAGTCACGAATGTTTTGACAACAACACCTCTTTGGGTTGTAAACACACGTCTAAAGACACGAGGAATTGGAGGTGTTCATGAACCAAATAACAATGACTACGTCACCCTCTTAGGTAAATAGAAAATCCTCTCTGTAACTCGATTAAGAAAAAAAATTTCTAGAATCCAATCCACTGGATTAAAACGAGATCTGGAGTCCAGATGACAGCTTTGGCTTCTCCAAGGTGATAATTAAGTTATGCAGAATATGTAATAGTACTTGGAGCACTTCGCAATGATAATGTAAACATAGACAACTCTCCTCGCTGCTGCAAATGCTAATTATGAGAGAATTATGACGTAAGAATATTTTGCAATGTTATTTGATTTTATTTTTCAGAGGGCATTGCACACATCTGGAAGTACGAGGGCATTAGGAAACTTTGGGCTGGCACTTTACCAAGTTTGATACTTGTGTCAAATCCAGCTATTCAATTTATGATTTATGAAAGTATTAAGAGGAGAGTTAATGCGTCATTGGGTACACCAGCCTGGGTTTTCTTTACTATTGGGGCAATAGCCAAGACTGTCGCTACAACTCTGACGTATCCTCTGCAATTGGTACAGACTAAACTCCGGGTAAATATTGATTGTAGAATTTCTTGAGCAATTGTTTTTACGGTATTGTCTCGTTATTCGTGATGGCTATTTGTATTTTCAGCATGGGCATAACTACAAGAATCTTCCATCAAATGCGGGGACAATACAAATTCTTCTTTACATTCTCAAGTGAGTGCATAATTTATTTTACGCAAACCTTGAAGCATTCTGAAAAAAAATCTCGAGTGCTTCGTAAATAGAATAATATTTTTTTGTTTTTTATTTTGCATGTAGAGAGTATTTTGAATATTTATTATTATTATGTATTATTAGTTATTTATTACGAAAGAAAATACCGAACTGTGGAATTGTCGATGATGATTTCACAGAAAGACTATTTGTTTGATGGAATTTCTCTTTCTTGATAGGATGCAAGGATTGGGGGGACTGTACAAAGGAATGGAAGCCAAATTACTACAGACTGTTCTGACAGCAGCTCTGATGTTCCTAGCGTACGAGAAAATATCAAAATTTGTCTTTCGCATTCTCCTCCTGCACAGACCAATGCTTAGATAATTTCGATTGATTTAAGGTCGAGTGACGAATGTTAAAGACAAATTATTTCAACAAGAGTGTTTTCTGTTGTAATTTTGTATTCTTTTTTGTACATTAATACAACTGTCATTTAATAAACTATAAAAATAAGATGAGAAGGGATAGAAGTTATTCAAGTTGATGCAAAGTATGAAATATAAAAATTATTGTCGTAGTATTTATAAAAAGAAATTCATTCAAAACAGTTTTTCTTCGTTTTCTAGATTAATTCGGAATTTTTACTCGTTGCTGCACACTAAACCCTGGAAATTAAAATTCATTAATTGAATATTAGAAAGGATTAGTGGAGAGTGTGGAAATAGTCACCTGTTTCCGTAGGTGCGTTAACTTTACTGTTATGTATTCATGAAGATTTTTTATGTCGTCTACTGTATCTCTGATTATGGTATCCAGAATACTCTCGTCTCTTAGAATTCCTTTATCCACGATTACAGACATGTGGGCTCTGCCACCATAAGTCAGAAAAGAAACGCCAATACCGGTTGTTCCCCTATTTAAAATAATAATTAACAATTTAATATCAATGATTGATTTTTGGGTTGATTTTTCCTTTTGATGAGTTTTACAGGAATATCTCTGAAAATAGAGGAGATAGCAGAAATGATCTGGGAACCTTTTTTGTAGAGGTCATTGAGATCTACGAAAAAGGTTCTGATAATCATTGAGCTATCTCTTGCAGATTCCCAGATTTTCGTTGAAAACTGGTCAATAGTAGAAATTAAGTGAAATTGATTTGAATATCTTTTCCATTTTTATCAAAATTACTGTTAATTTCTCAAAAATCTCAAATTTTTTTATAATTATCTTATCTGACTACCTGTGAGGGATCCAGAACGCGACTTTCTCTAAACTATTCCCCAGAATATCCACTTTATTGGGTCCTGGTAGATTACTGAAGACCATAGTACTGTGACTCTTCAAGAATGGCTCGAGTAATTTCTTCGGTAAAGCCGCAGCCAACCAATCCATTACCCAATAATTAATTATGTAATCCGGGCTCTGTCTTAAATTTTCTGAGCACCTGGACACATCTCTGAGTCTCTCCAGGAGTCTGTGGTATTTTAATTCGGTATTTTCCTCGGTGATTGGAGTCAATTCCTTTCCATTTGCCTGGGAAATGCATAGAGGTAGTAAACCCACCGAAAATCCATTCCTAAGACTCAATTGTTTACTTGGAGCTGACATTCTAGCTGGAATGACAACTGTCACTGTTTTTGGAGCGGTTTCCTTGACCTAAATTAAACATTCAATTTTCTTCATTACTAAATTCATCTGTCCTTTATAATTTATTTTATATTTATATTATATTACTAGATTTTCTCCAATTAAAAATCAATTCCTCCCTCAAAAAAGTCATTCCCCGATTATTTTTTAATTTCCAATCCCGTCGAACTCTAATTTAATTTTTTTTTAATCTGGGAATAGAATCTATTCGATAATGATTAGATAATCGAATAAATTCGATTGTTTAAATCAATAATTAAACGTTGATATCTTACTGTTTCAAAATATCGATGAAGATTAGCAGATAGAGCAGCAAGAACAACATCTCCAAATCTTGTCCCAGTGGAGTTCTTGATATCTCGGATTTTCTCGAGAATTCCAGAATCTCTGTCATTAATAAAATCCCCCTCCATCCAGCAGGAAATTATCTTCTCGCCAGTCAAAGGTGTGCCATGAAGAGCACTAGAGCGATAATGATAATTACCTAGAGCACTTTAAATAAATGAAAATCAATAAAAATCAATAAAAATCACCTGTTATCCAGGCAATGAAGGGCCTGCCCAACCAGACAAGAGGGAATGGATATCAAGACAATCATATTCCTCCCAAAACGTCTGATCACCCCCAGCCCTTCCTGACAACCCCTCAAACAGCTGTCTCTAATTCCCATAAATACTCTCATCACTTTCTCCAGAACTAGAAGAACTGAACTTCTGAATTTCACGATAACTGGAGGAAGTGTCCTAACAGCAAACGGCATGGAGGCATCCAAGAGATGATCAGAGAACTGAATAATCTGCTCCAGAGGTGAATCAACTCCAGTGATTTGTTTGTGAGAAATATCTACATCTTCAGCTCCACGATTTCCCCGCATCTGAGGATCTGTATCGATAATTTTAATTTGAGAAAGAGTATTGAGATGAGAATCGGCAATTGCTTCTAGAAGAACCCTGAGGAGAGCCACCCCATCTCCAACAGAATGATGAATCCTGAAGACCAGGGGAACATTTAGAGTGTTCTGAGGTACATGAAGAGCTCTTTGGCAGTTTCTACCAACTAGAATCTCCCAATTGGTCCTGTGATGTCCAGGAAGTGGCTGATTGCAGATTCGGTTCATAATTTTCCTGAGGTATCCGTTGTAGACGTTCCCGCAGGTGCCATCGCAGTTTGGATGATCATCCCCGAGCCATCGGACTCTGTCTTCCAAATTGATGGTGTCATTGGTGCGTCTCCAGTAGAAGTAGCCGTATCTCTGGTGCCTCTGCCAGCACAGCTTGTCAAAGTTCTTCGCGATGAGGCGATCCTGGACTAGTTTTCTCACGTCTTCGAGGATCCTGCTGGCATCTGTCGTCATCTTCATCTCCAAGATTCCAAGGACGTTGATGATGGAGTACGCGTGATCGTCTTCAATCGCCCACACGTTGTCGCTACCTTCGAGGAGACCACCGAAATCATTTCCCTCTGATCGACGCAGGACTTCCCTGACGATTCCGCGGTACACGAAGCAGAGGCTCAGGAATAGCGTCACGAACGGCGCGAACACGCTGAAGATGATGATGTTGAAGATCCAGGTCAGTGCTGTTTTCAATTTTAACTCCAGCAGTCTAGAGTCCTGGGAAAATTCGCGGGGTAATATTTCGTTTTTTTTATTCAATAAAAATTAATTTCTTGAATTTTTAGAAAAACGAAATTTAGATAAAAATCTTTAATAGAGAATATGATTTGGAATAATAAATACCTTGATAGGACCGATTCGAAAATCAGCTAGCCATGCAATAAGTAATCCAGTGAATATTCCTAGTCTCGCTGGATTATCAAAAATATTTCCCTCCTCCGATTGTCCGGTTTTAGTTGCATTTTGAGAAAACGCGAGGTCGTAAGTCAGAGATGCGTTTTTAAATGTTTTCCATACAAAATCCCAGACTTCGTTTATCTCTGCGAGAGACGCGTTTCCCGAATTAGCATCCATCTGAATTTATATTAATTATATCAATAACTCCGGGTGATCCCACGAGTGATCGCAATAATTAAGAGAATTTTATTTATTTATTACTTTGGATAAACGTACGAATGTTGAGCAGAACACTGACAGAAAGTCTTCCTTCAAACCTTCTTTGTTTATATAACTTGTGAAGCTCCTCATTCCTTTATTGGCCTACGGCTAATGGAATTAGTATTACGTATAAACAAAATATTTAAATATCATAATTTAATTAAGGAGATGATCTCTCGAGTATGCAAATAATTTTCAAGAATTATTGCAGATTAGATTTGAAATTCTCGATTATTCTTCACTAACTACAATTAAAAATTGATAAAAATTCAATCAATTCCCAATTGATTTATTCATTTGTTAATTAATCTATAAATTTCATCATTCATTAATTATTTCTCTGGGGAATAATTGAGATAATATTCACATTTATCCAAAGAATTTTGATAATTTGATACGAATTCAAGGAATAATTAATAATAATAAATAATTTATTTATTATTTAATTAATAATTGTAATTCAGGTAGTATTCAGATTTTTCAATCGAGAAATTTACACGATTTGATAATAAATTCTCAGGTAATTACAATTATTCACGGGAATTTTTCTTTCAGTGAAATCTCTGACTTAAGTTATGATTTATTTTGCGTGGGCAACAGTTGGCATTTGTAATGGGAATAGATAATAGACAATAGGAGATATCGCTGTCAAGGCTAGCTGTCATTTTAATTGATTTATCACTCGTGAATTGCGGTATAATATGAATCACAAGGTGGAGACGCTGTAGAAGAGCAGATGTTATCATACCTCAATCATTTATTCGTGTTACATAATTAATTTATTAACGAGTCCGCGGGTATTCCTGGGGTTTCGGCTTTTCCAGAGATTTTTCGATCAATTCTTCATTGGATCTCAATAAATTCCCCTCCAGCATACGAATCTGTTATTAAATCAATTTAACGAAACAATTATTCCATATTTTTTATTATCATTCTGTAAAGATATTGGGGATTTACTGATTAAGAGTAATGAGGGGAATTTAATTGTCGAGATGATTTTTTCACCTGAAAATTCTGCTCTTTCAATTCAATATTTTTCGCGTGAATTTCTTTTCTCATGCGATTATTTAATAACAATAGGGCGTCATATCTGTGGATAATTGAGAAGATAATTACGTTATTAACAATTATGATATTCTCATGATTGCAGAGAAATAAATGGAGCAATTTAACTAATTATTGCACTAAATTTATGACGTAAAAATGATTTACGTCATAATTTTTTTTTCTATTTATTTATCTGTAATTTACGAGTGCTATTATCGTACTTCTGATGCCAAGATCGATTAATTTGTTTTGTTAAATAATCAGGGAGTTCATCACTCGTGATATTCTTGCGGAATAAATCTGTGGAAATGGAAATATTTTTTTAATCCGTAATTGTGATTTAATCGATTTCTTACTTAACATTGTATTATTTTTATTTGCAGCATCTTGCAGATTTTTCTGTAATCTCAAGTTCTTGATCTTCATGTTCAAAACTTTGAAGGATTGTTCGACTTGAAGACTCTGCGATATCTTGACCGATGAATCGAGAAGACAGAGTGTGCGTCGTATGTCGTGAATTTTTTTTATCAATTTTTCATCTCTTTTGGAATAATCGTCGGACATTTTTTCACTCATGCATCGAGGTAAATAAACAATAAATATCTGCAACAATTATTGATGGGACATTAGGGCGAAGGAATAAAAATCATCGATGCATGATAGTTTACTAACAATTGTATGTAAATATTGTTTATTGGATTAATGTACGTCTGGATGACGATGTAATTGCATTTTTAATGTGAAATTTATTGAATTAATTTCAATTGTTTAAATGTATTGAATTTGTTGATGCTATTTCTGTAAAAGTTGAGGGGAAATTGAGGAAATGGAAATGGAAATTCGAGTCGTCAAAACCGATGAGTTAAACTAATTAACTAGAGTATATCAATAGTACTCGTTTTACCCTATCGTAATATCCTTATCACTCTGCCCTACTTCTACGAATAAATGACCTCTGTAATACGCAAAGAATTCCTTGCGATTGTAATTAAAATATCAATGCAATCGTCTTTGTGTCATTGCGATTAAAAACATTCAAGAATTGATAAAACGAATTACGACCTAAACAGACGAATAAACATTCAAACAAATGAATAAATAAAAATCAAATTGATAAAGACAAAAAAAAATGTTGTGTAAAAAACCCTCAACTCGAAAAAATACAATTATTACAAAAAAAAAATGCATTGAATTATAATTATGATTGGGATGGCACCTTAAAATTGTGATCATCCCTCAATGAAATAAATTCGATTTCTTAAAGACATCTAGTCCGTGATGCAATCCTCAACCCCTAACCTTTGAAAAATCATCCCTGACCTCTCCCCTCTCCCCTCCCCGGGCCCTTACCACCCCCACTTGCCCTAAAAATGTCGATAATATCCATCCGCCTTATCCTCTCCATTACCCCCTCACCCTCCCCCCCAAAATGTCCATCGAGTCTAGTTATTTTTCATCAAATAAAAATCCAATCACAGCTGTTTTTCATAGGGACTTTGACATCTACAATGCACCAATGAATTGCAACAAAAATGCAAACCTGATTTTACACTTTCCAACTCAACAATAAACTACACAATTCATACCGATAAAATAATTAAACCGGGGGGCTGCCCCCCTTCCTCGCCCCTCCACCCACTCCACCATAATTAACAAATAATTGTCTGTAAATAATTGCATGATAATTAATGAGAAATCCGATAAATTGCAGTTGAAATCATGAAGGGGAGATTTTTATGAGGGGGAGGGGTCCGAGGGGGCTGCAGCACCCTCCACCGCCCCCCACCCGCGGAATTGATTGATTTTTAATGGATGGGTAACAGTTAATAGGGGGCGGGGGGGTTGAAGGTGGTGAGAGGGTGGGGGTTTTCCTCGTAGATATTTTCCAGTAATTCTAATGGAATAATTAATTATGATGGGTTATAATAGGTAATTAATTAATCAAGGGAGGGGATGGGGTAAGACGAGAAAGGGTTGCTCTTAATTAATTAATGGTACTTGTTGCAATTGAATTGATATTGATATTGTTTATTCTGTTTGTTTTATTGACTCCTGTCGGATTTATTTCGTGCAACATGATGTACAGGAAATATTCAATCAATCAGTAAATCAATTAATTAATCCGCTAACAGTTGTTCACGTGGTATGACTGGGGGGTGGTGGAGAGGAGGGTGAGGAATAAAAAAATGTAGAGAATAAAATAATTACAGAAATAACCACCAGAGGGTTTATGACACACTGGGGGAAAATTGGTAAGAATATATCCTAGGAATATATAAATGCAAAGATTGGCAGAATTGTTAAAATACATGATGGCTGAGATGATGGCCGTTGCCACTGTAGAAGTGAAGAAACGCGTATACGGAACCCGTGGTGTGTTATAATAAAAAAAAGAAGGTATTTTAATGTGCTTTACGGTTAATATAACGAATAATTGGTATAACAGGTACTTGTGGATTGTGATTAATTGTAAATAATTGTGTGGTGATGGTGATTTAATGGTTGGTGAAGTGTTGAGGAGTTGAATGGAAAAAGGGGGAAAAAAAAGGCACCAACTTGGGCAACAACACACGGCTGGAAACGCGCGTTTAGCAAAGAGGGTATTGATGTGATATTATTTATGGATTGTTGGTGTCTATTTGTCTGGCCATTGTTTGTTGTGATGGTGAATTTTATTGGGGATGATTTGGGCATGTTTATTTGAGCTTTTTGGGGGATTTGTTTAAACGGAGGGAACATTTACCCTTTTGTTTACGCCTTGTCACTGGCGCTTTTGTTGTTGTATATAGCGCGGGGCTAACTCTTCGGACACCGCGCGCCGTTCATTTTACCGAGGAGATTATTGTTTATTCCAATATTATTTGGATTATTTGGGTGGGAGGGGGAGGGGAATTTTTTTTTTTTGCATTTTTGGGGGGCTTTTTGGGGGCTTCCAGACCTGCCAGTGGGGCTTTTGGTGGGGGATTTTTCGGGCTCGTGCAATATGTCTGGGACTGTACCACGTAGGTCACTATCCTCCTGATTCTTTCACTTTTGTTATAACCTTAAACTTTTGCCATTCCATGAATTTGTTGTTGTTTTGGAATTTGCCATTATTTCATGGTTTTTTCATGGAGTTTTCAGTTTTTGGGGGAGGGAGATGGGGTTAGGAGAGACTGACAGCTACATTTCTTTCATTTTTATCGGATTTTTTTGGGAAATCGAAATTTTTGGGTGGAATTCGAGTTTTATTTGGAGGGAAATTTGGCAGGAGTAGATCTTTTGACGTTTAAATATTTATTTTTAACCGCAAGATGTTCTCCCACAAATGATGAGTGATCGATTGAAATTTGGAATTTGTTTTTGATGATTATCTCTGGAGTTGAAGGACATGCTGAAGTTTTTGTGGGAGACTTTTTGTAGCTCTTGAAATTTCCTATAAAAAAGCTCCCACGAAAATTTCACTGAATCTTTTAGGTTTTGAGGTATTTAGGGAGAAGCATGTGGAGGTTTTCTCATGAATACAAATTTTCATTTTTTCCTGATTTGATCCTATTTTTTTCAGATTTCTAAAAATATTATGACGAGAATTATGTCACCCGGAGATACTAATCACTGGAATTGAGCCAAGGAGTTGAATCAACCCACCTCAGACTAAAACAGATCCCATAAACCTACGGAAAAAGAATAAACAATGCAAGAGGTTGTGATCGAGATCTAAAGGATCGAACAATGTCAGCAAATTATTTTTCAGTTTTAGACTTAGGATAGGCTTGGAGCCATCGAATTTAACTGGAAATTTCATCAACTGAAGCATAATTATTCTGTGATGATAAAGTAAAATATGTAAAGGAAGAAGAAATCGAAGAAGCCAATGATCACAACTGCAACTGCAATCAAACGATTCATTGGTGATAATTTTGTTCTCAATGGATGAACGATTGATCCAGCACAAAGTGGATAAGAAGATGTGCATTATTGATAAATTCATGACTGAATCACCAGGATTATTGTTCCAGTATTGCAAACAATCACTGGGGAACGATAAAATGCTTGTTGAATTAAGTTGTGGGGTGAAAAGGTAAATTACATGAATGTCAGGAACAGGCGACGTGGGTCGCAGACGCGTTGAGTGGCGCCGTAGCGCAAACATCCCATCGTCTATAGTAATTATCTCCTGTTGCACCTGATTTTTAAAGGTAATTATAGTAATGAAGTTCTCCAGAAGAATTCTCGTGATTTGACTCGTTTCAATTTTCAATATTATCGGAATTAATTGTACGATTTCGACGAGTCTGTCATTGTCGGGATATATATATTTCTAGGACCATGTTTGTAAACACGAGTATTTATTTTTCAGATACACAGTGTCATATATCAAAATAGAGTGATGATACGTTGAAAGACAGATCCAAGAATCAACAGATCTCGAAGAAGTGAGACAGTGCAGAAACTGATAATAAATAATAACCAATAAAAACTGCTAAGGTGGCTGGAAAGGTGGCTACCTAGGATTACGAGGTGCTGCGTGGGCATGCAGCAGCCTCAGACACGCCCTCTCCTCGGGGACTCTGTATCCTCCACAACTTCCCCGACTGCAAGACGTAACAACCCTGTTGCTGTTTTAACTCATCAGCAGGTAACAATTGTCAAAGCCCTTCCAATGAATTACAATCAGTTTAAAATGATCTCACAACATTATAAGAGATTATTTTATTTTCCAGCTCCAACAGCTCCAACAACTCCAAGCCCAAAACTCCTCGGGTCAGCCCCTGACATTCGCCCTGCAACAATCCCCAAACAACAATGGTCAGGAGCAAACATCAGTTGGATCAACAACTGGAATTGGAAATAATCACATCGTATACCTGAACCAACTGAGCCAATTGAATCAGAGTACGATAACCCCAACAGGGACTGGTATGGGCCTGCCCCCAGCCACCCCGACATTCGGGGTGGGCCTGAACATGGGATTACCTTTATCCCTTCTCAATACCAGTCTGACATCCCTCACCTCAAACGTCATAACTACCTCCAATCCACTGCTCAACATCGGCATACCCAGTATCAATTCAGCCCTGACAACAGTCAATCCAACAACTCTGAACACCCTGAATACCCTCAATGCGCTCAACTCGAACCTCTCATCCAACAGTATTACAGCAAATGGCCTGACTGGACTGAGCCAGGACATGAATACAGCCCTGAATCGTCTCAACCAATCAACCATCAACAGCAGTCTCACCCAGAATCAATTCTCTACTATTTCCACCAATGACAATCTCTCCAACATCTCCAATATCTCAAACCTCACCAATCTGACTAATTTGAATAATCAAACAACGTCTAATCTACCACCTCAGAGCCATGGTATCACCACGAGTGTCAATCAAGCCTTCAACCGAGCCTCCTTGAATGTTCTGGCCACTGGAATTCCTACGAGCCTCAACTGCAGCACGAGCTTTCCCTTTCAAACAATCCAGAGTATCCAGAGCATAGCTCCCCACATTGTCAACACCAGTATCTCCCAGAATCAAAATCCAACTCCAATCCTGTCAACGTCCTCCCAGATAAACAATCAGCCACAAATGTCGAATCAGTCGACAGCCTCGACGACTCAGAGTTTGAGCTTCTCTGGGACAATGAGCCAGTGCAATTTATCAACATCACCAGCTGTCGTGTCGATATCCTCCATTCAGACGGACTCCATAAGTCCAATCAATACACCAGCTGGATATGGACATGGTCAGAGCTTATCTAGACAGTTCCAGGGACAGAATTCAGTGGGACAGCAGGGAAATACTGTTGTCAAGTGCATACAGAATGTCAACTCCCCTGGGAGTCCCTTCTCCATTCCCATGAAGAGTCCAGCATCGAATATAGCACCACCAACACCGAGTCCAAGCCCCAACAGAATATTACTCCGGAGTCCAGCCTCGAACTCGATGCAATCGAGCAGAAATAGCCCGAGTCCTGTGTCAATGGTAAATACGTCGAGCAGTGGTACTGGCACAACGACAACCGTCCAGCAGAATTTCACCGTTCAACTCCAGAGTCCCATGCAGAGTCCCATGAGTGTTGGGCCCATTCAGAGTCCAGCGCCGAGTCCTTATCCACCAGCTAAGAGTCCTCATCTTCAGGGTGTTGGAGGACAGATAACTGGGGGAATGACTGGCAATTTGAATAACAGGAGTCCAGCACCTGGTGGCAGTCCTGGACCCAGTCCAGTTCGTCCAAATACTCCGATTCTTCAGCAGGGGATGCAGGTATTGCAGATCATTGGTACACCACAGTATCAGCAGACTTCGTCCCAGCTCGTTACGAGGGCTGCGTTGTTTGGTAATCAGCAGATTCAGATTGCACAGACTAAAGCTGCTAAACAACCACCTCAGATACTTCCCAAACCACCCAATAGTCAGGGGGTGGCAACACCACCCAAGCAGAGGGTTGCTACCAGCATTACTAATCAGGTGAGACAAGAAATTCAAATTCTACTAGGATTCATTCGTTTTTTGATATTTTTATACAGACAGTTTTTGAAAATTGTTTTATTGTCATTTTTAGGTGACACAACAGACACAACCGCAATTAGTCCTCGCTGGACCACATCAGAATCAAACAGCAACGATGATACCCACAGCTCAAGGATTATTACTGAATCAGGTAATTTTCATTCAAATAATTCATTGTCATTCTTCTTATTAATTTCGTCTGTTCAATCTCACGCAAAATTGCCTTGTGTCGCTTAACATTTGTCATGCACTCTGCTAATACAAGCTTGAATTCTCTCGGGATTATTTTCCAAGTGATGAATTCGATGGTGAAGGGATTTGGAAGGGATTTGGAAGATGTAGAAAAAATGGGAATGGGAATTTAGAAGAAAAGGGAAAAATCGGTTTTTGGGTGTTTTTGATTGGTCACTTCACCAGTGAATTAGTGTGGGATTTTCTGTGATAACGGTATCTCATTGGGTTTGCTGCATACATAGGTACTACCTTCAACGGGTCCTGTGATTGTTCAACAACAGCCCGGCGGCGTTCAACTAATACTCAGGACACCAACAAATGCCCAACAACAAACGCATACCGCACAGGTGATGGTTTCACTCGTTCATTCATTCATTCTTCTCAAAGTGCACCATTTTTTTTTGTGTATTTAACCATTATCACGAGATACATCCATGCATTAATTTCTATTACACTAAAAAACTGAACATGCTCGTCAATTTTCGATAGAGTCCATTCGTAAAGACCAGAATAATTATGTGGGGTACATTGTCATCACAATCATTCACTCATTAATAACATCCCCTTTCCAAAATCATATTCACTGCATAATTGTTCATAATTTAATGTTATAACTTGAATAACACGAATTTATTTCACTAGAAATTATTCGAAATTTCGATATTCTGAGATCACTATTTTTATTCATGAAAGAATTCTCACATCTTATTCAATTCTCGACAATAGGAATTGGAGAAAAATCGTCAGAAGTCATCAATAGTAATTTCTTCGATAAATCGAATAATTGTGGTTTTTTTTTCCTGTATAAACTCATGTCCCTCCATCGATGTGTAATGGTGCTTATGGCTATCGATTACCTGCGTTTCAAAATATATTCATGTGTTTAAATAATTTATAGCTGACGCAGCAGCAACTCGTGAGGGTGGTAACAGCCCAGGGTATGCAGTTGCAGGGTATCACTCCTACATTTTTCGCTGTTCCAAATGGTTTTCCACCACCGGCTCCACCTGTTATGAGGCATACACCATCGAGTCCGGCACCTGGTAAGACAACGACTACAGATATATTTTTTATTTCTCATTTTATAATTTAAAAATCGAAATTCAAGGACAAAACGAATGGGTAAAATATCACAATTCGAATTTCAGTTCTGTTAAATATCGATATATCTCGAAAAGTATTGATTTTATGAAAAAATATCAGCATTCATTTTTTCTCGGGAATTTAATTAGCTACAAAAAAGGTTCTACATGTTTACTTCTCAAATCGATAGTTTTTCAGATAAATCGAGAATTACTGGGAATGAATTTCCTTTTCAGATTCATTCCGGGGGCAATTTTTAATTCTAATTCAAAACTTCCTCCTCAGGAAATCCACCCACGAACAACCAAATAGTCATTCAGAACGCAATGGTCCAGTCCCCCCAATCTCACCTGAACAATCAACCACCCACTCCATCCCCAAATCACATAACAACGAATCAATCGTCGGTGACTGATCAGAATCTCCTGCCACCGCCGAAGAAAAAAGCAAAAAAGAAGAAGAAAGCCAAGAAAAAGGATGAAGAGCCCCCGAAGCTCGATCTAGCCAGCATAATGAAGATCTCAGGAATAGGTGACGAGGACGACATGTTCGACACAGATGTCATGCCTGATCCTGAGCCCCAGCCCCACCCGCCACCCCTCCAGCACATAGAGCAGCCTCAACTCTCCCAGATGAGTGTTCAACACCTGGAGCACAATCCTCCCCTGTCAACCCCCCAGAATCATCCCCAAAATCTTCCCCAGCCTCAGAACTTGCCTCCAGCCTGTCCCAATCAGGATCAAAACAATCAACTAGTCGCTCATCTCCATATGCCAGTTCAGAATACAATCTCTGGACATTTGAGATTAGCTGTTGGTGAAGATGGTCGAGTTATTCTCCATCACACACCGGATCCCAATCAGCCTGAGATCGATCAGGCAACAGCCCAAGCACTGATAAGATCACTGACTCAAGGTGGTGGACAAAATTCACAAATAATCTCACAACTTCTCGGCCATGCCCAGAATTTACAGCAGAATCAGCAGAATCAACAGCAGACTGTCAATGCACCTCGTGGGAAAACTGGATTAAAGCAACAACAGCAATCATCTGGCAATCAAACATCAACTCAGATAAACTCATCGTCTCCAGGTATTCATAATCCTGGAATGATGCCGGTCTGCTCAAAGCCGACGTTCTCCCAACAGCAGAGTAATTCAAACATTCCTGGAACAAGAACAGTAGGATCTTCTGTGGCATCGAGCCCTGGAGTTTCACCAGCCCCGAAGACTCTCCAGCAGCTTCAAAATCCTGGAATTCAAATATCAATCGGTGCAGACCAGAAATCGAAGAACGACCACATTAAGGCACCCCCGAAGTCCCACACCTGCAAAAAGGTATTCATGCAGAATCAGACAGCCCAAAGACAACCCACAAAAACTCAATCATCAAATGTTAAACAGACTGGTAGTGTAATAAACAACAGAGCCGTCCAACAGCAAATTATCAAGAGTCCACCGGTTCAACAGCAGCCAAGAGCTCAGTTGGATCAGAATAACGAGCAGATAAATCAACAGAACATCCACCAGATATCGACCCAAACGGTGCAGTCATTGAACGTCCAGCGTTGCTTGGAGCAGAGTGTTCACAAGATAACAGTATCAGGTCTCCAGCAAAATTCTCTCAACATTCTGGGTTCTAATCCATCAATTCCCGAGTCCCTTGGACACAATTTGGAGCAGAATCTGATTCATGGATACGTGGAGGGTCCCAGTCCAGGCAATTGTCCCCAGCAAGAGGATATTCAACCCTCAACCCCAACTCTCAATCTTCATCATCCAAAAATATCCCAGAATAAACCCCAAAACGTGATATTCTCGAGTGATTTCCCCACACCAATCAACAACACTGTAATAAATACGAGTGCAGGTCAAACAACGAAGCAACAAATTCAAAATCCAGAAGTGCTCAATTCCGCAGCAACGAATATTCTGAATAATGCCCCAAAAATAACACCTGAGATTCTGAATGCTCTGAGCAATTTAAATCCAAATGATCAGCTGTTGATTGCCAATGCCAATGGACAGATGCAGGTGATAAGTCAGCAGCTCCTTCAACAGCTGTTGACAGGACAGCTGAATGCCCAGCGTAATCTAAATCAGAATCAGAATCAGACCCAGAAAATAGTAATCGGTGAGGCTGACGCCTCGAGCTCTCAGGGGCTTCCTGGTGTCCAAATAAATACCCCCACGAGTCAGATAATCGTCAACAGTTCAGGTGGTGCTCCAACGATACAGAATAATATTCAGAATATCGTTGTCCAGGCGGCGCCGAATCAGATGCCCCATCAGATACAAATCCAGAATCAAGCGTTTCCCAGTCAGTTTATTGATAATTTGAATCAACAGCAGATCAGAAATCTATCGAGTGGTAATAAAACAACAGTGACAACCAGTGGTAGTGCCCCAGTGACTCACTTGTCTCAGTCCAATCAGATAAATCAAACCCACGTGAATCCCATCAACGCATCGACAACAACAACAACAACTAAAAAAGCTAAAGTTGTAAAACGAACAAAGGTGACAGTGTCATTGCCACAGACTAGTTACACCCAGGGTGTGAAAACAGCTCGAACATCAGTATCAACGAGTACACCGACACAACAAGTGATCAAGGACCCACAAAATCCCTCCACAAATACCAAGGTCGAGCCTGGACAACTCGGAATATCCAGTAGAGTCGTTACATCTGGAATTCAAACAGTTGGAATTCAAACGCAGGGTAATCAGACGACTCAGGTGCCCTCCAATGGCCAGATGGTCCAGAGAACACCGAGATACATCCAGCTACCAGTGCAGAAACAGCAGATGCTCAAGAGTATCCAGACACAGATTCAGAGTATCTCCAGTAGAAAGACCAATACTCCAGCTGAGCAGGCACTTCTAGCTAAACTCTATCAGGAGCACAACAAAATTGTTGCCAGTGGTAAAGTCGTGTCAGCCCCATCTCTGACGATTCCCACACCCTCGGAGACAACTACCAATGCCAGTATCTCATCACCGACGGTATTCACAGTGTCTCATCCCCTGAATTCATCGACAGTCACAAAAAATCAAACGTCAACAGCTCAGACACAGACGATGACACCAGCTGTTGTCACAACATCGTGCTCAGTTGTTACCACGAGTGTTGTGACAAGTGCCAGTATGCCAATTGTCTCAGACCCAGTGGTCACCAAGATGGAGCCTGTTAAGGGTGGAATTGATCCCAGTATGCCCTCCATTCACACTTGTCCATTCAGCAAGAGTAAACCGATGGAACTACCCAAATTTCATTCACCAGTCAAGGTTTATCAGTCCACCATCCAGGGAACTCCTCCTGTTTCTTGCTCGCAGCATAATCAGGCGCAGCAGTCAACTCAGTGTCAAACAGATCCATCTGATGTTAAACCGATAATTCAGGGAATGATTAGTCCTATTAAACAGGAATTACCACCACCGATTAGTGTCCAGGTTCAGTCAACTTCACCTGCTGGTCAGGTGATACCATCATCACCGAGAATATCTGGAAAGGGACCCAGAATTCAGAGCCCTGTCAATGTGGGACAGATAAAGCCGGCGCCTGCCAGTCCCAGCACCAGTTCTGCTCCAGTCGTCAGTCAGACACCTAGGCAGGGAGTTAAGAGGCCAGCCACTAGTCCAATATCCAGGCAGATAAATAGGGGAGATCTCATGGAGCAACAACTCAAGATTGATCAGAATGGAGCGGTTAATCCTGATGTTAATACACCATTTGGTGGTAAGAGGGACGCCTGCAAGAGACTGGTTAGGTATCATTGCTTTAATGAGCAGGTGCTAAGTGCCAAGGATCTCGCTAAGGCCGATGAGATCTTCGAGGAGACTGCTAAACATCTACTAAGCAAGTTCAATTCGATGATGAATAAGTATACGTATCTGCTGCTGATGGAGAGTATGGTGAGTTTTTCTTTCCTAATCTTCTCTCGATTTTATTAATATCTCTGAAACTACAGGAGATGAGGAAATTTTTGTTATTACCATTTTTGTAGATCTTGTTGTACTCTACAAAAAAGGTTATGAGGAAAATTCCGTTATTTCCCTTAGATTCGGAGATCCCTTTTAAAGAAAGCATGTAAGTGGATTTTTCACGATTCATAAACGCCAGTATTGCTCAAAAACTTGAGTAGGAAATAAATTGATTGTTAATTATTGGATTTGGTAATGGATGGGGAATTTATTGGGTTTCCAGAGGGAAGTCAGGACGTCTGAGCTCATGATGCTTGACAGGACATTTGTGTCTGAGGAGCAGGGCATGTTGGATAGGTTGAGGGAGCAAGAAGCTAAAGCCAGTGGTAAGTTTATCTTTTTTTATTCGATAAATCAAAAGAAATAACAGATAATTAATATCGATAACTGTGAAACTTTCAGAAGAGTTCAAGAAAGAAGAGAAACCCCTTCTTCCAAAGCTGGAGGCAGACCTCACCGACGAAGAGAAGACCTCGACGAGCTTGGCGAATGTCCTGGTGAAGCAAGAGCTTGAGGATGATTTCTGCAGTATGGATCCTCACTCGAGTGATGCCCAGATGAGATTAAAATCCTCTAGCTGCACCAGTGGTGATTACGACGAGTGGCTGGAGATCCAGAAGGAGCTTGGTGTATATCCAGGTGACACTGGCAAGTGTAAAAATCCAGGCAGTAGTGGAGCTAGTGGTAGTAGTGCTAATGGTGCTTGTTTATCAACGAAATCATTGACAAAATGTGAAAGAACGCGAGCCAATGGTGATTGTCGTTTAAGTGCAAGTGTCAGTCAAAGTACAATGAAAAATCTATTTGATACAAGTGATACTGGTCCAATGGAGTTGGATAAACGTTGGTGCAGTGCTGCATTGAGGGATGATCTCGAGAGAGATCTCATTGAGGATACTGATAGTCTCGATGATTTGGCACTACAGTCACAATTACCAGGTACTTCACTCCAGGATAATGAACAGGGACAAGGATTGATTAATGATCATGATGACATAACAGCACAGGTACAGTCAGCCATTGATAGTATTCTTAATTTGAAAAAGAGACCGTCAAATGCTAGTGCTGTTAGCACACAGGTTAGTGGTACAACTAGTGCAGGAACGACACAAACATCGGGTAATAGTAGTGATTCGAAAGACTCTGTGCTTGATCAGGCTGTTAGAAGTATACTGGGCTCGTGACCCTCATCTAATAAAGTATTTTAAAACCTTAATAACTAAAATCGATAAAGTATAATGTGTAAATCAGTTTTCTCATTTTTGTTTTTATCTGGATTTCTTTCAATCCAAGTTTCTTTAACTCTTTCTATATCTCTTTTTCGTTTTTCTGTGGACTTATCACTGTCCCTTTTTTTTTCAATGCCAATGTCTTTCAGATGAAGTGATGTTGAATGTAATGAGTGCAGTTCGAGGTCTAGGGTGTTTGGGGAAATTATGGGAAAAATTGATTTTCCTTTTTTCATGCTGATTAAATTATTTCATTGTCTCAGTAATGAGTAGCAGGGGAAAGTGTCAAATGACACTTTCTCCGTGGACGACTCGTTATTGGGACAATTTACGGAATTATTATTGTATTTATACAAATTCAACGGTCATCTTTCAATCATGAATGACGGAAGAAAATTATGAAAAAGAGATACTGAGAGAGAAATGGATAATTATGATGATTAAGCCATCGTGTAATTTTATGATTTTAAATGAAAAGAATGTACATGTGGTTTGGTAGATGAATTGACACGGCCAGATATTATAATCTGCAAGTTTGTAATGTAATTTTGTAAAAAGGAAATTATTTAAAAGGAAATGATGAAAAAAAAAACACGTAATGATGATGAAAAAAAAAGAATGATTTATTCCCCGTTTGGCTGTAATTCCAATCAGAGAATTTTACGGGTGGTAATCCAACAATTAAGTGAAACAATTGTAAATATTAATTTTTAAGGTGTATTATTAATTATTACAATTATTATAATTATTATATTAATATTATATCATTATATTTTAATTATTACGACATATAACTGAGATAATATTTCCTTGGATTTATTATGGCAACTAAAAAAATGGAAAACAATAGGATTATTCAATTGTCAATGGGATGCATCGTATTTATGGATCCTTTACTCTGTTCGGGAATTCAATAGTGAAATGGTGGAGAATCAAATTAATTTTTTTTGCGGGAATTTTTTAAATGGGGAGTTACTCTATATTTTTTATTTGTTGTTTCAATTGGTGATTTTTGGTGATTTTTTTTTTCTATTTTATGCGACGAGTTGTTGAAATAGATACGAGAAAAATATATTGAATTTAATAAACGATTCTTCATCATTTCTTGTCTGAATTCCTCGAGGGAGGGGGAGTGAAATTATTTAATTAATCACGAGTGAGATAAAAACGTGACAAAGAAACGAAACAAAGGGGACCCCTCATTGGTAACTGCAAATCTTCGTTAGTTAATTATTTGAAAAAATGGAGAACAGAAACAGAATGTTGAAAGGAAAAGCCACAGTTTTATTTTATATCCATTATCTACTAACAATAATGACATATGTAATTTGTTTAATCAGTGATGAAGGCACAGTCTGAATTTTAAACTGATAATCAAAGAAGGAAAAACAACAATTTTTTTATCTAGATTTAAAAGGAAAAAAAAAACAAAACTCAATGAAACACAAAATCTACTTTTTTTGGGCATCAATTTTAGACGACAATAGATTGTATTTAGATAGTTTTTCGGTGCGTTGAGAGAATTTGCCTGCGGCGAAAGGATTGTGCATAATACTTGAACATAATTTATTGATAAAAATTATTTATTGAAGATATGCTAATGAAGGAATTTATCGAATTAATTAGGTTAATACGAGGCATCACGTACATCCACCAATCATTCAAAATTATCCATTGAATGATAAAAAATTGTGGATTTTTAATGAACAGTTGTGGAAATCAATGGATTTTTAATTAAAATTTTACATGTCATAGTTTTTTCGAGAAAGTCCTGCACATTTTATGAAGCTGGTGATTTTAAATGGCAACAATCATATCAATTGTTCGAATTTGAGAACAAACGAACCTGAAATGACAATGATAACGATTTATTCGGATAAATGGAGTCGTTAATTCAAGTATTTCCATGATAAATCCTTTCATCGTACGAATCTCTCGAATTTCAAACAAAAACCCCTTTTTATCGTTCGCTCTGTACAATACGGTACATATTAAAAACAACAGAGAATGTATGTTAAACAGATGATGTATTTTTTTTTCTTTTTTCTTGGCAAACTTAAAAAAAAAAACAAAAAAAAACAAATTGAAGACTGACAATTATACAGACAAAAGAAAAATAAAACGTGCAGAACTATGAATTAAATTGTAATATGATTAAAAGGAAAGCAAGTAATTGATGATTTGTAAATAATATTTAATTGCACACCTGAATGGAAGAAATGGCAAACGCGACTTAATTCTAACAATGCTCTTAGAGACTTTTGAGAGATATTAAAAAATATATATGATTGAAGTTCTGTCGTTCCTAATAAATTGCCGACATTTTGCCAGTGTAGAATATTCTATCTTATTCCTCAATCTAATTTTAATATTTGTTTGATTAATAGTTCTACGTCACAGGCGACTGCAAATTGGTACGTATTTTTAATCATTCTCTCTGAGATTGACGGAATAATTAAATAATAATTAAACTAATTAATAAACTGGCGTGACTCTAACCTCAAATCAGGTTTAACTATCCAAGATTCATTTACTCACTGAATAATTGATTGTAGATCTTTTATTTTTATTTTTAAACCTGATATCATCCACAATTAATTATTATTTATTTATGTTTGATATCCGTATATATTGAAATATATCATGGATATATTATTTATTTGTGAGATGCATTATGTCATGAACAAATCTCGTTTTTTTCAGAGATAATTGAAATGATACGTTATCATCTCTAAAAAAAACTAGTCTATCAAATTTAATAAACATAAATTAATTCTCTCATAGAAAAAAATTTAAGATATTGATAAAATTAATTAATCCACAGGTGAACAGAAATTAGACTTTTGAATCGCCCGCCAACTGGTCCCGCTCTCTCCCGGTCATCCGATTCTGGCCACTAAAATGGCGGTGACTTGGAATTCTGCGCATGCGCAGATGAGTGGTCTTAAATCCCGCTAAAATTTTGAAAACAAATTTCTAAACAAGACGCGACAAGTGGTAAATGTTATATTATTGTGAATAATTGTTAGATTATTGTTGTTTTCGGGGAAGTGTGTGTGCAATGAGACAAAAGGAAAGTGCTGAAGCAATGGTAAGTAGTTTAATTAATTTATTGAGATCAGAATAAAAAACTGACATTTCCTCCCCTATAAGTTCTCCGGAAAATTCGGATTTTTAATTCTAATTTGACTTTCGAATCGCCCGCCAACTGGTCCCGCTCTCTCCCGGTCATCGGATTCCGGCCACTAAAATGGCGGCGACTTGGAATCCCGCGCATGCGCAGAGGAGTGTTCTTAAAATCCCGCTAAAATTTCACAGTTTTCGGTGAAAACGAGACGCGACAAGTGCCAAATGTTATATTATTGTGAATAATTTTTGGATTATTGTTGTTTTTCGAGGAAGTGCTCGTGCAATGGGAGAAAAAGATAGTGCTCAGATAATCGTAAGTCCTTGAATCAATGTATTGAGATCAGAATGACAAACTGACATTATCCTAACCTATAAGTCACCGGAAACATTCTGATTTTTCATTTCTATTCGGGGAATAAAAATTTAAAAAATATTTTGTGGATTTTTTTTGTTTGTAATTAGGGAATTCCTGATGTGCTGTGTAGTAAAGCGGGGATTGCTGCATCTTGGCGAACAGGAAATCAATTGGGAGTTTTTCCACATAAACAAATCAACGCACACACCAATGGTAAGTATTTTTAATAATCACACTAATCACACTAATAATGACATTAATTAAAATTCGCCGAAAAAAATTTGAAATATAATTTTTTTGGTAAATGAGTAAAAAAAAATGTCAATTAGTGTTTTCTGCAGAATAATTTGAGGTTTAGCTTGACATTTTATTTTGTACAATTCAGACAGGAAGAGTGATTATTATCCCTGCGAAGCTCGAATCCATCTTCTTCGCCAGGAAGTCATCCTGTTCCACCCCACCCTCAGGAAACTAGTGAACGAGAGCAATGGAGTATTCGTCTCGATAAGAAACATAAAGAAGACAAAAGCGAACGAAGCGAGACCGGAATTAGTGAAGTACAGTAAACATTATCGATCAATCCTTCGAGCATGTGTGGAGAGCCTCCAGGACACAGCTGCCAAGACGATGTCAGACACGAAGGATCTCCTGGAGAATTTTCTGACAATCTTCTACAATGTCGAATGCGTTTGGCATTTAACCGAGATATTATACATCGATACAATTCCAGGGGATGTCGTCCTTCCCCAGCTGATGGAGTGGGTTCGTTTCCACTTTCCCTCCCGCGAGCTGACAGCCGCGAAGATCCTCTCCAAGAAGACAATCGGTGCTGAATTGGAGTGTCAAAATTACTGGGAAACAGTATTCGCCTGTGCACTTCACGGTAAATTGGACATAGTACGTGCCCTCCTGCTGTACCACAGCTCAGCAGATAATCGAGGATTCGTAGCAGCTGAAAATATCCTCCGGGCAATACCCGTCTACAACGTCTACGGCGGCTACTCCATAAACGAATTTACGATGCGCTGGAAGTACTGGCAGTTAGATCTCACCTCCAACATCGAGTGCAAGACATTCGCGGTTGACGATAATTTAAATAAACTGATGAGACTCGTCGTGGGTGATGAGAGCGTCCTCTGGGAGTTGAGTAAATACACTGACGCCTGGTACGAGCTCTTGGCAGCTAAATTATTCTACTCATCACCGTGTTGCAAGCAACCAGAATTAGCTAGACACGCTAATAACATTGCGGAGAAGTGGCAAGCTAGGAGAAATCTTGATAATATTATTCTCGCACTCATGGAGAGCGATCTTCACCAGGTGATCAAGCAAATACAGTATATGAATGACAACGGATGGTTTGCAGCTCATCTCACTGATCTTCTGTACAACAGCGAGAAGCTCAATATCATTGACAAAGATCAGTCAAATGTCACTGATAAACTTCACGAGTCTCTCATTCTGGATTATGGCAGCACTCTGATGGAGAACTCGTCGTTGTGGCAGTGTGGGGCCAGTTATCTGGAGAATTGTCCCACTCAGGGGCTAGCGAGACTGGAGACACTTCTCCAGAGCATTCCTTTGGGTAATGAGGCAAAGGTACTCAAGATTATTAATGTGGCGCAGAGCAATGGACTGGTGAATGTCGTCACCAGTATATCGAAGATCCAGGGAATGAAGTCTATCAGGCAGGGGAGACTGGGGAATGCTCTCGCTTGGGCACTTAAGGCTCAGGATGGACCTTTTGCAACGTACATTGCTGATCAATTTCTCAAGGCTTATGCTGCCAATGGAGAGCTCGAGTGCAGGGATCTACTGGAAAATTTGGGGAGGTACATGCTTACTAGTGACAGACTTACTTTTCTCGGGAAATACTGCGAGTTTCATCAGATGTACGAGATCGGAGAGTTCCAGGAAGCTGCGAGGCTACTCATGTCACTAATTATCTCCAATTTGACGCCTAAGTAGTGAGTATTATATATTTATCATTTATTTGTTGTTACCTTGGGATTAATTCAGTCTGAGGGAGTTTTTATGTCATTTGTTGTACGATGTTGAATAATTGTATGGCATTTCGTACAATAAATGAAATTGAGACTCTGTCAATAAAAACTCCTCGACATTTATCCGGGCAACATTTTTTTCAGTTCTCACTTGAATTTTAATTATCCATATCCAGTTCTATGTATATAAAAATAAAATCATATTTAATCGAATGTTAATGTTAATGTCTTTTATTTCAACAGTTTCTGGCCGATTCTTCTGTCCGATGCAATACCTCTTCTGGAATCCGAAGACGTAATACTCTCCAGTGAAGATACATTCACGCTGATGAGGTGTTTAGAGGAGCACGGAGATGACCTGGAATTTCAGGATAAAGTGGAAATAACAAGATTGGCGGCTGCGAGGAACTTGTCCCGAGCCCTTATCCTCGAGGATTGCCAAAATGATTAATAAATTATGTTTTTTTATATTCATAATGTGATTGTAAAATAAAATATTCTCATTTTTTATGTATAATTTGCTAAAAATAAACAAATTTCCAGAATAATCACTGCCTTATTATTTATTATCATATCATTTTAAAAAATCACAATAATAACAATAACAATAACAATAACAATAATAACAACAACAACAACAATAATAATAATAATAATAATAATAATAATAATAATAATAATAATAATAATAATAATAATAATAATAATAATAATAATAA
>NW_011887743.1:1489001-1494120 GCF_000806365.1 Fopius arisanus | reverse complement strand
ATAATAATAATAATAATAATAATAATAATAATAATAATAATAATAATAATAATAATAATAATAATAATAATAATAATAATAATAGCACCCGACTATTTTTTTTGACAAATTCGGCAAGTTGTGAATACATTTTGACCCTTAATAATATTATTAAGCCTTAATGATATTATTAAGCCTTAATAATATTATTAAGCCTTAATAATATTATTTAAGCCTTAATCGGGTTAAGGGTAATAAGGATTAAGGCTTAATGGTTAACCCTTAATAATATTATTAAGCCTTAATAATATTACTAAGCCTTAATAATATTACTAAGCCTTAATAATATTATTTAAGCCTTAATCGGGTTAAGGGTAATAAGGATTAAGGCTTAATGGTTAACCCTTAATAATGTTATTAAGCCTTAATAATATTACTAAGCCTTAATAATATTATTTAACCCTTAATCGGGTTAAGGGTAATAAGGATTAAGGCTTAATGGTTAACCCTTATTATTATTATTATTATTATTATTATTATTATTATTATTATTATTATTATTATTATTATTATTATTATTATTATTATTATTGTTATTGTTATTGCTATTGTTATTTTTCTAAATTGTATGATAATAAATAATAAGACAGTGATTATTCTGGAAATTTGTTTATTTTTAGCAAATTATACATAAAAAATGAGAATATTTTATTTTACAATCCCATTATAAATATAAAAAAACATAATTTATTAATCATTTTGGCAGTCGTCGAGGATAAGGGCTCGGGACAAGGTCCTCGCAACCGCCAATCTTGTTATTTCCACTTTATCCTGAAATTCCAGGTCATCTCCGTGCTCCTCTAAACACCTCATCAGCGTGAATGTATCTTCACTGGAGAGTATTACGTCTTCGGATTCCAGAAGAGGTATTGCATCGGACAGAAGAATCGGCCAGAAACTGTTGAAATAAAAGACATTAACATTAACATTCGATTAAATATGATTTTATTTTTATATACATAGAACTGGATATGGATAATTAAAATTCAAGTGAGAACTGAAAAAAATGTTGCTCGGATAAATATCGAGGAGTTTTTATTGACAGAGTCTCAATTTCATTTATTGTACGAAATGCCATACAATTATTCAACATCGTACAACAAATGCCATAAAAACTCCCTCAGACTGAATTAATCCCAAGGTAACAACAAATAAATGATAAATATATAATACTCACTACTTAGGCGTCAAATTGGATATAATTAGTGACATGAGTAGCCTCGCAGCTTCCTGGAACTCTCCGATCTCGTACATCTGATGAAACTCGCAGTATTTCCCGAGAAAAGTCAGTCTGTCACTAGTGAGCTTGTACCTCCCCAAATTTTCCAGTAGATCCCTGCACTCTACTCTCCATGTACGTTGCAAATCATACGTTGTAAGTCATTCATATACTGTATCTGCTTAATCACCTGGTGAAGATCGCTCTCCATGAGTGCGAGAATAATATCATCTAAAACATTTATTTATAAATATTTATTTTGATTTTTGAAGGGGTTTTAGCCGTTCCCGTTGAACGGGCGGTGAAACGAGCCTTTCGGCCATTTTTCATTATATTTATTTTATTTTGAAAAAAAATTGAATTTTTCATTCTTATATATCTATTTGCGACGGGTTAAAAAGAATTTCAGGATGACGCCATTAAAAAAGTTTAATGTCCCTCTATTATTATTAACTATCCCTTAAAAAAAATGCAATATAACGTTTTTTGAAGCCGGTTTATTCGATATATATATATGTATATATATATATTTCCACATTATATATATGTTATATATATTTACATATATTTAGATATACTTATATATTTTTAGATATATTTATTTTATTATTATTCTAAAATTGATTCCCTTTTCTTTCGTGTTTTTAAAATTCGTGTAATTTTGTTTTACGAACGAGGAAACTCCAAAAAACATTACATTAGACCTTTTCATTTTATAATCTCTCTGATTCTAGCTTAGAGTCAGAATCTGAATGTTTGAATTCCGATTCTTATATTTCTATGGTTGAAAAACTAAATGAAAACTCAGGTAGTAGCACCACAAAAGTAACAATACGCGCCCATAGGGCGTGTTCATCTCTAGTTATTATAAAAATATCAATACATTTTCTTATTACACTGTCCCAGAGTACATCATAAACACATAAATAATCATAAATACATAAATACGTACCCAGCGTCCATAAAACTGGTATAATCCGGTGCGTCCGAGGATTAGTACGATTGATAGTATTGTCCAAATACCTGAAGGGGCACAAAATGCAGAATTTCCCCCGAAAGGGAAAAATGGGCCTGCCGGGCACCAATCCCCACTCCCTCCCATTGTCCAGAGGGTCCCAAAAGGGTCTGGCAAATTGCAATTGGCTATTCACTCTCCAGGTAACAGGTATATGGGTAATTCCTTGCAGGAGGGGTAGGTCAACGCAGAGATCACTCTTCGTTTGTTCCTCGGTGAAATCACACTGTTTATAATTGTGTCCTCGACATTTTCAAGTCCGCAAACATCCACTCCAGGTGAGAAAATCCACTTGAAGTTATCGAAAATAGTTTTTCCTTCTCCATTTGCACTTCCAGTGAGCCAGTGTTTCATTATTTTCTTCAGCAGAAGTTCTGTAAAAATAAATGCAAATTGTTAAAATAATCGAGCGTAAAATTCCCAGTGCAAAGTGCTTTCATTCAAATATTCAAAGTGTCCAACTACTCAAATGTTAAAGTGAAATCCATAATTTCATAGCCGCTAATCAGTTTAATGAATAATAATAATTGATTTTGCATTTTCTAATTTTTCAATGGCATTTAATAATTTCGTGATTAAGAGAAGTTAGAGTTATAATTTTCCCATTATATTAATTTCTACGTACCTGTAATTGCAGGAGCAAATTGAGAAATGGCATCATCACAGAATAAACCGGAAGCGACACCAGAAGTTTCCCAAGATGTAAGATATTACACGATTCATCGTCCAAGTTATTGCGGAAGAGAGGTACGTGTGGTACGAATGCCAGTGCAGTCAGGCATCTGGCCATCCGTGGAATTGCATTATCCCCGGAGTTCCTGCCTGTCAAATCCCGAGTGTCAATGCCATGAATACGATCCGTACAGAAATCGAGAGTTCGTCAATCCATTGGAACCCTACTTCGTTAGATCTGAAGACGGAGTCTTACAATACCCAACATATAGTGACATCCCGGAAGCCCCGCGCTCCAACCGCGAGCGATCAAATCCTGAAAAGAAGAAGAACAACGAGATTATGTCTGAATTCCTGGATCATCCCGATCGATGAATCATTAAAAATATTCTTTAAATTTTTTCAATATCTCCAACGTGAAAAAATTTGGAAGAAATATTTGTACTGTGATCCGATTCCATGTCTTTTAATTCATAAGGGTTGTATGATAAATATTTGTACAAAAGTAGGCTATAACATATTTTTTTCATGTAAATTGAGCGAAGTTATAAGTAATTATATCAATTTTTGTAGTGTGAGTTGAATTAATGAATTAATAATAGAATGTACATATTTTGTTCAATTAATTTGTACCGAATAAAGCCATATATTCATTTTATTTCAAAAAACAGAATTTCTTTTTCATTTCATTTCCCCTTAACGCTTAACCCTTAAAACGGATTTTTTTTTAAATTTCAAATTCTTATCCTTTAACCCGTCTGGAATATGTAGAGTTAATAGACGTAATTTTTCCCTTTGATTTGACTTTTTAAATAAATTATCTTGGGAATATTTTTCAATTTTTTATCTAAAGAATTTCGCCTGAAGAATTTTCGATGACTAAAAATATTGATTTCCGGACGATTGAGTTCAGAGACTTGTTTCAATTGTTTAAATTCTGAAAATCCTTCAGAAAATATTCCCACGATAATTTTTCCGTTCCATTTCAACTTTTGAGGTCAACGGCCAGCGCAAATGAATACGTTCTCGAAATGTAATAACGAGTGGAGGAATAAATGAATGAATACATTACAGTTGTAAAGAAGCATTCGAACACGTGCACTGAAACGCTATCAATATCGTGAATGTATTGCCAATGTGTCAGTTCTCTTTTCTCAATAATGACAGCGTCACAGGAAATTGAAATCGACCGAAGGGAGAGAGTGAAAATATCTACAAAACTAATCAATTCCTCGATCAATGAATATTAAACTAAATAACATCCACTCAGGTCACAATACTTTTACTATTCTAACTTTTCCAAATATTCATTTGAAAACATAATTTATTTATAATAGAGTTGAAAATAATTTTTCCAGACCTCTCAATTATTATTTATTGATTTTCATTTATATATAATTATTTGATCCGAAAAAAATCGATAATTCCAATCATAAAATCGGGGAATTCTCCAAATATTTTTTTTTAAATCGCATGACCTCGACAACGTGACCAAAAAGAAATACCCCAAATCATTGAATCGTGTCGCTTCTTATCAATCAAAAACAAAAAATGATAGGCGATAATGATATGACGGCGTCATTAGCCCACCAGACGATTGATCAATAAAAACACGTCCAAGTGCAATCAATCGTGAGATGATACGATTGCGTCGGGTTTAATCGATACATCGATTGGTCAATAGAAATTTAAAATCGATTTGTAATCGATGTGGTACTTACACTCGTGAATTATCAAGAGGAACATCCGTTTCACACCTGTATTTTCGTGAACACCTGGTGCATGATTCAAGTACGGAGGTACCCCATACGGGACTTGAATCGATTATTCTCATCGTCTCCAATACAAATTTCATGAATGACCGGAAGTTGCACGGCACGTAACTGGCAGCTCCTTGATGCAATCATTTTTGCATTAGGAAGATAATTCATTCTGAAATAACAATAAATATAACCATTTACTTTTAATAATAATAATAAAGGGCAATCGCCCGAAGCTCTACTCTGGAAAAAACTACCCTGAAAAGAAAAATCATTTTTTTTTTTCGCTTAAGAAAATTTGTTATTCTGTTAAGAATATTTTAAGCCACTTCTCATTAGAAAACTCAAAATATTTTAGAAGTTACAACAGCTAGAAGTGGGGGGGGGGGGGGGGGGGGGGGGGGCAGGGAACAA
>NW_011887743.1:1079642-1488987 GCF_000806365.1 Fopius arisanus | reverse complement strand
GGGGGGGCAGGGAACAAGGATTGTACTCGGGCCAGGTAGTGGCTTTGTCCCTCCCGAGAAATTTTGCAGGTAACAATAGTGCAATTCTACAGTAGGATTATAAGATCAGTTTCCTTTGCATATTAAATCTTTGAAAGGTAAACCAAAACAAACTTGACTTTTAGCTGTTGCCGCCCCCTTTTTTCTTCTTTTGGGTTTTCCCCGAAACCACGTTTTTCAAACTGGTGAACACGATGATTCAAAATCTAACATACCGATTTCGATGAAATTTTTACCACATATTCTTTATAAAATTATCTATGGAACTACGTGAGCTTTTCTGATTGGTTCTTTCATGGTCAAGTCGTAAATTTATTTAACCAAAAATTTACATCGAAATCGTATTTTTTTCAACTGACTGCCATTAAAAAAAAAAATTCTTAATTTCTTCCCCTCGTAGTTCCAAGCGATTATCTGTCTAAATAATACATTTTTTTTTAATGAATGAATAAATGAATTAATAATTGTTAATATTATTTTTTCAATTAATTAAGTTATGTCAAGGCAATTTACGGAGGGAAAAAATTATTTTTTCCAGTGCAATGAAAATTTGAATTGTTTATAATCTGTTATCAAGATGAATATTGTTGGGAATAATAGTTTATAAACAAAAGAATTTAATGATAAATTGTTCTTCCTCTCTCCTTGAACGGTAATTCGATACTTTGCACCAAGGATTGCCCTGTAATTGAATACGATACGGGCTACCGGACACTATCACATTAAAAAAAAATCACGTTTCAAACTTCTTATTACCCACTACAGCTAAATCTGATCCCCCCTACCCCACCAGCATCAAGTGAATGAAGAAACGAGTGGCGAATAAAAAATTAGGGCACCGTGATTCATCAGCAATGAACGCAATTACTAATATCTCGCAATGTCACTTCCGCTGTTAATGAGAGATCAATTAATCGGTATTAAATATTAATCACCAGACTGATGTTCTGCGGATTAGATATTGAATAAAAAATGATAAACCACTCGGGTTTATGCCTTTGTGAATCAATACGCAATTGTGAATTTTCTCGTGGTATTTTCCCTCTGGCGCATCGTAAAAGAATTCCAGAAAAAAAATATTGAGGAAAAACTTGTGTTCTCATCAAGAAATTTCCGTGTTTACATCAATTACAAAATTCAATTACCCCCGTACAACTGGAAATTTAATTTTAAAAAAGTTGAAAAATCATCTCCAGGGTCAAAGACTGTGAGATAATCTTTCCTTTTTTATTTATTATTCAATAATACTTCCTAGTACCGAGCCAACAGATTATCTAATCCATAATAAACCCACGGTTCGTTAAATCCGTCCTTTAACGCACCATTGACATTTAAAAAATCGTTTGAAACTTAAAATACATCCGCAGGACCTCAAAATTTCAAAAAAAATCCCCAGCGATCTCTCTCATAAAATCCCCGGAGTGTCATCCATTCAGTTGTCAAATTAACTTCAATTACCATGAGTAAGTGAATTTAACATGGAGAGACCGTGAATTGTGTTAAGGCCTGTTACACAATGGATTTTTAATCATCAGACACTAATACTATTGCCACCGTGTGATTTCAAATCTTATGACGTCAAATCATGGGAATTACTCATATGACCTAGACAAGTAATTGATATTTTATCATTGAATGAAATAGAAAAGTTGCCAGTATTTTATAATTCGTTGACACATTAATCTCAAATTTCATTCTGAGTGGCATGATAATATCTAATTATACGACTGAAAATAAGTCGCCGTAGGTTAATACATGAATAATAATAATGAAAATAATACTAAAAAGCTACATTGTACTGGTATAAATCAGAGGTGGGCAACCTCAGTTCTCGGAGCTACTCCAGATCCCGACCTCCATTAAGCAAAATTGTCCCAAGCCATAAATTTTATGACTGCACCCCCTTTGGGCCCATGATACCCTGCCCGTAGGCAAGAGTGGGGATATTCGGTAGAAACTTGATTGTGGGAAAAGTGAAATAGAAAAATTTTCTACTTCTCTAATGGAAATATTTTTTCAATTATTGTTTTTTTTGTTGTTATCCTTTTGATTGGTTATTGAGTGCTTTTAATCCTTATGAAGAACGATTTCGTACCCTTCATAGATTTCTTGAAGTAATTTTGAAATGATAATTGAAATATTGTTTGGAAAACAATTATTAAATATTACCATGTTGTCAATAGAACTTACTTGACATGCATTTTCAAACTTTTCATTCTTATATTTTCCGCTCTCGATGCCAAATTTTTTAGACATATAAATATAAATAACTTATACTATAAGTTATTTATATTTGTATTCCTAAAATATTCCACCTGACGAAAAGAAATCCCTTCAATTCCTCAAACTAAATATTGATTCATCATTAATGGCGAATTGCAACGATAATTTGCATACAGTAATTGAATGTGAAATCATTGCAAAATATTATTTTTCACTTACAGACAATAATGGGATAATTGAATAATGATACTGAATTGTTAAATGAAAAATGCGGCGAAATGCAATTAATTGGTAAAGAACGGGTTTACGATTATTTTGACTTTCTGGGTTTTAAATAAAAAATATATATTCAACGTTTGAAATTATTCACAAGATGGTAAGAAACCCAAGAGTGAAAAAAAAATGTACTTTTGTCTAAGGTACGTAAAAAAGTGCTTGAGGATATGAAAGGAATCCTTAGAATTGAGGGAAAATACATCCGGCTTTAATCATACCGTTGGGTCTTCAGAAAACATCCTGAAAGTTGATGGCTTCAGTATTCGCCTTGGCAATTCATTTTCACTGGAGCAAAACGAAAACTAAAAAAGGGGTGAAAAATAAACCCCACAGTCTAGCACTCATTTCAAAAATCATTTCCACTCCAGTTAAAATGTCCCTCCAAGGTGCACCGCGGATCCAATTATATTCTCTTCAAAATAATAATTTTTCGCGTTAATAATTTTTGAGTCGATGAACAATTTGACTCTCGTCTGGGTCAAGAATATTATTTATGTTCGGATTGAGATCTGACCCTCAACTTTCAGACCGAATGGGATGCGAATTGAGTTTATGGACGAGTCATCCTGTTTCTGGTCGCGTGCCTATAATTAACCGCCCCTTATTCATACTTTAATGAGTCGTTGGTGAATTGCATGGGGGATTTGCATAGAGTGACATTTCGTTTGGGGGAGAAAATAGAAATGAAAAGATAGAAAGCGATGAGTTCGTTAATAATAATAACGATAATATACCTGACTTTTTTCAAAATTGACACTTCCGGTGACAACTCATGGGGCAAAAATCAATTTTTTCGTCGACATATCGGAATTGTGGAAAGAATCTCATATGTAAAACTAGCAATAATTATTTCGAGAAAATTGTTTTTTTTTTCGATTAAAAGTGAATTTTCTCTCGGTGTAAAGAATCTTGAATAGAAAGAGATGTAAAAAAAAAAAACCAAGAGGATGGTAAGCTGTTATTTCCTGAATAAATCGATATTGCACTAGACCTCCGACATGCCCAACTCGAAAATAACGATCGTGGAGAACTTACCAGTCGCCCCAAGGCCTAGATACACTATATAATCCTCGTTATATATAAAATATCTCGTCTCCCTCAATTTCTCGCATGTTCTCCGCTTTCACGTAGCGATATACATTGAGAATAGAACGAAAAAAATATATATATATGACTCATCGTCCTTGTTCACTAACAACACGGCATTTGTTGTTATGCACAATAGCGATAAACTGATAACGAGCTTTTGTCACGAACAGTACAATGCACGTGAGTGAAGACGTGCACTCGCATGATTTTAATCACTAATGTCAAGCGAGATGATTTTTTTAAGACCAACATCAACCCGAATTTCATTAGTATCGATACCCCTTATCAGTTACTTCACCTACAAATTAAATGTGTGATAAAGAGCGTATGAACGGGAATTTGTGCATTTTAACATCGGAAAATTCAATGGATTTCAAATTTTTCTTTATAAGATGGAGATATTTCAAGATCGGTTTCCGTTCTCCTTTTTATATAAAGAAAGAAGATAAAGAGTAAATTTTAAATTAAATCATTTTTGCCAGATTTTCTTCATTGAAAAAGCAATCTGATTTTGAATTTTTTTTTTCGCTCGTCATGAGTCGATATAAGTCGATTTTTGCAACGAGTCGATACAAATCGATTATCGCAATAAATCGATTTGTATCACAGTCGATATAAATCGATATTAATCGATATTCATTGATTTGTCAATACTGTAAGAGATTTTTTTGTTTAGATGTTTAAGAATGAATGTTTAGAAATTTTTCAATCTAGATTAGAGATGTACAGAGAAAATTGGGTCTTGAATTTTAATCAGTGAAATTTGTGGCGATTACGGATGCGTTCTCAAGGCTATAGATAATTGAAGTAAAGATGCAATTGATTATGAAAATGATAGTTTACGCCGACATTTCAAGGTGATGAAGTCACGTAGGAAGCGTTATGAAAATTGATGAGATGGAAAAAGAAAATGGTCGATGTTGATACCGATAAGCAATATAGTTATTAATTTAATTAATTTACGGATATAAATATCCGATCAATTGACGAAATGATTATTATTGGATTGGGATTTTCAATCAGTCATTGCATTTTCATTCTTTTTTTCCTCATGTGTTCATCCATTCGCTTATCAATCGCAAAAGCAAATTTATATTTTTTTTACTATGTAACGATAAAAAAAAACGCACGACCTAATAATAAAATAAAAGAGACGATAATATTACTAATTTCTTATAATAATGGTAATTAATATTATTATATAATATATGAATTTTACGACTGCTTTGAAAAGTAAAATTGTGAGATTGAATTGAATATTTTGGATTATATTCAACGACAACTTCGTAATGAAAATAAATTAATGACCGTCATGTGACAGTCATACACCGAGTCACAGGATTTCAGCAAATCTTCAGATTGCACCCGAAATACAACAATGTCGCGTTATCGAGATAATTCTATACTTAAACACCTGTCAAATCCCGTCTCAAACCGCTTTATCACTTCCTCATTGAATTCTTTTCCCTATATAAAGTGATTAATAATTATACAGCGTAATGTAATTTTAAAAATCATTGCCGAACGATTTTTCCTGTTTCGAGTTTCACGAACGGGAATTCATCAATCTGTTTTTATTCAAATTATATTGCTCATCTGATGACCGGAATGCTCTTAAAGCGATTGTAAGGAAAATTTTTAATGATCAATTAATTGTCTGAGCTGATGATAAACTGTCAATGGAAGAATGTAAGAATTTATTCCAGAAAGACTTGTCAGTTTAATTTCAATTCCAAAGAACAGAAATTGTTCGAATTCTTCGAAATTTTTTACTTTTAATAATCGAATAATCAATTTCATCAAAAGGCGTAATTACCACATATTGTCATAAACAATCAGTTCGATAATAATTGTTATTCGTTGATGAAATTTCCTCTCATCTGGATGAAATAACAAAAAGTAAGAAGAACAACTCGTCTACCATGAATCCTATAATAACCCTAGAATTACCATAATTAACAATAATAATAACAATAATTCCCTAGTTCTATGATAATTTTGTTCATCAAGGAAAAAATTCTCTGGAATGATTCGATGATTAAGAAACAATCAGCATTCCTTGAAACTCCATCGATTGACGTTTCAATAAGTTTTTTTAACCTTGATGTTACGTTTTCTGACGAAATATTGTTTGTTAATTATCCACGGATAATAAGCTTCCCAGAAATCCAGTGAACTACTCCTAATTCAGTTATTCTACTCCTGATATTATTTACAGTCATCTTCGAAATCCCTATTTTTTGTTATTCCCATTTTGTGCTATAACAAATGAGGAAAAAATGTGGAATATTGCTGGTTGAAAATGAGATAATTATCGTGACGTAATTACGACACAGTTGAGCCAAGCATTTTCATTCGTACACAGCATTCATAGGTACGTGTACTTAACCACGTAGCACTTGTACTAGTTTTTCCTAGTTGAGAATTATTTTTTATTCTCTAGAATTTCTTCTCAAAATGTTGGAAATTGTCATTCCTTATGCGACACACACAAAAAAAAATACAGAGAGTCCCACAATTCTAATCATTTTGGAAATTAATAAAGAATATGAATAATATAAAGATACTACAGAGATATTTCGCCAATTTTTTCAATATGCAATAATTCCAGACTTTTTCGTGAGTGACACAAAATGGTAAAGTGACAGAAATTTAAAAAAATATCAAAATTGATTCAAATTTTTTGGGAAATTTCGCGAGAAATTTATCCTTTTGAAATTGAAATTCCAAAAAAAAATTACCGGCAAAAGATAAAATTTCATAAAATTTTATTTCCAAGAATCCGAAACTTCAAAAAATATCAAAATTTCAAAAAATATCAAAATTGATTCAAATTTTTCGGGAAATTTCGCGAGAAATTTATCCTTTTGAAATTGAAATTCCAAAAGAAAATTACCGGCAAAAGATAAAATTTTATAAAATTTTATTTCGAAGAATCCGAAACTTCTAGTGGTAAATAATTTTTTTTTCTTGCGAAACTCAACTCGCCGAATGATTTCGATCAATCCTCGAATTTCACCTAATTCCAATTTTTTCTCAGTACATCATTAAACACGTATCCCACCGGTGGAGGGGAATTCATCAAAAGGGGAATAAGAACTTGACAGGAAAAAAAAAATGTGGAGAAGTTGTTGGGGACAAAAAGCTGGAGAGGGGATGAGTCACTGGCAATCGCCGCAAGTTCTCGGTTTCAATTCAGTCTGAGCGCAACTACCTTCTACCACTGATCAATTCCCCACCTCCCCCCTAAAAAAAATAATAAATAATCAAAATAAAACCCCTCCCCAATTCAAAAGACCAACGAAATGAATAAACGCACTCATCAGTGAATGAATGCAAAATATATTCGAGACTGATTAAAATTTTTGTTTTAAACAAACAACAGAGAAACAACGGCTGCAGATAAAACCACGTAATAAATCCCGCGATTAAATTAAAGATAGGAAATTTTTACGTTTTTGTTTTTACGTTCTTGAGTGAATTTTTCATAAATTTCATGTGACAGTTCATTGGGGTGTGCAAAGAGCCCCTTCCAGTGTCATATTTCATGACAGAGTGTGAAAAACGAGCGAAATATATCGAGTGATCAATCAAGATTGCTCGATAATTAGCCTTGAGGCAATCGAACTAATGAGTGACACCGACTGTGAGGATAAACATGTGCATGCAAAGGTGTAGATTACGTGTTGAGATGTGAGAGGTGTTGGACATTTCAAAGGTAAATTTTTCATTAAGTCATGCATACAGAGCATTTTCAATTAAAATATTAATAATTATCCGGTAATCACAAATCTAATCTAGAAACAACCCTGAAAATTATCTCTTTCGTTTCAACCAACGAAAAAAATTTCATTCTAATTTCAAATGCAATAATTCACCTAGATTTGCTTGTGACATGTGAATTCACTCGGCAGAATTAATTAATTAATCATTCATCATTCATTCATCATTCATCATTCAAATTCGGCTATTAAATTGAAATTTAAATTGGAATTTAAATTGAAATATCATTGAAAAATGAATGATGTAAAATGCATGGAAAGATATATTTCTGAATTTTAAATGGATTGAACAAGAAAGGAGCGAGGGATGACATTCGTTGCGTTTGAAATTAGACTGAGGCAAAAACACAAGGAAAATTCGTTCTTTGTGTGGGTGTCTGCAATTTCTTTTTAATTCAACTGGATAAAAAGAGGAACAAGACCTTGAGCTTACGAGGGCGTTGGTATATTTTAAGAGGTGATTCCCTGGAGGGCAAATACGTCTTTCTCTATTTTATTTAACTTTATTTAAATCTCTCCCTCCTAAAGACGTAGTAAAATATTTCATTTGCGGTTTATTCTTATTTAGTCCGTGAAACATTGTCACGCGGAAATAGCGATGAGTATTATTCGATACTTGACCATGAGGACAACTCTGGTTTATATTAATTCGCAATGGGTGCTATACTTTGCAATAAAATTCCTGCTATCAAATACCGCTGAGTGAATTTACTTGAAATAAATTAATAAATTGAGACGTAATTTTTTTTTTCACATGTTGTATACGGAAGTTTTGAGATTTCGACCTCGAAAAATCGCCATTTACGGGAATAATCGGTAGTAATATCGCAAGTACTTCAACATTATCAGGTACTCACTCATAGCCTCGACGTAAAAATGAATGTCAAATACTGCAACTTAAAAATATCAAAATATTTCGTTCATGTTGACAGAATTTGTGTTACAAAAAATGTCATCGAAAAGTCAAAAAACATTTCTTTCATTTCTGAAAATGTTATATGCCTGATTAAAAGAGAAATTCCTCAAAAATATCTATTAGTAATAGCAGAATTGCACCGGGCGACAATTAGAATAATCGGACGGAAAAACGATAATTCGACTAGGAAGAATTCTTGTGCTATTCTGATAAAATTCGTGATTATTTCTGGATAAACTTATGGGAATTTATAGAGATCTCGAGTGAAGTCTCAGTGAAATATTCAGGCTACGAGGAAATATCCGAAATAAAACAGTCCGTCTCAAATACTCCGCTGATTTGCTTATACTCGAGAGACAGAAATACCCAAAATGAACTGCAAATTTCAGTTGAATTACTCTACGACAATTGAAAGAACCCATGATAACGCAAAAGAATGCATTCAAATCTCGTTATCACGTTTTCAAAAATCCCCCTCAAAATTTGTAAGAAATTTTCTCTTCTAAATCAATCAAATTTTGAATTGAATCACAATTGATAAAAACAACTTTATATTTTTCGAATTTATTCTAATTACCAGCGAAAACTCTATAATCATTTTTTTTAAATCCTCGCGACGTCAGTATTGCACTATTACATATCCAGTTTCATAATTATAATAAGCGATAAATCAGTTTAATGGATTCAAAATGAAAAAAAAGAATTGCACGAACGTGGCATTGCGCAATGAACTATTTACCTCAAGTCAGTCATTGAAAAACCGTAATTTAAAGTACCTGAGAAAATGGTGGATAAAAAATTCAAACGTCAAACATCCCGAACCGTAATTGATCTTTCCTCTCGCAGACTTTAAAACTAGCGGGTATTCCCACAGTTCTCCATTTCACCACGATAACTCTCTTATCCTGATATCAATGTCGTCCAATTGTAAAATGGAAGATGGAATAATTTAATCGGTCGTTTCAACAAATTCTGACTCCACATTCATTGTTAATTAATGCGTTATCAATCCACACGAGGAGACACTAGCGATAATTTTCATTCGATTCAAAAATTGATTGATTGACTCTGGATATCAAGAGCGAGGAATTTGATAATTTTTTCTTCCCCTCCCATTATATATATATTTTTTTTTTACAATTGAGAATGAAATCATTCAAATGAATATTGAATGGTTGAATGATTGAAGAAATAAAAGATTGATGTTTCCAAATCTGAGTCTGGGTTATTGATTGCTGATTAATTGAATTTCCATATTAATTACCAATTAATAATATTCATCTGAATATTAATTGATTAATTTTTGAGAGAAGATTTCAGCGAAATTTCACTAGCGAAATGGTAAATGAGTATAATCGCATTATCTTGGAAGCCAGTTTTTAGCTGATATTTTGGAATTGAAAGTAGATATCGATTTTTTGATAGGAAAATTTTTCCTAGAGAAAAATAAGAGCTACAAAAAAGATATTAATGAAAATATCTCTATCTTTCTTCAATCCCAAGATATTCCCCAAACAATGGACTCGAAAAAAATTCATTCTACATACAACGATAAAAAAATTACTTCCGCCCAACAAATCCACTAGTCAAAAATAAATTTCATTACCAGAATGAATTTTTCCCTATTAGTGTTGTGCGAAATCTCACAATTAAGATAAAAATACCTGACAAATAATTATCAATAAAAATTCCCGGGAATTCAACTAAATAGACCGAGACTATTGTCTCTTTGGTTTGAGACACGCGAGGACGCAAATTACATGCGTTTCCCTTTTGATTGTGCACATGCAGTTGCAATTGTCCCAGTGAACGTATGTTGACAAGTATGACTTTGTCTCGTGCAATTATCGTTCACCGATAACTAATGATAGGACAAGTGAGGAAAGCCGTAATAAAATATACAGGAAGAAAAAGAAAAATATATAATACCAACTACTGGACTCCACATCCGAGCATCATTGCAATCGCAAATCTTTCTGTTAGGCTAATATTATACGACTGTGAGTCATATTAACACGAATATGTGATATATACCTCTGTTGAAGGATATAATGACGACGGATAATGTAAAGCCTGATCTTCAATCCCGATTATTCGGGAAAATTAATGAACGTCCGGGTAATTAATTCTCTGAGCTATTGCCGGTAGACACGAACGGTCAAATAATTTTTCAAATAACTCCGAAAAATTTTCCCCTGATTTATCAAAATAAGTTGATATTAAAATTAGTACCAAAAGGATTAAAACACTACAATGAATATCAAATGCAATTTACTGATGAATAGATCGAAAATTGAGAGAAATTACCATGTGATGTTGAATTTTATAATCAATAATAATTGCATTGGATTTCCTTTTTCAGGCACAACTCCACCTTGATTGAACGTAGATAATTCCCATTGGCAATAATTCAGAGATCGCTAAAAACCAGAGAGCGATAGAGAATGTGGTCATGGTGATTGGCCGAAAAATAAACTAAAATGTAGTAATGATTGAATGGCTATTTATGGAGGTCGTTTGATGTACCAATTTATTGTTGGCATTACGACCCCGAGGATAACGAGAATGGCCATGACCTCAGGAACTAATAAGTGGGCTTCGAGGGTTGTGGTGATCCTTCAACTAGCAGCATGGAGTGCTGTTGGTATTGTGCTGCTCCAGAAAGGAGTTACGTCATTGCAAAAAAAACCACCTGATAGCAACAATGTCACGCAGGTAAATGCTGCACTCAGAGAAATATATATACATTCCACGACCACAGGCTCTTCAATGTTTTGGATAATTCTCTTTATATTAAGCGACAAAGAAGAAATTTTTCTTTTTATAGCACCTATCTATCCCTCAAGTACCAGACAGATGAATAAAAATTTGAAAAAACCGCAAGTAATCAACTCCTCATTTCCAATTTGACCTCTAATTTCCAGACAACAACTCTGAGTTCTTCAAATTTCCACGGGCACTCGGGTCTGGCAGTGATTCCCATTATCGAGGAGAATCCCCACAGCCAGGAGTCCCGCAAAAACGTGGATAAGTCCCCCTGGAAGGTGCCCCTGGAGCCTGAGGACGAGCCCCGGGTCCTGGAGTCCATCGAGTCCCCAAAGGACGAGGAATCGACAAAAAAACCCCAGAAAATATCGAAGAAACCCCCGAAATGGAGTGAAATCGATCTCTTCCCCATTCCCACACCGAGATATTCTCTACCCGAGCCCGAGAGACACCCCGACAAGACTGAAGAGATGATCACTGACAAAGTACCAGCATCATCAACACCACCAGCAACAACAAAATCAGGAATGTGGGAGTCACGACGTAGAGTGAGATTGTCACATCTGAGTGGAGGTGGTGCAGCAGCAGCTGTTGCTATGGTAGCAGTTGGTGCTGTGATGCTGGTACTTGGTCCAGCTGTTATTGTACTTCGTGCACTAGACGAGAGACGACAGGAGAGACGATTCCTGAAATTATCAGGACGCGATGATCTACCACCAACTTACGAGCAGGCAACATTGATGGATGAAGCACCGCGTTATTCCAGTCTCAGTTTGAATACCATCCTTGGACCACCACCACCACCATCACCCACCCCAGCACGTGTGCACTTGGTGTGAGGATTTTTTTAGAACGAGAAAGTGAATTTTTCAAGCCTCGAAGACTGAGTTCTGTGGTAAAACCGCGTTAACTCCACTCCGTGGGTTTTTTTTGGGAATATCTCCCAAACTATGGGACACAGCGAAATTTTCGTAATTACCTTTTCTGCAGGGTCGTTTGAAAACTGTAAAAAAGGTTATAACAAAAATTTCGATATCTCCTCTAGTTTTGGTAATATTTACCGAAATTTATTCGACTTGTTTCGTTCTAGCACTTGACTGCAGAATTAGTCTGTTAATGAGTGATTCTAGAGGAAAATGTCGTTTTAGCTGACAATTTCAAAGTGTTCTTACGTTAAAAACATTGAGAAATAATTGCTGTGCTCGCATGAAAAAGCATTTTAATAGAGTGATTCGTTGAGTCATCAGAATCTCCGTCCAAATACGAACCAAAAAGAGAAAATTGGAGCAAGAGTTTGGGTACTCGAGTGAATTAAAGACTTCAAATTGATTAAGCAATGAAAATTGAAAAAGAAAAATTGATAAACCCCAAGTGACTGAGGTGGTGGTCTGTGATGAGAGTGACTTGACTCCGGGCCTTTACCACAACCCGTCGAGGGCAATTATCCTTAATTGACCGGGAATTGACCCCGTCGAACTCTCCTATCGTCGCCGCTCGTGAATTACAATTATTATTGCATTTGTATCGTGTTTATGAATGTACAAATCGAATAATTGAATTGTTCCGATAATTAGAAAATGTTAATATTGAGAATTCATTGACTAAATTTTGGAGAGGGAAAGAAGTGATGAAACGATATTATTTCATAACTCAAAAACAGCTAAACATAATTAAAGATAATTAAACACTTGACAATTGAGATTCATTTGGAATAAAATTCCATATTTCTGATTGAGCCCAGCTTTCTGATTGTCTTTTAATTATAAAAAAAGAACGAATCATCAAATGATTGGAATCGTGTGGATTTTTCCCTCTCCACCAGTCAATGATTCCAATGATCAATAATCAATACCACATTAATGGCTATATCCCCACAAATAATGAAAACCGAGTCATTCAGGGTAGCGCAGTAGTTCTTGTGTGATCATGAGTTATAATAAAATGTTAATTCGACTGATGCGAGTGACTGGTATTCAATGAATTGCCATCAAATCACCCAACGTCACCGATGAATATTCCAACATCATTAACAATGATTGATAATTGTAAATACGACTAATGTAACTTTATATATTTATAAAAAATGACATGTAGAAAGAGGAATAAAGATAGTGATAAATTTGAGTATAACCGACTCGTTTTAATCAGCTTGTGTTTGATTGATAAGACAATCAGCTGATAACTGTCAAATACGTCAGCTCTTTGGTGAATTCGATACTTGAGGAATGAATTAATATCGAGACGAGTGAATGGTATTTGGATGCAATGAGGCTGTGGTAAAAGCCAAGGTCTTCAATGTTTGCTTGTGGTACCGTGAGATGGCTGACAACGAATCAAGCTGAAATGGACAGGACAGAAGCTGCTCCCCTGACCAGTGGTAAGGATTGATAAACTATTTCCCAAAATAATCAACAAAAGCAATGACAGAAAGCCAAAATAACCGTTCAAACGAATCGCATGGGATTATCATTTATCAGGGGCACGATATCAAGTTCAAAACGAGAGGAATTGATCGCTATAACATTCACATTCAAAATTGTTGATGCGCAATGACGATGTGTTTACACTTTAACTTATGACTACTGTGTGCTGAATTTGTATCGGTGTAACGATGTTTTATTATTGGTGTAAGTTGTCACTCGAGTTTGTGTTTACATCGGATTTTGATGCGAAGGCCACCGGAATTGGTGGCAAATAGATTTTTTATTATTGACGTGAGATTAAAATGGTCAACAAAAATTCTGTGAAAGTTGGCGAATCCGCGGGGGATATTGAAGGCCGAGGGAAAAACACGAGGTAGATTTTATCGAGAGATTCCCATTTTTATGGAATTTACTATAATTTTTCGCGGGTAATTTTAATTAATCGCGAATTCAATGCAATTTAGGACCGAATTTTTAATGAAATTATAAATGTCATTATTTTTCCCCCCAAATAGAATTTCGGATAAATGCAGAAAACCTTCAGTTTCTCAGTTGAATTTTTAAGGAATATCTCTTTCTTGGAATAGCAGGTTTAATTTTATTCGATTTAAAAAAATCTATTTTAATGTTTCTCTTAGAAAGAAGATACGGCATTTTCAGAACAGGACTAGCAGCTGCACTAGTGTTAATTATCGTTGTTGCGGCTGCTGGTATTGCTCTTTTATTCGGAATAAGAAATGCAACAATTTTACTGGGGATTCTATTGCCACTTATGGTACTGAGTGCAGTAATTGCGCACCTGTGGCTCTGGTTGCTGCACAAACGTGCCGCAAAGAGACGAGAAAGAGCAGCGAATGAGTGGGTGTCTGCCACACTTGCAAGACAGGTTTGCACCCTAGTTTTTCCCCAATAAACTAATTACATTTCCAGCCAAAAATGAAAATACTGTTGCATATTATTGTCTTGTCACGCGCGACCGTTTCTACTTCCTGCATTTTCTATCGGTCATACTATATTTTTATCTGTTTTTGATTTTTTCCGCATTCCAATGTTATTCATAAAATAGAAATAATCCAAATGAGTTCAGGTGAAAACGATTTTTTTCAGTCTGAGAAAAAAAGTACATTTTCTACTGTTATGGTTTTTCCTTTAATGGAATGGAAATCGGAAGAGATGTTTCTTCTAAATTACTCATGCAAATGTCAAAATAGAAAAATTTTTATAAAGATCTTTTTTGAAGAGGAAATTGTGAACTGCAAAAAAGGTTATCATAGAAATTTTACTATTTCCTTTAGTGCAAGAGAAATTTTCGAAGAAACCACAGAGAACTTGAATGAACACCTTTGAATGAACACAGGTTTGCCACTTTACTGGAAATGTTAATTTTTAATGAGATTAAGAGTGACTTTTTTAACTTCAGAATCAGGGGCACATGTCCTCTAATCCAGACAGCGGAAATCCGGCTGATCCTTGGTTCAAAGGATTTTCTCAGCGATCGTCGGGATACACCCCACCCCCAGGATATCACATGGTCGAGTCGAGTAATTAATATTCTTTAATCTCTACAATTCTGGAGCGACGGTACTTAATTGTTTATTTAATTGACGGAATTTAATAAATATTTATTGAATATTTGACTGGTTTTATAAATATCCCTGTCTTTCTCCCATTTATCCAAATTTACCCAATGACTATTAATATTCCTCTCAAAACAAAAATACGAAAGAGGAACTCTCATTTTTTTGAGAGGAACGTTGAATAAAAAAACTAGAAAATCGAGGAGGATTTTACTGAATGAAGAAGAATCGTAGATCGAAATGTAGTTCGATAAAAAATTGTTCAATGGCGAGGGAATAATAAAATTTCCAAGCCATAGGATCGAAGAATCCCGGAAAAAATATCCCAGGAAAAAATATCCTACACATTCAAAACGTGTTAAAACTCGCTCAATTTAATTATTTTTTAATTTAATAATTTTTTTCGTTGTCTATTTTTTTAGGGGCTCTAATTTTCCTATGGTCTATCAAATTGGGTGGGTTTTAACACGTTTTGGGTGTGTGGGCTATTTTTTCCGGGGATATTTTTTCCGCCTACCAGGATCGAATGTTAACCTAAAAAGTAAAGTAAAAAGTAAAGTCTTGTTTAACTGACTCACCATTTCTGGTAAATACTCCTGATGTCGAGGGAAATCCAATTATTCACAAATGAGTCTTTAAAATATTAATCACACACTGAAATTTGGTTATTATCACTCCACATGTGTTTTTGTCCACATTTGTCTGACACATCACTTATTTTTCCACAATTTACCATGAGTTAATGCACTGAACCTTTGTTTACGTTTGTTCAACTGAACCGCGGGTTGTTTATGCTCCCTGGTGCAACAATTTCTATGTATTTTTTATGAAAACACGAGCATGGAAAACACAAGTCTCCACAAGTCACGCACCAAAGACGATTGACTAAAGTAAAAATGGCGTCAGTTAGGAGCTCGCGCATGCGTTGCTTGACTGATGGAACGTTTACACATGCGCAGACACTCGAGAGCACCAGAGCACTAGATGATTTAACCTACACCGGTGGACCTTTCTATGGAAAAATTAACTATAATTAACAGAAAATTCAATCAACACCAACGAAAAACAGAGAAATAATGATTTTGTGAGTTTTTTGAGGCAGATATTAATCAAGAGTGAAATTGTCGTCGCAGATAATTATGATTCAAGGGTGAGTTCACAAAATAATCTACCGGGACCTCACCGAAAACGCGCATTTCACTAATTTTCTCTCATTTGTTCACGTCAATAATGAATAAATCGATCATTAAAAAATAAATAACTTCTAGTTTTCTCTAGAATTGTTCAACTATTCAATTGTTCATCCGCTCTAATGTTCAAAAGAGATTATTGCTTGAAAAAAAAAACAAACAAACATTTTTTCAGATACAAAACCCTCTGCTGCGTGGGGTCTCGACTGTCCCCAGTGTTATCTTCACGTTTTGCCTCGACTCTGACAAAACCAGAAGCCAAAAAAAATCGAAATGATCTCTTCGAATCGGAGAAGCGTCGCCAGGTCGCATCAGTGGGTAGAATCGAGAAGATCAAGGTGATTTATCACGGGCCAGAGGATGAGATCACTCTCCTCATGAACAAGGACCTGTCAACGCCCCACGACTGTGCGATGCACATTTCCGATGGTGTCACCAAGACATCAGCCCTGGCCTCAGTCGATGGAGCTCCTTGGGATCTTCACAAACCATTAGTATCAGACTGTAACCTCATACTCTCCAGCATGCGAACTCCAAACGACAGATCAGTAAACAACGCCTTTTGGAGGACGTGTTCTCTGATGCTGGGGGCTGTCGTTGATTCAGCCTTCAAGGACGACATCCCTTGCCACCTCCACAGCTTCACGTCACCAAATATCAAGTCTGGGAGTTTCATTTACGATGTTCACCTGGAGTTGCCTGATTGGAATCCTACGGAGGCTGAATTGCGATCATTATCCAGTCTTTTTACTAAACTCATTCGTGAGGAACTCCCAATTGAGCGTTTGGAGATTGGAAAGGACATGGCTTTGGAGATGTTTCAAGAGAATCCCTTCAAAACCAAACAGATCCCTAATATTGCGCAGAACAACGAGGGGAAGATCGTGGTCTATCGAGTTGGGGATCACATTGACATCAGCAAGGGGCCAATGATTGGCAACACTAGACTCGTTGGCAGATGCACGATTGGCGCTATTCATAAAATTCAGAATGACGCGGGGGAGAATCTCCACAGGTTCCAGGGCGTTGCTTTACCCAGTGGAATAATTGTTAATCATGTCATCTATGGGCTCATGGAGGAGAGGGCCAAGAAGTTCAATCAGACCGTCTGGATGCCTCAGAGATTGGATCACGAGGATTCTGTTGCTGTTGCTGCTAACAATTAAGCGATTTTTCATGGTAATTGTGTAAATAAAATCAGGTCGAACACTTCAGAGTTCTATAGTTATTTCTGTAAAGATTAAGTAATTAATTCAAATGGAATTGTTTTTAATCAGTTGATACCGTTCAATGGTATTAATCTCTCCCCGAAAATGTTCACATGATTTTTTTTTTATTAATTGAATCTATACGTCCATCGATTTTTATCCCATACAACATGAGTTTAGAATTAAAAATTAAAAATACGACATACAAGAATGTATAATTGAAGCTCCCCATCACCATCTTGGAAAAAAAAACATCAAGAGGGCGATTTTTCATGTCGTGCCCTTTGCTCCCAGACGAAGTGACCAGGCAATCTATTAGCGATAGAGGCTGGACAGTTGACTGTCATCTTGAGGTACATTTCAGGATTGTGAGAGAATGGTCGACTGTTGTCAACGTCATCACTTTTGAGGATGGGTCTGATGATGAGGGGTGCGAGTTCAGGTGAACAGCGAAGTTCGATTCCAATGACGAGATCGTAAGTAGGAAATGATCGGTGATCCTCAGACACTTGCTCCGGGTACTCCTGATACTCCTCGGATTCACCTGGTCGATGCCACTTGGTTGCGTATGCCTGTCGATTCATGTTGCCATAGTAGAAGAATTGTCCACCATATTCTCCATATCCTGAGTAGGTCGAGGGTAGAGTGAGCTTTGGTGTCACAGTTGTTCTCGCTTGAATAGAAATTTCTCGCTCGAAGTGAATTCTCTCGTAGTAATGCTCGTTTACACTTGCCACTAGACGACGAAGACGCAGGTACATGAATCTCTGCTCGTCACGCCACGAACTCTCCTCCATTGTGCAGGGAACTTGCAGGCACGTGAACCATGCACGACGCATTGTGTACTGCAGGTGCATGCAGACGATACTGTCCCGATTTCCACGACGTGGAGTTACCCGGAAGGAGAGCAATTGGCGACCCTCTGTCAGGCAGTCTAGGATGTCCACTGCCTTGCATCCAGAGACGAGGGGAGATCTTTCGAGGGATGAGACACGTTTTAGGGTGAGCGAGACATTTTTACCATAATAAAAGGACCAATGGGATAGTTGTAAAAAAAATAATACAAAAAATTTAAAAAAATCTTTGTCTCTTTCTCGTTTTGATTTGTGAGTGCTATCGAACCTGTTGTATTTCCTTTCCGAGACTTTTTCGAAGTAATACATGAAGCGTTTGCAGACATTGCAGAATTCCAGGACAACAATGTCTGATCCATTGGGTCCAAAGAGAGCGGCTGGGTGACTTTTAGCGAGATAGAGAATACGATTGAGCTGGTGTAGAAGGCCTCCAGGGTAAAAGCAGAGTCTGGGGAATCTCTCGGGACGTGGGGGATGGGTGTAACGCCAGGTGACAGCCCGAAGGAGGCGATATTGCAGGCGTACTAACTCCAGGCAGTTGAAGGCTTTCGTGAAGAGTAGGAGATCCGTAGCATTTTTAACAGTGGAGATTCGCTCCTTTACGTAGCACAAAGCTGATTCCAATCGTTGACCAGCTGAGAAGAATGCACCATTTAACAGAGAATGGGCAACTAATTGACAGTGTCTGAAAATTGAAGAGGCGAGAGCGTTAATTTAGTGGATTATATTTTTTCAAGAGTTAAATTATTCAGATTGAATGAGATTTGTTATGTATTTATTTATATTTACCTCGAAACAAGCCGAAAAGTTCCAGCAACCACTCGCAGCGGCAAAAACGTAAGAATGATCTCCAAAACCTCCGGGGGAAGTGTCTCGAGTGTAAAAACAACTTTGGTCCTGACATTCTCCGTAATCTCCGAGCATGACGATAACAATTTTCTCCTCTTACTCGCACTCATTTAAATCCCGAGGAAACCCCCAAAAAGTTGCCTATACGAATAAAATACAATTCCCGGTCAATAAAACAAATATTCTTTGATTTTCACAGTCTCAGAGACCCTCAGAGCTTTTCCACACAGTTTAAAAGTTCACAAACACGTAAAAATCTCGTAAAAGTTAAAATCCCGGCTCTCAGTTCACAAATTAGACAGAACAAATGACGTTTAATTAATTTCCCGATTATCTTTCCAAAATGAACATTAATAGCAACATTCACTGTTGTCGATCTATAATTTAGACACAAATAATCCCACGATTACTTTAAAAATTCCAAAACTAGACAATTTTTCCCCCTCAAGTTTTTAAGAAAAAAAAAGAAAAAACCATTTATTTGTCTCCGCAATTTGTTGACAAAATCCAGTCGATATCGATCGATTCGAGGATTTAATGCTTATGCGGGAAAGTTCACAGGCATGAGAAGTGTAAATTTCGTTTGCTCCATCGATGACTCTTCAGCAACGTAAGCACTGATGCTGTCCAGGAGATTTTGCACGTCATTTCGATTGCTTGGATGTTTTCTCTTCGTGTGTTCACGACGATGTTTTAATTCCTTAAATGTTTTTCCACATTGTTCACAGACGTAGGGCCTCGCGGCTTCGTGTGAACGCACATGCCCATCGTAATGGCTCTTCCTGACGAACTTCTTTCCACATCTGGAGCAGCCGAACTGAAAGCGGCCCTCATGGGCAGCCACGTGAGAGCTCAGGGTCCACTTCGTCTTGAAGGTCTTCGCGCAGTAATCGCACCGGATTTTTCCATCTGAAGTCGTTGTTGATTCGGATTTCACTGGGAGGCGAGGGCCTTTGTTTATAAGGAGCATCTCCTCGAGGAGAAAATCATCATCGTCGTCCTCTTCCATTTTCACTGGGGTGGGTTCCGCTTTGGACTCTAGAGCCTCTTGGGCCTCGAGGATACTCGTTGTGTGCTCCTTCATGTGTGTCTCCAGTTTTTCCTCATTTTCGCATTGCTGACCGCACAGGGCGCAGATATTTGCTGATGATTTCTTATCGTGAGAGGAAACATGTGCCTGGAGTTTACAGAACTGCGTGTACCTCTTCTTGCACAAATGGCAGGGATAGCTCTTGACTTCACCACTGGCTCCTTCCTCACCACTTCCGGCTTTAGCATGAGTTTTCATGTGTCGCTGGAGAACCAGATCATTGATAAAACTCTCTCCACACTGGCCACAAGTGCGAATCTCTGTCTGCGAGGGTTCACACAGTCTCTCCTTTCTCGTCTCGTGTCTCGCAATATGACGTTTAAGGTCGTGAGCCCTCGAGAAGGCACGTCCGTATCGTGAACAATTGGGAAAGGGACAGCCTTTGGTCTTGTCTGCCTTTTGGAGAGCAGCTGCTAGGTGTGGTTTCAGTGCAACTGCTGGAGTTGTCGGGCACAGGCTGACTTCAACTGACTGGGAATCAGAAGTTGTCTCGGATTTGTCAATTGCCCTCTCGGAATCATTAAATTCCTGGACACGTTCCACCGTTGTCAACTGGGCTGACAGTGGAATTACGATGGAAATTGTCTCGTTGGAGATGGGGTGGACTATCGATGCAACACGAATCGTCGGTGGGGCTAAAGTTATCGACTCTGTCTCCATTCTGTTAGGGAAATAATTATAAAACCGTTATAAATACTCAGCTAATCATCTGTGGATTAACTGAGTCGTTTTTTCTGATTTCTAAAAGAAAATTTCTCTGAGATATTTTTCGGGTGGAAATTTTTAATCAATTCTCTTTGAGATGAGGAATCTATGGTTTTCGAAACTGCTTCTAATGGAATAATTTTCATTAGAATTCGTGAATTAACACTCCACTCTGAATTATTGTTTATAAAAAACCACGTGGGCGATTTTTTTGTGCAATTGAACAAATCCTCAGGTTTAATTTTCAATCTCATTTCCTGGCATCTCGACCCCCCAAAATCAAGAAAATCTATTTATCATCTTTTTTTAATCGACTGCAGTAATGAAAATAGGGAGAATAGAGTTGATTAGAATTGCACGAACCTCTGCAAATCCAAACACAAGAATAATTCTGATATTTATAAAAGTCGGTGTTGCACCCCGAAGAAGGCAACGATCGATGGTAAACTGTCGGCGATTGGGCGGCACGAATAGCCAACATACACATCAATATACATGAAATTATTTTAACATCCAATTCCCCAAAAAATTCCGCCTATTCCCATTTTTCTGGAATTGACTTCCCCCTATATCCTACCAAAATAAAAAAAAAACATTCAAAAATCATCATAAACAATAAAATCTGGAAAAACCCGACAGGAAATGAGATAGAAAAAAAATAGAAAAATATCTATTTAGATGAAATTCAGGGGATGATATTTCAAATAAATCTGATGATCATTCAGATATAAATCTCACATTCTGCGGTGGAGTCTTTGTCGAAATTTCAGAGGAAAACTTGAAAGAGGAATTTTCCCACGAAGTATGTGAAGTCTATTTCGATCTGCAGCCACAACTGGATGGATTGAGGAAAAAAAAATGGAAATCTCACTTGGTATCCACTCTCAATCACGAGTATATCGATACTTTTACTTTATTCCGATGTAATGGAAGAGTACATCCGAGTTATTCACTTTCCTCGGTGGGATGAAAGTGTGCTACTGATGTCAGTGTACCTCACATTACAGCGCAATCTCCCTCTTCGGGGTATGTGCAACCTCCACCCACTATTTCCTTCAAAAATAGGGACGTAGTCAGATGGATAATACCCTGTACTTCCCTCCAATACTTCTACAGACCACATTCATTCTAAAAAAAAAATTAAATAGATCAAATGAATTTTATCCACTTCCAATCACAATTCAAATGTCAAAATAAAAAATCTGTGATCTTCTAATAATTTTTGTTAATTAATTTAATTAACATAACTGAGTTAATCGATTAAAAAGAATGAGCATGAGAGAAGGAATGAAATTAACTGATGCAGTATTTAATAATAAAAAATCTTTAAATCGCGTACTTAAAACGGGAAAGTACTCGATCATCTTTAATACCCATCTTAGTCAAGTGTTAATTGACCCATTAATTGTCACCTCCGTCAAATTACCTCGCCATTAAATTAATCTCTGATCTCAATAATAGTGTCACGAATGACAAGGCGCGTTCATCTGATTTATGTTCAGTGAAAAGAAATTACTTCATTAAATTTACAATAAGAAAATGTAAAAATTCATATAAATGTTAAGATTCATTCATTTCTCCCAAACACATTCAACTGACAGCAGTAATTCTTTTTAATGAGTTTTTTGAAGATGATTTAACATGACGACTATGACACTCCCATTTGCGCCCCAAGAGAATCTATTTCTCCTAGGCTTTAATCAACTAATGCTGCGGATAAATGACCGTTTATAGTCTTCGTATTTTTTTAATAGCACTTACATTCATCCGAGTCCATTATCCATTTAATGATATGTATTTGTCAGGTAGTTGACGAGTTCATCAGATAAATAGAGGAAAAAACTGTAATTGCTGGCAATGCCAAAGAAATGGGCACTTTTTCAATTAAGGAGAATGCCATATTTTTTCGACTAAATTGTCCAGTTGTTCATTACATTTTTTAGTTTATTGTCAGCAACACCTGTAGGTGATACCCATTTTCATGTATTTTGTAATCATCTTTAGAGTTGATTCCCATAATTTTTCATTAAACCCCTAGAAATGTTGATTAAATAATTAATTTACTAATTTTTCCAGAAATTTGAATAGAAAAATTGAATAGATATTGGATTAATAGCGAATTGGTGGAATGGAAATTAATTTGGATTGCGTCAAGAGTCAAAACTCTCTAGATACATTCCGCAATTACCGAGTTTCGGTGAGAGCACTAAGAGCATCCCCTAAGCTAATTATCTGCGAGTACAATCAAAAGCCTAATAATAATACTCGGTAAACTCACTCACGTTTCCAAAGTGATGCACCCAATATTATCACAAATAAACACCTAGTGACGCAATTCCTGTATTCACCGTATCGAGAACCCTCGAAGAATACATCCAATTGAAAATATTTACACTCCAATAGATCCCAAGATTTTCTTTTGAAATTATAGAGGATTGCTCCTGCATAGAAACCACCGACTGTGATAATTGCAACAGCAATTACGCAAACATTTCCTTCAATGAGAATTGCCTGGACTCCCATTAACGCTGTAAAATGAATATTAAATATTAATTTCCTGTCCAATTGAATTTTTTAACCGATGCCCTAGGTGTTCCCATAAAATTTCCACCACGAGATTAACAAATAATAATTTATTTTGCATTATTAGAACTACATAACGAGAAGAAATCATCTCCAGTCGTTTTCGTTTGATTTCATTGTTTTTTTAATCCAGTCCACGTAGTACTGGACTTTGGTGTAGACATCAGGAAATCCAGGACGAGCGCAACCAGAGCCGAAGGATGTGATACCCGCGAGCTGCCAGACTCCATCGGATCTGCGGCATTGAAGAGGTCCTCCTGAATCTCCCTGAAATAATTACGAAATCATCGTGAGATTATACCACTGATAACTCATTGATTAATAATTTATGAAGCACCAATTAAAATGAATCGATAAATAATGATTTTAAAGAATGGACTAACGACACAACTTCCAGAAGACCCATCAGTGTGTCCAGCGCACAGATGTCCTTTCCTCAGGTACACAGAACTTCCATACGCCTTTTTACACTCTTCAATATTTAATAATGGAATTTTGGCCTCAAGGAGAGCATTGGAGAGTGAAGGCGATGGTCCAGACCTGCCCCAACCAGATGCAACGCAATTAGTACCTGATATTTTCTCATCAGCTTCTGGCAAACATATCGTCCGGATGACTTTGGAGAGTGGTGCTGGTCTGCTCAGCTTCATCAGAGCTGCAGTTCATTGGAATTAATACCGTGTGTTAATTAACGTGATCGATAGTTGTACAGATGTTACCAATGTCATGAACGTAATTGTTGAACTGCTCGTGAATAAATATTCGGTCAATGGGAATTCTGGCTGATCCACGATTTCCAGAGTCGAGCTCCCATTCACCAGCTACTGCTGTCCAGAGAGCGCCGATTGGAAGATTGAAGAGATCACTTGGGGAGCAGAATTAATGATTTAATTATTATCTGGATGGTGATTTAGTCGGGGTTTTTAAAGGCGTACTTGTGAATACAATGGGCGGCAGTGAGGACCCACGACTTCTCGATCAGGACTCCACCGCACCAGTGACCAATGAATCCTAGTTTTGGGTGCAAAAGCTGCAAGGATATTTGCCACGGCCACGAGCCCTTTTTACTCGGTTTACCGTTGAATATTCTCCCTGTGGTTTTTGTCGTGGATATTCGTCTCGGTTGAATTTCTTCTCTGGGTTGCCTCTGCGAAGCTGCGGGACGACCGCATTCTACCATTCAAAAATTCAATCTGTACGGCTCGCGCCGCCACCACCCGAATAATTCCGAATCATCGCAATTTTGGAAAATGAAAAAATGACGCGACAAGTGCTTGGACTGGGAGTAATTAATTTTTCAGAGGATTTGTAGAGATATTTTCACTGAGTCATTAACAAGGAATTAATTGACAGTTCCACTTTGCAATCGGGCCAATGAAATTTTCATCGGAATGATAGGATCAGGAGCACCCGGAGTCGCAGGGTGATAACAAAAAATAAAGATTCTTGAGGAGAATGAGGATACTCGGTCGCGAGATCGTTACGGCGGATAAATTCGGTGAAATAATGGCTCTTGAAACTTACCCGGATGATCAGCACGATTGTCCCTCATCATAGCACTCGATATTTCTGTTCCACTCAGGACAAAACAGATCACCAATATTCCAGCATGGAAATCCATCCCACAATTTTTTCTGCACGTCAGATGTAAATGATAATAGAACTCGTAATAAAAATGGTCCAAAAAAAAAAATGAATTTTCCAAAATATCTTTTGCAGAAACAGAAAAAATTAATTCTCACAAAAATTTCATAAAATTCCAATGAAATTTCAAGAGAAAATCGAGTATTCGTGTAATAGTAATCGTGTATTTGCGGAAGTGCCAAGAGTTTCTGTTCAATTCTTTCGCAAGTATCCCCTTGAATTTCAGAATATTTCTTAAAAAAAGACTTACCTATTGGAAAATCGAGTAAATTGCTTTAGTTTTATCACTTCACTGTAAATCCTTTCAGTTTTTCGCGGCAAAAATTAATCGAACGAATCCATTCCCGGGAAAACACGACTTTTAAATCTCCGGTTATTATTTTTGGCTGAAAAGTGAATCAATAAAAAGAAACTCCTGATAAACCCAACTCGTCGCCCTGGTGCAGCTGAAGAAAGTGATCGAGAGTTGACTTTGCCGATCTTTCTAGCCCGGGCAACGAGTGGCGATTGGTCTGGACCCAATGGACGTTTCTTACTATCTTAACTTCGAAAGTTATACGAAGTTCCCGCTTAGTTGTTTTCATTTTGTCCTTTTTTTTGTATTTATACTCCCGTACGATCTGTTGTAGAAATAGTGGGAGATCATAATCCTTTTTGCCTCTAAAGAGGTAATTAAATGGTTTTAATTGGGTCAATGTTGTATCAATATTAATTTAGAAAGAATGATATAATAAATATGTGCAACTCTCGTGTTTAGTATTTTTTTGTTGCCCTGGGGATTTGAAGTATGAATTTTCGCGGGTTAATTATAAAACGACTTTTATGGGATTGATCTTAAAAAATCTAGACAATTTCATGACCAACGGAGAAATAATTCTCCGCTCTCGAATTTAACGGCTCGGGAAATTGACACTGCGATCTTGTCCCTGAAATCTAACAGTCGACCCTTCGGTATTAATTAATTAAAATTCCGAAATAAAGAGAACAACCGAATTGTTTAATAAATAAAGCTCCTTCCATAACATAAATCATTCATTCCCGACTTTTTAGGTCAAAAGATTGAACTCGGGTGAAAAATTATAATACCAATCATCGAGCGCAATTGAACCATAAAAGTAACGTTCCAATTTGTCTGATTTTTAAATTCGAATTTCCCGGCAGAAACTCCTAACAATGAGATCAAAGAAAGCGTTGATAATCAATGACCACTCGTTATTATTAAATTTAGTTGATAAATACACAGTGCAAAGGGAGTTTAAAAGGATTCGAGAAAGTGAAACCATGATTTAGCTGAAGAAAGGAAGAGCCACCGTTGAATATTCTCCACGGGACTGACGTTTTCTCATTACAATAAAACCATGAGAACATTAAAAGCCCGTGCAATTATCCCGTGTGTCTAGGAAAAACTAGACAAACGGGTTCGTCAATGTGCGGCTCGATATTTTTATGTTTTCTTCCTATTTTAATTATTTACTTTCGCTTCGATACGCATCGGTGAATTATCAGTAGCTCTTAGCACCGCTGAATCCAGTGATTAGAACAATATTTATGGACTCAGCACTCAGATATAAAGATCTTTGGGTTTTAGTTCTTTTTTTATGAGAAGGAAGAAACTGGGGAATTAAATCCGATCCGTTGTGTTCAGAATAACATTCCGTTTTATGGGAAACACAAAGGAAAACTTTCCAGTAATTTTCTTTCACCCCATATTATTATCAATCATTTCGCGGGAAAGTTTAATATTTCTGGAAAAAGATATCTGTCCAAAATGTCCGAAAATTTTTCGTTATTAAAATATCGACTGAGCGCAATCAATAAATTCTCATTGAGAATTTGGGGAAATCTCACAATTTGATAACAAATTGAGAGAAAGGTTCAGAATGAAATTATTGAGTTGAGAAAATTAATCTGATATCTGAAATTCGTCGAAAAATCCTGAAGTTGCATTTTTTACTTGTTCCAAAAATGTATCTATGAATTTCGAAATGCACCCTTTTTGAATACAGGGTTGAAACATGCGCATAAGAATCTGAGCAGCACCATCGCTATTTGTGGCGGGAAAATTGGCAGTGAAAAGCTGTCCAAAGCCATTGAAATCAATTCGAAATAATTTTTCCATTTCTGCATGAAAATCAAAGCCAATCCGCCATCAAAAATCCACAATTTCCATCGAATTATTTTTATTCTCAATAAATAATAATCGATTGAGTGATTCTCAAACCAGAGAAACGAATCATGAGTCCAACGATTGGAGCGAAGGATAAGGTTAGTCTACTCGCGTAAACATAAAATTATCTCATTGCTGAGTGCTCCCCACATTTGTTTAATCACTTCATAATTTTCCAGCCTAAAGACCAAGTTATTGAGGGCAGAGTGACGAGAAGTTCTATTCGACATCTTCCAGATAATCTCAAAAAGGTAATTAATTCCGAAATAATTTAATATCTCCATGTGCCAGGGGATTTTTCAAGAAGATTAATTGATTACCATTCAATAAACAATTTAGTGATTGAATTCTGTTCGTGTGTTCGAAGGAATTCCTGAAGGAGGAGGAAGTGGATAAAGATCCGATAATCGAGGACTTGCCACCGATTTTGTTCACGGGAAAACTGTATTATGTCACGGATTTTGAGGGTTGTGCTATGCTCTGCGATCAAATTATGTAAGAGAATTTTCGATTTTTTAACGGATGAAATTTGGAGGTTGTACTCGTTTACTGGGATAAATGAGATAGAAAAATCTACTGAATTTATTACGAAATTCTGGATTTCTTTCCGTCGATTGCGTCTAATCGGATTTTCTAGGATTTTTTGGGAAATTTTTTCGACAGCCTGATGGTAGATTTTTTTTTAGAGAGAGAATTGAGAAGCATCCTGACGTGATTGTACCAATAGGATTCGATTTGGAGTGGCCTTTCAGTTTTCAAACTGGTTCTGGCAAGACTGCACTGGCACAATTGTGTGTTTCGGAAAATACTTGTCATTTACTGCATATTCATGGGCTTGATAAATTACCCAAGGGGTTAATTGTGTTGCTGAGCCATCCGAGAGTAAAATTGGTTGGTGTGAACATCAAGAAGTGAGTTTTTTTCGCACGTCAATTGTTCATTTTTGTTCTGAGACTTTCTCGTCTGTAGAAGAAATTATAAAGAATGAATTCAATTTTAACCGAAGTCTAATGGAGTTTTCTGGCAAGTGGTGTTCATCAATATTTATGATTCCCAGTGACATTTGGAAACTCGGCCGAGACTTCAAGGAATTTCCCTCGAAACAAGTAGTAGATAATAATTGCATAGACTGTGGTCCCTTCGCCAACGAAATCTACAAGAGATCCTGTCGGTGGAGTTTGGAGCGTCTCACCGCTTACATATTAAAAAAGAAAATAAGTAAAGATGACAAAGTTAGAAAAAGTAAATGGCACATTCTCCCACTCAGTGAGGAGCAGAAAACTTATGCAGCCACTGACGCTTACGTAAGTGTCTCAAATCCCTTCATCCTCTCAAAAAATCCAGTGCACAAAGACCTAATTCATGAATTTATTCCAGGTCTCACTACTACTGTATCTGACGATCCAGAAGAAGGCGAGGGAATTGACTCTAGAGAAAGAAAAAATTCCTAATCCCCAAGAAAATTGATTCTATGGGATAAAATTCTACGACAAAGCTCTACATTTTAATCGAACAAAATAAAAATGAAGAAAAAACTCGTGAAAATTTTGTGGGCAGGACGAATGTGTTATCAATCGGGTCTGCACTTGCAGCACCAATTATCAAAACATCATCACGATCCAGATCTACCTTCAGACTATCCTAGAAACTCTCTCATTCTGATCGAACACAATCCAGTCTACACCGTGGGAATTCGCCACAAGGATTACACTGAAGAGGACATAACAAATTTAAAATCTACTGGTGCGGAATTTCACAAGACAAATCGTGGGGGATTGATCACATTCCACGGACCAGGACAACTAGTTGTCTATCCTATAATAAACCTGAGGGATTTTCAACCGAGTGTCAGATGGTATGTCTGCCAGATCGAGAAAATGATCATAAGACTTTGCGCTGAATTTGGAATTAAAGGTGAAACATCACCAGATACTGGGGTATGGGTTCGTGATAAGAAAATTTGCGCTATTGGAATTCATGGGAGTCGATATGTCACGACTCATGGACTCGGACTCAATTGTAATACCGATTTGAAATGGTTCGAGCACATTGTGCCTTGTGGAATTGAGGGGAAAGGAGTCACGAGTTTATCTAGGGAACTTGATACCGATGTTGGAATTGATGACGTTATTCCGGTCATGAAGAATGCGTTTAGAGAGGAATTTCAGTGTGAGATTGTGGATTTTGATAGGGGAGATGCTTCCGGGTATTTGAGGAAAGCTGTGCAAGCAGCTGAAAAGATCTGATAGTGACGTTTTTTAGGAAATTAGAAGTTTTTAGATTAATTGTTTAAATTGTGATTGTTGTATTCTCATTGGGCTGGATGAATTTTTTTTCATTCGAAAGAATGGTGGAATACGAAAACTGAATGAAAAGTATTAAATATTTTCATTCAATTTTCGTATTTGACAATAAAAAAAATTCATACAAAATCCAAATTGAGGCCATGAACGCATGATAATTTTGGAAATGATTGACTTTAGAGTGTAAATGACATGAGAATGATTTTTTTTAATAGTGACTGAAGAAAAAATGGAGTTTTATGATTTTTATGAGATTGAATATTTGTTTGTGAAATTTGAGAAGTGGAAAAATGATGTTTTGTTTTAAATCTGAGTTTTGTTAATTGATAAGTTTTTGGGATTATAAGAAATTGCTCAAAGACTAGTTAATCTGTAAATTACAATATATTATCGACAGTGTCTTTTTCAAGCAGTGATAATAAATAAAGAAAATAAAAAATTCATTTTATTCATTTTAATGATAGATCTCTGGGGATTCTCCACATAACATAGAAAGAATATTTTTTCAGCAGCTCAGATAATTCCCCAATAAATATCCAATATACTCTCAGCTCTAGCCCACATCTCATCAAAAATAAAATAACTGTTTACAGCTTAAACGTTCATTTAACTCTAAATAACATCACAGCCTAGATTAAGGCCAAGCAATACAAAATTAATTTTGTCCAGTACTTTTTGTTCTGTACAAGCTGTAACTTTTCAGAACCAAAATATAGATTTTTTCATAAAAAAAAAACTCCAAATTGCATTTCTGCTTGATATAATCACTTCAATAAAAATAATTTTCATGACTTCGCGAAATAATGAAGGAGTAATGAAAAAAAAAAAACTACATTTTACTGACTAGGTAACGAAAAACAAGTCTTAATCTACAGAAAAGAAATAAAATCTCAATTTTCTGTTTGCAAAAGATTCAAAAGAAAAAAGAAAATCAATTCTCTGCAAAAAACCATTTAGGCTGGAATCAAGTCATTCACATTCCCAATTTCATCACTGAATTTCATTTCTCAAATGGAAAAAAAAAATATTTTCCTTTGGAAAAAGTTGGACAAATATGAAAATTAGCGTTTGCAAAATGATAACTCCAATACTTCAGAGTTTAAACGATTCCAGTCGATTTCGCATTCAATCGCAAGCGAATAATTCATATAGAAAAATAAAAATCCATAGGCATATCTCTATTAAATAATAATTTAAAAACTACATATTTAATAGAAATGGCCGCAAAAAATTATAATTTCTCTATAAAATATATTTAAACTTACCAACTCAAACCGTTTTGCCCGTCGGCTACCGAATAAATTTTGAATTCGCGTGAAAAACTAATCCGTCAAGACACGAAGGTACCTGTCATTGTACAGTTCATTAGTGAGTGTTCCAGTGATATTGACAGCGTTATGAAGTGAATTAGCCGAGTCCCTGATTATTCTAAGAGCCGCCTCGACATCTCCCCTCAATTCCGCATATTGTTTATTGCAAATAAGTGCTTCAAGGCACTGAATACCCTTGACAGCATCAGCATTAGGCCTTATCTCGAGTGTATCCACCTCATTGCTCCTGAGCGGTGCAATACCAGGTGAATGAGGAGTGAAACGTACGATTTGCTGCTCCGATTTTGAATCTGGCAGCTGTGCGAGGCAGTAAACACCGAGTGCACGTGCTAGAAACTTGCATCTGCAAAAAGAAAGTGAATTGAGCGTTTTACGATTTTTCCCCCAGTTGAATGAAGAAATGAATGAGTGAAAACACGTTAATGCCTCACCTGATCGAAAGCTGTGAGCCTTTTCTGATGCCAATAGCACCCAGAATTCCCCAGCCTTGACCCACGTCATCGGCCATTGTTAATAAGGCACGAGCAAGTTTTTTCAGGGAACGTGCTGCTATTATCGTATTCTCACTGTATTGACACTGACGATACGATAATTCAAATGCTTTCGCCCATAATAAAGGTAATTTCGATTCAATATTCTCCCTGAAAGCGAGGAAAACATTATTTCTCCCTGTATTCACTATTTTATCATCTCAAGTTTTCTTCGTCCTCTCATAGAAAAATTGAGGAAGTCAATTCTTTCAATCAACTCACATCGGTTTAATAGCTGAAATCCAATCAATCAAATTGACCAGCATCATGCCCTCTTCCCTGATATCCCTGCAGGAGGGAAGTCTCTTCATCAAAACAGCATAAAGCGACAGAAGTCTACCCTCCGCTACGAGAACTCCCTCGACAGGTGGTTGCCTGGGCACAACAGGTTGTAAAATTCCCAGGACAGTGATCCACGTTGGATCCAGATCGTCCGTAACACTGTGATTGAAATAAGCCCCAAGAGCTGCCTCCATGATCTCCCCCAGGGTCGACGGTGAGGCGACAGCAATTCCAATGACCCTCAGGATACCCAGGAGAATTGGAGATGAGGCAGTCTTGTCAGCCAGCCAATTTGCCCAACTTGTTCTCAACTGCTCCACCAAAACTCCACTCTGATTGACCGAATGCAGGAGCTCGGTGACGAGAAGACCAGCCTCAGCTGCTTGCTGAGCCTCTGATACTGTGCTAGTTATCACCATCTCCATTTCACTGAGCATTCTCGATAATGCCGATGTGAAAGCCTTCATATTCGTTGATACCAGTGACTTGTGCCTTGTTGTGCAATTCACGAGGAGTTTCACAGACGAGCGCACGTACATTTGGCGTTTTTTCAGGGTCGTTGGGTGGAAGTGTGTCACCGATGGGTCATAGGCCGCCACCACTTTCAAGAGACTGTTTTGACAGATCATTTGTGGCACATGTGAGTATTTGTGAATGGCATAGGGAATTGAGGCTTATGGTTTGTTTCAGATTTATGGGTGCCTCTTTACGGAGGAGGATTTCTAATTGGGGAAACTTTGAGGGAGAAAATAACGACGGTCATGGGTTCATTCATCTTTTCCCTCAGTTCGCCTCAAAGATCTAATAAAAAAGTTCTATAAAGATTTTCATTGAAAACTGGCCAAATAGCCAGAATTTATGTGAACCTTTTGCGTTTTTCATTCTTTTCCGAAAAAAAAAAATTTCGAGAATAAATTGACTGTCACTATTCAATTTGGATATATTATCTGAATATTGTATTGGCCTTTATGTTTTCCTCGGAAAAATCGGGAATTCGAAAAATGAATAATTGGTAAGAAACTGAAAATTGGAAAGCCAGAACTTACTTATTAATAGCAACGTCAATCGGATGAACTTGATCCCCAGGATAAGATAGAATAACTCGTGGATCACAGCTCATCACGTGCCAGTTTATCACTTGATCATAGGCCGTTGCATCAACCAAGTACCAAGCGAATTTTTCAGCGTCTATTACTATTTGAATTGCTTTATCATTCTGAAAGAAGGCGTCGAATTATTATTATTCGATCCACTCAAAGTGTGGATTAGCATTTCCTTTTCACAACCGGAAATAATTACTGATCCTCACCTGACGGACATTAGGTTCATTCGACAGCTTAACCATTAGATTCAGAACACAGACATGCATCCTAGCAGTAACAACCAACGGCTGTGAATTTAATACGTCAGTGATCCAAAGCCCCCAGTTAACTGAACTGAAGACACTGCCCAAAAACAGATGACTGTCTGGTAAATACTGATCAACAACCCTGACCATGAACTCGACATCACCAACGCCAGGTGTAAACCTGTCCCAAGGAAGTGACAAAAAATTTCCATGCACCACATTGAGGATGTGATCTTTGACTGAGGCATGTGCATAATTATTGACATAGAACTGCCAAAGGAATCCCAAGATTTTGCTGGAGGCTGGCATAGTATCAATGATAAACCTGACACACTCAACGAACATGGCGACAGTTCTATTGGCATGAGGTCCATCAGTGATGATCCAGGGTACAAGAACAGATCTGTCATCAGTGAGCTGTTGAATCCAGGCAGCAGTGGGTTCCCTGAGATTCCTGGTCCAATAAGGTGTCATCCAGGGTGCAAACATGTCACTGAGCACCGGCCAAATCTTCTCACAAAGCTGATCAGCAAGTGATCCCCTGTCAAACTGAAGTGTCAGCACAACCAAAGCATGTCCAATCATCCCCAGGAACAGCACCAGAGGCTCATTGTAAACCCCGTACTTGGGATAGAGTCCATACAATCCATACTGTAGTCGTTCCTTCATGAAGTGTTTACTCAACAGCACAGCGGTATCATGAATCTCCTGTCTGGACAGGAGCCTCTGCTCAGTCGCGTATCTCCTGATCTCCTCCCTGATTTTACTCGGATGAATGACCCCAGCCCCTTTGGGCCTTCCACTGAGAGCCCCCAGGAGATCTCTCCACACATCCAGAGACAAATTCTGCCCCTCGCTGCCTCTCAAGACAGCACTCAACACCTCTCCATAATGCTCTGGGAACTCATGAAGAAGAACGAGTCTCAGGTGATTCCTGAATAACTCATGTAGAATGAGTTTGTGATCCTCTGGATTGAGCCCAATATTACAGAGGGCTTTGGAGACAAGATCAATAAACATAGATCGTTCACTAAGTCTCGGTCTGCGGTAATTCAGCCAACTACCCACATCGAACTTCGACAGGAGAACGAAGCACAGATCGACATTGGAGCCTGTGGAGAGATCTACAACAGTCTGATACATCTGGAGAAAAGTTGAGGCTCCACCTGCGACAGGTGTGAAATGAGGCCCAAGAAGACCTCCCAGGTTGGGCCTTTCCATGATGGTACTGAGTAATCGTGGACCTTCTGCCTCCTCTCCAGAGATAAACAGCTGTCCTAATTTCTCGATGCACGTAGTGATGAGTTGCTTAGTGGGTGGGCACAAGGCAGCTTCTTCGTTGTAGAATTCCACCAGGTGGTAGAACAGAGTAACTCCGCTGGTCTGGACTTTACGCAATGTGGCAGTGTTTTCGCATGTGCGATGGACGTTTAACTCGTGCTCTAGGAGACCTATCAGGTGATCTGCGAAGACGCAACCCTGGGTGACTTTCGTTGGTGGCGGCTGTGATGCCTTCACCAGGAGATTTTCGTACTCAGCGCGATTTTGGGAGATCATCTGGTCGATACCTTCACTCACTTTAGCCTCGGATATTTTGATTCTTATCACAGCAGGACCAGCGCAGTGGACTGTTGGTGGAGTGCCTGATCGTAATCGTCGCGGTCCCGCTGGTGCTGGATCACAGAGTGCGTGAAGCGTTACTCTGCTCTCCACTTCTCTGTACAACGTGGGAATGAGCTCCAAAAAAATACAATCCACTGCCGTGTGCTCAGACACCATAAGATTATACGTCTGTGCATAATCAGTGATGACCTTGAGATGGGGCTTAGCAGCCTTGATGACTTCAGCAGATTCATAGAGAGTCTCTCGGGCCACGTGCTCCACCACACTGAAATGCTTGCTGAGCCCTGGAGGTGACTCTACAGCCTCGTAACTCCTCAGTCTCCTGAAGATCCTCATTATGGGGTCAGCAGGCTCCAGGGGAGATGTTGGAGTCTGCACTATTTTGGTTTGTGCTTCGTCAACGCCTCTTGAACAAATTCTCTCCCACTCGGACAGCGATTTCGACTGAGCTTGACGCACCTGCCAGTAGTCAACGTACTCCAACCAGGGAGTCCAATCATCCTGAATCAGCAGGATCAGCTTCTGGGACATGTACTGAGGTGGAAGTGCTGGGAGATAGAGCCCAGTCTCTTGCAATCTGGGCTCCTCCAGCCAGAGGCTCAGGGTCTTGTAGTATTTGGCTGCACTAAAATAAAAAATTCTCCTGTCATCGGTCATGGGTTTACCATCGTCCATGTCCTGCTCCCCTCTACTTTGGAAATATTCAGTTGTGTCGTGCAGTCGTTTCTTCACTCTCTTCAAGTAACTGAGATTGATCATTCCCTCGAAAAATTTATCTCCCAGACCACCTCGGTCTGGTATACCTGGGGATGTTGGAACCCTCGACAGAAAGAGTGCGAAGAAGTTCTGCCAGAGGAGTGGTAGCAGGGGATGATTCATCGGTGTGTCCAAGGCCTGCTGAGACCAGCGGTAAACTGCGAGGCAATTCGAGCTGAAGGGAGGGATTTTTCGTTTAACACAGGCACGTTTCAAGGCTGCATCCAGGGAAGGTTTTGACTGATGACACAGCTCTCGACGAAATTCCCACCAGAGGCCGGATTTGAGCTCTTTCTCCTGTTGCTCCACTGTGAGGACCAGATAGGCCAGCCAAACCGATTGTGTTGTACCACCTAACAAACTTGGGGAATTCCCTGACCCTGTTGCCCAGCTCAAGAAGGAACTGATAGAACCTGACGACTTGCCTGTTCCTAGATTCTGAGTAAAGGGAAATTACAAGTTTTATTTGAAAACTTCTCTAAAAAAATAAAAACTCCTTGACATTCGACACCACAGAAGCGTTTAATTTTTTTTCTCATTCATTATTAATTATTAGAAGTGGAAGAAGAAAGAAGTCTTCTTAGCTTTCTATTATTTTATGATTTAGGAAGGTTTGGAAATGGTTTCGGGGAAATTACCTCGGTATTTCCCTCGGAGGTGAGCTAAATAATAAAATGAAATGTAGAACTGGACGTTGGATTATCGATAAAGAGTGTTAATATTTGGTTCTTATGACCTGACACTATTATTATTATTATTATTGTTATTATTATTATTAGGACTCACCAGGTAGAGCTTTTCAAAAATAGCTTCGGCGGTCGCTCGGGAGAGAGGATGAAAAAACGCAGCTCGAATGATAATATCCATGAGATACATGACGTTCTGATCTCTGTTCCAATCAGGTACTCCCACCAGAATCTCCAGCCAGAGTCTAACGAAGGGTTCAGGGGATTGCAGAGCGTATCTAATGAATTATTAATTAGGATTTTACTTTCACAATGACTTGACCTGCCTGAACCATTGGATCTGCAAGAAAATATTTCAGACCCTCACCTTTCATAATTAACCAAATGACTTTCCAGCATATTCCCAAAGTACTTGATCGTGGGTCCTGGAAACTCCGGAGCAATTAAATTCTTGGCCATCTTCACGTAGGACCTGTCCGCAGCAATTAGCCAGTGGATGACACACCCAAACATTCCATTTTTTATCAGCGACTCAGAGCAGTTGATAAATAGTGGCACTATGTGGTGCAGTGCGATGAGTGTGTGCTCGTATTTATCATAGCACGTGAGCACACAGAGGCTAACGAAACCATAGGTACAGACGAGTGGCACTGAGTGTCCATTCATGGTCATGACAGTCGCGACATAATGTGCAATGGGTTGAGTGTCCACTATTCCACCTCTCAGAACTTCCATAGCAGAATGAACACTGACATCTGGGACATGGGCAAACGCCTCAGCAGGATTTACCATAGAATTTCTGCAGACAGTGTTAGACTGGTCAAGCTGATGGAGCCTCAATCTCGCCACCATGTCCCAAGCCCAGAGGGAAAATGCTTGCTCGGTGTTCTGGGGTCTCACAATCGAGGAGACCTGCTTCACACCCTCAGAGATGATCGAGGCATTCTGACTCGTGTTTGGGACGTATTTAATCGTCAACTCGACTACCAGAAGAGCTACTGTGTAATGCAGATGGAGGGGAAGATATAGATCTCCATTATCATCAAGCCCCCAGTTCAAATGATTGAGAATCAAACGAGCTAGATGACTCTCTGTAGATGACAGAGAAAAATTGTGCAGCCAATTGGCAAGAACTCCGATGTCCTCATTTCTGGGAATCCACTTGCTGATACTCAATTCTGTGAACAAGTAGAGACTCAGTTTGCCGACGGCTCCAAAGTTGTCTTTCAACTTGAAGAGAATATCAGAGAGTAATGAGGGATGTTTGCTGGTCAAGTTAGATAATAAAGATCTGGCGTCCTTTGAGCACGACTCCTGAGTCTTTTCACTAAGAAAACCGATCTCAAAAAGATCTATTGTCGTGGCTCGGATGAAGTCGTAGTCCTGCACTCCTCTGGCCATCGCCATATTGGCGAAGGTTGTCAAGAGGAAATAAGACTCGTCCCCAGGCATGTCAATGAGCTTCTCCTCGAATTGCTTTCTGATCGGCGGTGAATTCAGCTCAGTCTCCCATTCAAGATGACTGACATCGTCAGGCACAGGATCCATGGAGACAGTATCTTTGTGAAGAGCGTAGAAAATGTACCAGAGAGTGTGAATAGAGATGTTCTGGTAGGGAATGGCTGCGAGGTACTGCCAAGCACCGAGCCTCCTCGACGAGAAAATGCACATAGTTGCTCTCAGGAAGAAGCAATCGTACTCAGTCTGGAGTCTGGCAATTATGGATTGATCTGAGATTGGACTCTTGTCGAAGGCCTCCCACTGGTCACTTGTGTATTGTACAACATCTCTAATAAGTGCAGAAAGCCTCTTTGCAAGCTGTCTGTACCTGGGAGAGTCATAAGTCCTGAGTCCCTGCTTGAAAAGTCTCACAACAACCGTAAAAAACGCAAAGACCTTCAGCATGTGGTGTTCGGTGATGCCCCTGGCGTCCTGATGATAGCCCTCCTCTACCTTCTCGATCAGCAGGACTTGTTCGAATAATTTGTCCATCGGGATTTGATTGATAAGAGTTATCAAATCGCTCTCCCACAAATTGGCTCCAGTATTAGCGATATCTTCATCCTCCTCACCTTCCTCATCCAGCATCACCCAGACAGTGTCACCAGGATTGCTGCCAGTGTCCTGAAGGGAGATCTGCACTTGCTCTAGGAACTTCTCCCTCTCCTTGATTGGTAGCAGAATGACAGCAAGTGTTGCAATCATGTGATCCAAATGAGGATCATTCAGAACAGAAGTACTGAGGCTTCTGTTCTTGGGAGGTGCTGGTGCCTGAACAAGACCAGCTGCCCAATTCGTGACGCCCCCAGGGCACCTTAATATGTGATTCAGGATGAACAAGTGGTCCTGCCACGTGGCCACTCTCAGGAGAATAGCTATAAGTCGTGATAGCCATTCTCTGGTGTCCAGGACGAATTTTCCGTCCTTCAAGACTCTCCTCTGGAAGTTGAAGAGAATGGTAACACACATTCTGAGCTCCAGGAGTTGTGGCATCGTTTGTGAAGGCATCTGGATGGCAGTTAGATTGATCGGTGCGTTCTGAGGTAGTGTTGCTAGTTCCTTACAGGACATGCAGACCCTCTGAACGTAGTGCTCGATCTGGAGTTTAAGCATTTCTGCTTCGTACGAGTAGAGAGCTTGAGCATTGTGCAGCAGTTCCTTGATGGCAGAGAGGTTCTTGGTGAGTGAGGTCAGTGCTTGCTGATTGAAATGAGCTATTGAGTACTCATGAGATGCTGATACTGGATTGCCATCCTGACATTCACCGGATTCGGTAATCGAGGCTTTGTCCAGGTGCCAGAGCTGCTTTTGCACTTCTTTACAGTTTTTCTTGAGGAGCTCTAGCTCGTGTGAGTTGAGGATCAGGTGATTACGGACTCTGAGGTATGACATGAGTAACTCGTGGAGGCGGTGCTGTTGTCTAACTGCGCTGGACCGCAATTGTGTCTCCACGAATTCGGTTATGAAGGAATCAACGAGGGAGAGCTCAGGATTTGTGTAGAGTGAGGCGAGTTGAGTGTCTGTGAAAGGAGTGGTCGTCGTTTTCTGAGATACTACTGTCCTTGGAGGAGAGTGAACCTTTTCAGAGGGCGAGGCAGAGGTTTTGGGAGAAGGTGCAACGATCCTGGGAATGGATGAAGTCATCATCTGGGTTTCTTCGAGGTTTGGGGCCGTTGGGACGTCTGAGAGTTTCACAGAGGACACGAGGTCTTGGATCTCCTTCACTCCTTCTGTCGTGTCTTCTACTGGAGCTGATGCTGACGGCACTGAATCCACTTCATCGGCCTCTTGAGGTTCTTGTGGAGGTGGCGAGGACGCAGGATGTGGATCAAGCTTCTCCAGGGACTCTGTGTCGATGGCTGCTGAGTGTAGTTCGCTCTCCATATTTTCCACGCCTTCTACTCGTGGATAATTCGTCGGGGACTCCCCCAGGAGGCATTCAAACTCCTCCATCGTCGGGGCATCGGGGATTTGGTGATCTAGGTAGAACGATCTACCGTGATTCTTCTTTCGTTTCTGGGAAATCAGAAGATTCATTTTTGAATTTCCGGCAACAGTGAAAAAAGCGATTTCTGAGATCATGAGTTTTTCCAATTATCTATTGAAAGCGTAATTCAAGTGATTAAGCTTCTGAAACTATTAATATAATTATTAACGAGACGGTCCGTTACTTAATAATGGTCTGTTCTTTTCAATAATTTTTTCTAAAAATAGTGGAAGGACACGCAAAAGAAATCGACCAGACAAAAAATATTGTAAGTGAATCTGAGAATTTCAAATGATTTTCTTTCAATCCATGAAGAATGGAATAACTTTCAAAGAATAAATCAATAATGAATAAGTGAAAAATAATTGTATTACTTGACGTGACTTGGTCTTCTCCATATTTTTTTAACAATTAATCGGCGGATAAATAAGTAACAGGTGTACGACACAACTCAAGACGATCATTTGGTTCGCAGTCACATTATTACGAATTAGCACACGACCTTCTGAAGGATTCAACTGCGAAATAAAATTGTACCTCGAACTATTAAATGTACAAATTTGTGTCAGAGATAATTGAATTTAAAAGAATTCAATGAACAATTCACTGAATCAGTCACTGACATCTCGTTGTATACGATCGATACATCATTTTCAATGATTTCGTATGAAATATTTGAGAAATATCGGTCGATGGAGCGGGGGTTTGTATTTTCCGCACTGACATTGTCTAGACACTAACGCTTTTTGTTTCTGGATAATAACATAAAGGTTAGAACTTGACCTGGAGTGATTGACAAAATCTCCCACTCTATCGTCAATAACAGCTGATTTCGAGTGGCGACCGTCAGATGGAGAAAGCGGTCTTAACCTTACTCAATTTATTAGAATTATTGTTGTTGCAATTATGACGATGGGAATGGGCATCATTAATGATCCATTGAAAAAAATGTTAGTAATGATTCAGAGAATGACTAGGACTGAGGTGTTCGTTCCAAAAAATAGTGGACCTGAAAAAGGCCGATTAATATAGGAATAAATATTTACGAGTTATTCTTCTCGGGTTTCTTGGGAAGGAGAACGGCTTGGATATTAGGGAAAGCACTGTCTTGAGCAATGGTGACTTCCAACAAGATGCCTGGGAATGATCCTGGTTTTCCTGTTATCACGGGCTGCGTTGCCTGCCAACTCAAAGTCCATAACTGCTACTAGGTAAACTAGAGCTCCGGCATCCATCCGTTCTGCGTAGTTTCCTTTGCGTAGGAGACGATGAATGCGACCCACTGGAAACTGGAGCTCTCACCGAATGAGTCTTAGACTTTCCTTTTACCTTTCCGCCTTTGCCGCGTCCAGACATGTTGTATAAGTTGCGATTCGATGTTAACTCGGCGAGAGACAAATGTGGAATGAGTGGAAATTCTGAAATTTAGGTATATATATAGACTTGCGCGTTCCCAACGCCGAGCCAATTGAAAATGTGCAGTAGGATGCGTGCGCATTGGTCTCATCTGATTGGCTCGGCGTTGCAAACGCCAACGGTGTTAAAACTGGTGGCTCTGTAATGCACCTCACATTTCACTTCTGCTCTCCAGTTCGTGAAGATTACTGTTTGACAAAATGCCACCAAAGGCAAGCGGCAAAGCTGTGAAGAAGGCTGGTAAAGCCCAGAAGAATATTACCAAATCCGATAAGAAGAAGAAGCGTAAGAGGAAGGAGAGCTATGCCATCTACATCTACAAGGTCTTGAAACAAGTTCATCCGGACACTGGAGTTTCAAGCAAGGCCATGAGCATCATGAACTCATTCGTTAACGACATTTTCGAACGAATTGCCGCTGAAGCATCAAGATTGGCTCACTACAACAAGAGATCAACTATTACTTCTCGGGAAATTCAGACAGCTGTTCGTCTCCTCCTCCCCGGAGAGTTAGCTAAACACGCTGTGTCTGAAGGAACCAAGGCAGTGACCAAATATACAAGTTCTAAGTAATTTACAATTACTTTCCAATCATCGGCCCTTTTCAGGGCCACAAAATTTTTTACAACGAAGATAACTTAATTAGTTATTTCACTTATTTCATATTCCATTTTTAAAACTATGTAATGAACGAGTCAAATATAAATGGTGGATTCCACAAATAAGGTTTAGGTATATATATAATAACCGATCAATATACACTGCACTCGGTTCATTAACCTCAAACATTTCAATCGATGCGTTTCATTGATAAAATGTGTATATTATAATTATTTGATATAATAAAGTAATAGAATTATTAGGTATATGCAATTTTACTTGCGTAAACGGTTTTTCTTTCAACAAACAAATATTTTACTTGCAAAGTGGGAGCGGCCCAGTAATACTTCATGATATTTACCGTGATCAACTAACTTATTCTATTGTTAATCTACTTGTCTCTTGTTCGTGAACATAATGTTTATTTCAGAGATTTGTTAAATTTTCATTCGTCTATTGAGAGTTAAAGGTTTTAGTATTCCAGGATGAATTATTTTTTCATACGGTTTTGAGGTTAGGCCTACGAGAACTGCATATAGCGATGTTTCAATAACTTTAGATGCGTTAATATTTTTGGTTTAAAAACAATTACGAATTCGATAGAATGAAGGCATTACCATATAAAATATGAGAACAATTTAATTCGTAAAAGATTGTTATTAGTTATTGATAATTAATTTCAGGTTTGATTTTTTCGCGACGTTCGCCGTAAACGAATGTCCGATATTTTTTGTATTCCAGTAAATACAATAGCGTATATAAAAATGTTAATAATTTTAAGAGTAATTTTTTTACAATCTATGATTGTTTAAAAAATGGAATTTATAATTAGCGAATATTGTACTGCTTCGTAAGAAATATTTGGTGGCCCTGAAAAGGGCCGATTTTTTTTTATTCCATTCAGTAGCGAGTTTAGCCTCCAAATCCGTAGAGAGTACGGCCTTGACGTTTCAGAGCGTAGACGACATCCATGGCTGTAACTGTCTTCCTTTTGGCGTGTTCAGTGTAGGTGACTGCATCACGGATGACGTTTTCAAGGAAAACCTTGAGGACACCACGAGTTTCTTCGTAGATCAAACCAGAAATACGTTTGACACCACCTCGACGAGCGAGACGACGGATAGCTGGCTTGGTGATTCCCTGGATGTTATCACGAAGAACTTTGCGATGGCGCTTGGCTCCTCCTTTTCCTAGTCCCTTTCCTCCCTTTCCACGACCAGTCATCTTGTCTCTTGATTGAAGAACACGTCAAGTAAACGTACCAAAACAACAAGTGATACAATTTCGTCTCTAACACACGTTTTTATAGAGGCCTGGTTGAGTGACTCCCCCACCATTCAAGAATACACCAATGGGCAAGCAGCAGATTTTTTTTCCCCCACTCCACTCGTTTCCACCAATCAGAGAAATCCCTCTGTTATATAACATGAAACATCGCGAGCGCAATTCACTCGTTATTTTGTGCTATCAACGTACAATATCATCGAAACTTTGACGCAATGGCTCGTACCAAGCAGACTGCCCGTAAATCGACTGGAGGAAAGGCTCCGAGGAAGCAGCTAGCTACCAAGGCCGCTCGTAAGAGTGCGCCAGCAACTGGAGGAGTTAAGAAGCCACATCGTTATAGGCCAGGAACAGTGGCTCTTCGTGAAATTCGTCGTTACCAGAAGAGTACTGAGCTTCTCATCCGTAAATTGCCATTCCAACGGCTTGTTCGTGAGATCGCCCAGGACTTCAAGACTGATTTGAGATTCCAGAGCTCAGCTGTGATGGCTCTTCAGGAAGCCAGCGAGGCTTACCTCGTTGGTCTTTTCGAGGACACCAACCTCTGCGCTATTCATGCTAAGAGAGTAACCATCATGCCCAAGGACATTCAGCTGGCTCGCCGTATTCGTGGAGAGAGAGCTTAAGTCATCTTGACTTGAAAACACACAATCGGCCCTTTTCAGGGCCAACAAATTTTTCAAACGAGAAAAATTCATTTTAAGCTGATAGATATTTACGTGCGTTTTATGATATAGTATCTCATGTCATCAGGTGATAAAAGTATTACCTGATGAATGTGGACTTATAATTCGAGTCAGGGAAAACTTATTGCCGTGGAATATATCAAGTTTTTCGGTGCTGGACCTGAAGACCACGATTCAATTGAACGCAATAAAAACTTATGATCTTGATTTGTACAACATTTTTAGATATTCAGAATACCGTAAATCTGTCGTGAGTGGTAATTTGTAAATTCTCCGATTGTAATTCTTTTGCAATTGAAGAAATTTAAAATAATGAAATTGAATTCATTATTCGAAATCAAATTAATTTGTTCTGTGATGAAAATACTTTGAAAACACAAAGAAAATACTTTGGAGAGACCCTTTCCGATATGTTTCTACCCTCGAAACTACTTATCGACGAACGAAAAATTGACAAAAATTAAACCACATATGTGAAACTGTCCCCAGTCGAATTCTGTTTTTACGAAGTTATAGAAATAATTACGATTTATAAAAAGAATAATTCAATTACGAGCTAAAGGCCTGACTTACATATTCATACGACTCGTCGTATTCGAACGCTTCGTACTCTGAATTTCTAAAAACGAATCGAAATACACCAGTGGTTTTTAAATTGTTTGAAATTTGTGTATGGACTGAAATTGTATTTTGTCAAAGAATTAAAGTGATATTAATATTTTTATGGCATTAGAACTAACCAACGTATTAAGATTTTGTGGCCCTGAAAAGGGCCGATTATTTAAGTGCAGTGATTTAAGAACTGCTTTTTTCGGTTTTCTTTGGAAGTAGAACTGCCTGAATATTGGGAAGAACACCACCTTGAGCGATGGTGACTCCTGACAATAGTTTGTTTAACTCCTCGTCGTTGCGGATTGCCAATTGAAGATGTCTAGGGATGATCCTGGTTTTCTTGTTGTCACGAGCTGCATTGCCTGCCAACTCAAGGACCTCAGCAGCCAAGTACTCCATGACTGCTGCCAGGTAAACTGGAGCTCCAGCACCAACTCGTTCTGCGTAATTTCCTTTGCGTAGCAGACGATGAATACGGCCCACTGGGAATTGAAGACCAGCTCTCGTTGAACGAGTCTTGGACTTTCCCTTGACTTTGCCACCTTTGCCGCGTCCAGACATTGTTAGTGGATGATAGTTTAAAACTCAGCGAAGTACGTCTCTCGATGAGAGCGCAAAGTGTAATGGTGTTAAAAATTATATTCGCCCCTATTATATAGCTTCAGAAGTAGGCATCGCCGAGCCAATGCGCGCGCACTGTCCGGGTAATTCAACCGTAAACGCAGCTGATTGGCTCGGCGCTACAAATGCCAACGATATTAAAAGAGGTGGCTCTGTAACGCACCTCACATTTCACTTCTGTTCTCCAGTTCGTGAAGACTACCATTTGACGAAAATGCCACCCAAGGCCAGCGGCAAAGCTGTGAAGAAGGCTGGAAAAGCCCAGAAGAATATCACCAAGTCCGACAAGAAGAAGAAGCGTAAGAGGAAGGAGAGCTACGCTATCTACATCTACAAAGTCTTGAAACAAGTCCACCCCGACACCGGAGTTTCCAGTAAAGCCATGAGCATCATGAACTCGTTTGTGAACGATATCTTCGAACGCATTGCTGCTGAAGCATCAAGATTGGCTCACTACAACAAGAGATCCACCATCACTTCTCGGGAAATCCAGACAGCTGTTCGTCTCCTCCTCCCTGGAGAGTTGGCTAAACACGCCGTGTCTGAAGGAACTAAGGCTGTTACCAAATATACCAGCTCAAAGTAAATCAATCTTGATTGAATAATCCAATCGGCCCTTTTCAGGGCCATCAAATTATCTCAACGTAGATTCCATTAATCGCAAAAAACATGAATACTTATAAGCTAAATTTAATAGTAATAGAGATACTAATTTAGACTTGATATTTATTCAATTAATATTTGTGCTTCTTGCAATTAAATAGAATTTACTTTAACTATTTATTTTTACGTATCGTTTGGAATAACAGAGGTATTTTAATGTGAAAGCGAAACTGCCGGAATGCCTATTATTTATTTAATATCCCGGAAAAAATTATACGAAGTAGAAATCATTTCAATTATTTACTTAATTGGTCGCAGTTGATCCCTTCGGTATTTTTTCTTTTGAGAATGGTCAAAGTAAATATTTTAAATTGATATATTTACAATAACTACTAACTTGCAGCAGTATTGAAATATAGAATTATTCATCGAAGTGGCCAAGTCCTGTTTTTTTATGTATATTTCAATTCAATTAATTTCATTAGTTATGCAATTATTGAAATTGAAATTCAACACTTAGTTGAAATCGTTAAAAAAATTTTCGGCAAATAAAATCTGAAGGTCTCAGTATATGCAACGAAAATAATTTTCGCATACAAGTTGGAATAGCAAATGAATTAGTACGTTCATAAATAATTATTGGCCCTGAAAAGGGCCGTTTGGTTATAATCATAGTTTAATCGAAGTAGTATATCCAGTTCACTTCTTCTGGGCTGTCTTCTTAGCCGCTGGCTTAGCCTTCGGAGCCACAGCCTTTTTCGGTTTGGGCGCCTTGGGTTTAGCAGTTGGCACTTTAGTAGCTTTCTTTGCCTTCGGACTTTTCGGTTTAGCAGCGGCTTTAGTGACTTTTGGCTTGGCGGCTTTCTTCTCAACAGGTTTTTTCGCTGCAGTTTTCTTCGGAGAAGCTGCTTTCTTGGCTTTGGGTTTCGCTGCTTCGGTCTTCTTGACAGGTTTCTTGACAGCTGCCTTTGTCGGTGATCCCTCCTTCTTGGCAGCCTTGGGTTTGGCTTTTGGCTTCGAAGCGTCAGTCTTTTTCACAGCGAGTTTGAACGATCCAGATGCACCTTTTCCTTTAGTCTGCACCAAAGTTCCAGCAGCAACTGCTGACTTCAGGTATTTCTTGATGAAGAGTGCGTGTTTCTCGGTGTCAATCTTGTAGTTGGCAGCGATGTACTTCTTGATGGCTTGAAGAGATGATCCATTACGTTCAGCAAGGGTTTTGACAGCTGTGTTGACCATGTCAGCTGTGCTGGGATGAGTTGGTTTAGGCTTGGGATTCCTAGCCTTCGCAGCTTTCTTCACAGCTTCAGTCTTAGGAGCTGGAGATGCCGTTGATGCAGCAACTGGTGATGCGGTTTTATCTGCCATCTTCAATTGGATATAGAATGCTGGGTACCTCGTGGGTTGAACTGGAGTCTTTGAATGAATGTCAGCGCTCAGTTACCCCAAGTAGATATTCGAGCGCGGACCGTGGAGAGAGGCGCCTTGATTCTGACACCACAACTTCGACGTTCAAAGCTGCAAATGGTGCCTGATTCCCGATGTTTTTATTTATTCAGAGTTGTTTCAACAACTCCAGCAGCTCCTTCATCACCACATTCTCCACATAAATGTTCAGATAAACTATGAAATTTTAGTTCTCCCCCGTAGTGTAATTGGATGATGCGCAATAACTCGAAACGTCGGCCACGTACTTTCGAGGTCTCGGCTGTTGCTCCAATTAAACATTCGTTTTATAAACAATTTACGTTGTTTCGTGATTCTATCGTGTTAATTACGTACTATGACGATTAACGGAAGTGGAAAATAAAAAATAAGTGGGAAAAAATGGTGATTAATACCAATTTTTGAGAGTTTAATGTCAGGCGTCCGACCAGATCGGAAACACGCGTCTGAAGTGCCTATTGTGTATAATATAATATTGAAAAATATCTATAACTATAAAAAATTATGCAATTATCAAATTTTTTAGCATTGTGTGTCGTCTGCTGATGACGAAACTATATTTTATGGTGTATTTCGATTCGTTTTTAGAAATTCAGAGTACGAAGCGTTCGAATACGACGGGTCGTATGAGTATGTAAGTCGTGCCTTTAGTTCGTAATGTAATTATTCTTTTTATAAATCATAATAATTTCTATAACTTCGTAAAAACAGAATTCGACTGGAGACAGTTTCACATATGTGGTTTAATTTTTGTCAATTTTCCGTTCGTCGATAGGTAGTTTCGAGGGTAGAAGCATCTCGGAAAGGGTCCCTCCAAAATATTTTCTTTGTGACGTCATCTTCGTGCATCATGAATCATCACATAGAAATCATCCAATTAAATTAGAAATTCAATTCGACCAATTGAAAATTTTCGCATAAATTACGTGTCATTATTTCGAATAATGAAGAGTAAAAAAAATTATCGAATGAATTCCTGCTACTCTTTTATCGCTTCTTAGTGAAGAAACAAGAGATTTAATGAGCATTTTCCGGAATTCCTAAAAAATCATTGGAGAAAGTTGATAACGAAAAAATATGAATTCTAAAAGACTGAGTGGAAAAACCCCAGAGTGGAAATTGAAATAATGCCCTCCACTGAAAGACAAATAAATCGAGCAATAAAAGATTGTCGACTGCTCTAACTCTGGAATTATCAGAATTACTCTACGAGTAAATAATCTTCTATAAGATTTCCTTCAATTAATTAATGATCCTTAAAATTTTGATTAAAATTCGTATGAATTCCCGTGATATCGAATTTCCAAATGAATTAATTACTCAATACCTCAAGGCTTTATTAAAATGAGGATAACTTTTTAAACACGAGAAAATAAAAAGTTATATTGACTTTAATCTACGCCTCAGCGACCCGAGGATGTACAAACGCTGAATTGTCACGGGGATTTGATATTGCTGGTATGAGGTTATGTTTAACAGGCACTTGTGAATAAAGAAAAATCCCGATGTGTGGAATATTTTGTTACTGTGGTCCCTGGGCGGAAGAGGAATTAAAACAAAATTACACCTCAGAAGGTGTTTCTTGTTCGACGTGCTTTGAAAACAACAGAAGACGTGGACCAGATGATCCAAGAGCTTCGATCTACAGTAGAGACATAAATGGCAAGTGGCACGCTAAATTTGCAGGATGGGTGCTGTGGACTCAGGGTTTCCAGATGACTCATCAACCCCTTCGAGAGTCAACCGGAAATCTCCTCCTCTGGAATGGCGATATTTTTTCAGGTGCTCTCGCCCAAAACTCAGAATCTGACACTCAGCACCTCCACTCGGTCCTCCAGACCTCCACGAATATTGTGGACACTCTGGCATCCATCGAGGGTCCATACAGCTTCATCTACCATGACGCAAGAACAGACTCTTTGTATTTCGGAAGGGATCCCATCGGTCGACACAGTTTACTCGTGAATGTTGTGCCAGAAAAAAGAGTTCTAATTCTCTCATCAGTTGCTAGTAAAAAAATGCAGAATTGGATGGAACTCCCGGCTCTGGGCATCTTCAGGATGGACTTGACAAGGGACGACCTCAACCTGACGCTATTCCCCTGGGAGAACATCCCAGAAGCCATTCATCAGCTTGAGGAAGATTTGAACATGAAGATAAAAGTGGAAGCACCGATCGGTTCTCTGGGAGTCAACGATATCACCTCAGAGCCCCAGCTAGAGGATTTTGTATTCATGATTCCCATCGATGATAAAAACATTGAAGTAACCATGGAACGCCTTCTACGTGATGAAGAGATCTCCAAACGTGTGGAAGAAGTATCGAAACGATTGAGAGACTCTGTGAGACTCAGGGTTGAGAAGAAACCCAATTACTGCATGGATTGTATCAAACTTAAGTTGGAGATGAATGAGGTGAACTGCACGCATTCGAAAATAGGATTATTGTTCTCTGGGGGACTTGACTCGACTATTTTAGCCGCTATAGCTCACGAATTTGTGCCAGAAAAGGAAAGCATTGACCTGATCAATGTTGCGTTTGAAAAAGGCGAGAAAGGAAGTAAGAAAATCAAAAGAGGGGACAAAAATGATGAAGAGAAACGAGAAAACTTTGACGTTCCTGACAGGAAGACAGGAAGACAAGCTTTTGAAGAATTGAAGAGACTTTTTCCAAGAAGGCAATGGAATTTTGTTGAGGTAATGGCAATCGTAGAAAACCATTTAAATTAAGAAGACGTTAACTTAAAAAGTAATTAATACTTTTTTTATGGTTCTAGAGTAATGTGACTCGATCAGAGCTTGAGGAGTGTCTCAGAACGAGAATCTGTCATTTGATATATCCTCGCCGAACAATTCTCGACGAGAGTCTCGGTTCTGCCCTGTGGTTCGCAGCGAGGGGTTCTGGAACTCTCGCTGGTACCAGTGAGTCCTATCAATCTCCATGCAGAATTCTGCTCCTGGGAATGGGAGCTGATGAGCTGTTTGGAGGATACACCAGGCACAGAACGATATTCAGACGGAAGGGCTGGGAGGGACTCGGTGGTGAATTGAACGCAGAAATCAGAAGAATATCTGAACGGAACTTGGGGAGGGACGATCGAGTGGTTGCTGATCATGGTAAGCAGTCTAGGCTGCCTTATCTAGATGACAACTTCGTAAGATACGTTACGAGTCTCAAACCCTGGGAGAGGTGTGTATGGAAATTCTTCAGGAATATTTCATCGAGTATCATTATCAATTTTGACTTTCAGATGCTGCCCCATAGACAGAATGCCCCCAGGTCTAGGTGATAAACTACTCCTCCGACTTTGTGCATTTAAACTCGGTCTCAAGGAGACATCAGCTTTTCCGAAAAGAGCATTTCAATTCGGCTCGCGAATTGCCAAAAGTCACGAGAATGCCAGTGATATATCAAAGTGGCTCATGTGGTGAATATTCTATTACATATTATCTGCATGAACGATTTCATTCATAACATGTGGATAAATATTATTTGCAACCCATAAAAATCTTCCCTACAACAAGAGAACATCACAAGTACTTTTTACTATTTGAATAAAACAACAGTTCGCATTATTAAATGACCGAAGAATTAATAAAAAATACGTGTGACGTGTGAAGAACAAATTTTTTTTACCCTGTACCATTTACTTCGCTAATTAGACAAAATAATAGAGAAATGATTGAATCTCATTTATGTGAAAAATAAAGAACTGAAAACAACTTAAAGAATATAAATTCATTTACAGGTAAATAATAGCTGATTGCGTCAGCATAAAATTCATGGGACCGCAAATTTAAACATCTTACGTAATAATTATGAACGCACGTCATCAGTTGATCGGAATGTCGAATAAAAAAAAATCACTGGATAAAGGTCTGAAGATAATAATTCGACAGTTCGAGTTTTTCGTTGTGTTCGTTTTTCCTGAAAAATTCGTGCAACCAAGAATAAATATTCAAGAACGTCCATAAAGATTACGGATTCTACGACAAACTAACAACAACTCGACCCCAGCCAATCCGTGCTGCTTATCATAATCAAACAACAACAGTTTCTTCACAAAAAAAAATAAGAAGCAGTCAGTAATGCATTGCCCTCAAACGAGAATGGACGATAGTCTTGAAACTGTTCTCTCCGCACTGGAAAAAAATCGGTCAGCCTTTCAGATTTTTGATAAGAATTATCAGGAAGACAGGCGCGTATTTCTAAATGGTGCGCCCAAGGGCTTGAAGAGAGAATTCGATGAATTATTAACGCAAAATGCTATTGAGTTTATGGTAGACTTGGTGATGCACTTTGGAGCGCGGATTGAGGAACTCTACAGTGACAGATTGCGGAGGAGAGCTGAATTTAAAAGTCAGCCGAAAATTCCGAGGTTCCAGGCAGTACAAGGAAATGATGACTGGAAAGTCTCGCCTGTTTGTAAGTCTGGAATAAATCTCTTTTTTGCAATTTGATTTTAACGATATGGCAATCCCTCGGGATTATTATCGGTATATTTTTTGCTCCCAATGGAATAGTTTGTCGAGTGATAAACACGGAAGAAATTATAAATCAAGAGTAAAAAAATGGAAGTCAGCACATATAAATAAGGAAATATATATATTTTCGTAATTGTGCGATGAGAAACGCAGAAGAATAGAGAGGGGAAATTTTCAATCAATATCTCGGAATGGAAACGAGTTATCAAAATAATTGTTGATAAAGATTCAGAGGAAAATTTTGTTATCTTATTTAAAATCAGAGTTATATTAATTGAAAGAAAGATCGAGCTTTAATTAATAATCGAAATTTCTGGGGTTTCAGGTGATCGTTTGAGGAACAGACACTTAGACCTGGGCGACGTGAGTCCAAGTGACTTGAATCACTTTACGTCAGCCCTGCAATCAGACGTTCAAGGAATCCAAGTGGATTTCGACGATGGCCATTGTCCAACCTGGTCGAACCAGATTTCAGGTCTTCACAATGTCCTAAAAGCGGTGGCCAATCGTCTCCCGAACGTTCCTCCGATCACAAAATCTCCAGTTCTGGTTCTCCGTCCCAGAGCCTGGAATATGATCGAGAGGAACATGAGCATCAACGGAAAACAAGTTCCCGGTCCGATCTTCGACTTTTCCCTTCTGATCTTCCACACAGGAGCAATCCTCCAGAGAGCAAACTCAGGTCCAGCATTTTACCTCTCGAAACTGGAGAGCTGGAAGGAGGCGAAACTGTGGAACGACATATTTTCCTACAGTGAACTCAAACTGAGAATTCCCAACGGCTCCATCAAGGCATGTGTCCTCATAGAGAACATCCTGGCGAGTTTCGAGATGGAGAGAATTCTCTACGAGTTGCGAGAGCATTCGTTGGGTCTTAACTGCGGTATCTGGGATTATGCCGCCTCAATCATATCGATATTTGGAGGTGACGAGTCATTTTTACTTCCTGACAGGAATAAATACGTGGACATGAACAAGAGATTCTTGAAGAAGTACATGGAATTGGTGGTGAGGACGTGCCACAGGAGAGGGGCTCACGCCACGGGGGGAATGGCAGCTAAATTGTTGCCACATCCTGATGACAAGGAGTTTGGAAATATTCTTCGAGGGATCTGCGAGGCTAAATTCATGGAGATCCAGACTGGAGTCGATGGATTCATGATTTACGATGTGAAACTGGTACGTTACATGAACGAGATGTGGAGGGATTATGGGGGACCGTTTGCCAATCAGATTTTGTACCTGGGACGTTCTGAGGACATCACAGGAGAGGATCTGCTCAGTCTACCCGAGGGGGGAGTCACCAGAAAAGGGTTGGATCACAACATCAGGGTTTCCATTCTGTTTAATTATAACTGGATGAGAGGAAGGGGCCACTTCCCTCTGGGGGGATCTGTCGAAGATTCAGCTACTGCTGAAATCTCTAGGTCTCAAATTTGGCAGTGGATTAGGCATCGAGCCAGGATTGAAGAGGGAGGATCCGTCACAGTTGAAGTTGTGAAAAAAAGAGCGCAAAAGGTTTTGAAAGATATTTTAAAAAATTGTCGAGACCATCTAGAGATCCAAAAGGTTCTCACCGCTTACGATATTTTCTTTGATCTCGTTAATCGCAGAGATTTCCCGGAATTCATTACTTCGTTTATTTATGATGAATATATGTTCAAGAAAACACATGCGCACTTGTGATGGAATAAATTACTTGTACTTGTTATATTGTGTAACGAGGAATTTAAGAAGAAGACTCGATTTGTCTCGTCGAAGATTTCCTCGGGCATTTAAAATTCGTAATAAAAAATAATTATTTTTAATTTATTCATTGTCTAATTAAATTATTATGGACTTCGGGCGTTCATTGATTCCAGAATTTTTGAGAAGCGTAATTCATCTGAATTGAATCCATTTGAACACTAAAACAAAATGGGAAACGATGCGCGAACTGAGAGCGCAGAAACTGATTGACAAACCGTGACGCACGTGACACATCACAACAACAATCAGTTTCACAGCTGATCGCGAGCGAGTAACACGTCGAGTGAATGAAATCACTGCGTGTATTTACGAGTATAATTGCTATTTTGATTGTTTCGGAGTGAAGTTTTAAGATCGCAAATAATGGTGAACGCAAATACGGAAATAAGAAAGTTGACGATTGGAGAGTTAAATTCGCTGGCTAGATCACTCAGTCCTGAGGCTTGGAAAATTCTTATGGCCAGTATTAAAGTACCGGGTTCGAAGGACATTCCCCGTTTCTCCAGTGAAGATGTCAGGTAAGTAACTGTAAGAGGGTTGATAAAACGGTCATATGTTCGGTCATTTTTTCGATCTAAAAAAATTGATCTAGGATTCAATCCTCTTATGCTTACTATGAATATGAGAAAATGTGTAACTGACATTAGGAGGTATTATTCATATTAAAATTTTCAATTCCTCGAATTTAGATTAATTGAAGAGGCTGGGAAAAACCAGCACCGACCAGCAGCGGAAGTGTTTCTAGCGGAATGGTGTACGATGGGGAAAACCAGACCCACTGTGGGCTCAATGATTCAACTATTGGTTGAAGTGAATTTATTAAGAGCAGCTGATTATTTAGCTGTTGACATTCTAAAAGGTAATTAATTTTTGGAGTTAGTATTGCCTCCCGTAGGCGATGCCGAACGAAATGATTAAATCGGCGCACCTAATCGATGATTAAATCCACAATTAGTGTTTAATCGGTTAAATAATTAATAAGTTCGTAATTTTTATAGAAAATCCTCCAGAACGTCCGAGAGAGGGTCCAGCAGCTGCGGTGGACCTTTCAAAATTACTCGAGGAATGCGATTCTCCGCTAGACGAGAGTGAATCGGAATTCTGTAACCGATCAACAGCAGAGGCTGATTTTAACGGAAGAAATTATCTGCATCACATTTCCTCGACCCCTGATGATGTGGGGGTAATCGAGATGAATTTTGTGGAGGGCCAAATAAAAAATGTGGAGAACAGTCCCGAGAAACATCTCCAGGAGAATTCGGATCTGATAAAATTCTCGAAGGGTGTCGATGCGGGGATGAAAAGTGATTTGATAAAATTCAGTTCTGACATAATTGAGGATACAGAATTGAGAGGGAGTGGAGAACTCATTGAAGCATCGAATCTCCTCCCTAGCTTTTCCCTCCTGGGGATCAAGTCCACTCAAAATAAGGACAGCAGTAGTAGCAGTTTTTATACCGAAACGAGTTCGTCAAATGATTCTTCTGGTGATATCATTTCGAGGACAGAATCGCAGACAGATTCGTTGCAATCAAGTGATTTCAATCTGCCTGCAATGTCTCAAATTCTTCCAGATGACTTGAAACCAGAGAGTGTGGGAATAAAAGTGGAGAATCAAGAAATTGATCCCTCAGTGATTTCGGAAAATGTGGAGGACTTGCCAGTGACTGTTTTAGAATTTTTTAATCGATGATCGCAAGTCTTTTATAAATTATTTCTTCTAAACAAGAAGTTTTACTCAATTTTCCAACTACAGTTCAATTTAATTAATTGAAAATTTTGAAGAGGAATAAATTTTCCAGAGTAATCTTTTCTGTATATAAATTTTTTATTTCATATTTATTATATCACAAATATTTTTTACGATACATCTTGTAAAATACCTAAAGCTTCAAGTAAAAGATGAAAAAAATACTTACATTAGCGAAGTATTAAATGAAATTATTGACAAGCGACAGAGCACTTGACACGTAACACTCGAGCTTAAATCATCACAATTTCCGAAGATAAATAAAAAAATAAATGCCATGGAATCGACGCGTATATGTGGCGGAATGAATATTCTTATAAATGTTTTTTAACATCGAACGACTTAGCTGATGATGGCGAATATCGGATATCGTGATTAATAAAGGCGTCTAAATATTTTGATAAATAAATTCATTCGAAATTTGTTTTTCATACGACTAGCCATCGTTAGTCTGCTTCATGGCGAAGTATGCACTTTGAAGTTCTTTTAAATTACTCTCGAGGGTTGCCACCTCGTCGTATTTGCATTCAGCTCGTGCTTGCTTTATGTATGACCTCAAGTTGCTCATTTGTTCGATAATTGGATCCATTGTGCTCGAGGGCAGCATTGCAACAGCACTTGATGGCCCCCAGCCATCAGATTTCTCAATTATTGGCTGAAATACAAAAACATTTCATTATACATTCAATTAAATTGATTAAATTTCATTGACCAGACAATTTACCTCATTAGATTTAACCGATGAACTCATTCCACCTTTAGGATCGACCCTCTGCTCCTTCCGCCTCTCCTTCAACGCCTCTTCAATCTCCATCTGCCTCTCAAATGCCACCCTCTCTTCGATCCTCTTCTGACGCTTCTCCTGAAGTTCAAGGTAGACTTCCTCACTGGGGAGTGAAGGGATGGTCAACAGGTGCTCTTTCAGAAAAATCATGGCTGATGCCCTGACCATCTGATGAAGCCTGAGAGCCTGTCCCTGCGGTGGATTATCCACGTCTGCAGTTCCAATCGCTAGAATTCTTTTGCTGATGTTATCCACATTCTCTCCTATTTTCGCGATTTTCACCCGGAGGATTTGAGCGTCTCGTAGATCGTACGTCGTTTCTCCCTCGTTGAATGACTCCCACATCTTCTGATACATTCCCATGAATTTAGTTGCCTCCTCCATGTATGTTCTCATGGTCTCATAAAACTTGTTGATAATTGGTTTATTGAATTGTCGTGCCTGGAGTCTCTGCCTGGCCTCCAGCAGATTTTTGCAGTGAATACATAACCGGAAATGCTGCTCACCACTCGCTGGATCATTGACCAATGACAAAACACTATTTAAACTACTACTCGATGGAGAACGTGCAAGTTTTGTAAGACCTATTCCAGCTCGAAGGATTCTACCTGTTAAATGAGACTCTGGAGCTGTGGGAGAGACTGCTGAATCGTCCTGGACGGATACTGGACTCGTCATTTTCCCTGGGAATGAAATTCCGTAAAATGAAATGTTTAATTACAATTTGATGGATTATAAGAATTATTCATGTCAATAGGGCGTGTCGATAGTCTGAGAATCAGTGAAATTATTATCGCTGATGACTCTACGTACTGGCATCTATGAGTGATAAAAACATCGTGCAATCGTGGCACATGACAGCACCACAAAGTCTGCAATGATGCTTTCTTCTTGCTAAATGAAAACTTCTGGCGCAGTTGGGGCATAATTTAACGTCTTTATCATCAATCCAGGGAACTATCGTCTTCTCATGAACTGAAATATCAAGTTTTATTGTCAACGGGATATTTAATTTAACGATGTAATTAATGAGATAATTACCTTTTCGGTCGATGGGATCTGTTGGTAGATTATTCAATAACTTATCCAATCTGATGAGTAATTTATTAGTTTCGGCGGAATATCTCTCTAGTCTTGAGTTCCTAATATCTCTGAAGTAAATTGTGTGGATTTTCATGGCACCTGATAGCCAAAAAGCACGAATTAATCACTGATTGATCTTTTAACCACTAAATTAATTTAGGAATTTTGGAGGAATCCTGGTTCATCCACAAAATTCGAAATTAACTGAATTTTCACATTTACCAATTTCTTGTGGGCCCCAATTTATTTCAGGACTCGTTCTTCGTTTGCTAATCGATACATTTTGCTCTGATAGGCTTTCATTAATTTCATCCTGTTTCAGAATCTTTTTTTTGGCTTTTCCAAATAAGTCTGAAAGACAGGAAAAATCATTTAATAAACGGTTATGTTTGTCTATTAAATTCTTATTTCTTTCATCTCTAGAGATGAAGAATAAATTTTATTTTCCGTCTGTACCTTTGAGTGATTTTAATATCTCGGGGTCGTCATTATGAACATCTTCGAAATGCTTGGTGAGCTGATTCGGTGATTTCAAATCAGTCATGCAGATAGGGCATATAAAACCCTCAATTATGTCTCCATTCTCAGCCATTCTAATTTATTAATGCCTAATAAAATTAAGTCTCACACCCCTAACCACTGAAATCACCAGGCCCGATTTTTCTCCGGGATGGGGGCGTAACTGATATTATTTCAATCCAAAAGTAGAAATTCTGCTTATGATTTGTCAATCAGCTGATGAATAATTCATTCCTCTATCCAATGACAATAAACCCGATAGACTAAAATAGAGGTTCAGTTCTCGACGAAGTGTCAAGTGTAATGCCAACTCCTGGGGATGATGGCGTCTCGATCGCCTCATGCGCGGTGTGCAATTGTGCATGCAATTACCGCAATTTCATTAACAATTAAACGAGGTAGCTTGTGTAATCGATTGTAAGTCGTTCGCAGGTGATTGTAAAAAAATTGATAATGTTTACGAGTTAATGGATTATTAATAAAAAATATAAAATTATTTTTTAACGCGCTGTGTGTAAAGTAACATTTCACGCACGACTTGCGTGAAATATTCTGTGAAATTAAATTTTTTATTTATTAATTTATGGAGATTGGAAGCGAAAGTTGTTAATTTTTTATATTTGGTTTCGATTTAATATTAAAGACATCGGGAAAATCCGGAGGATATCATGCACTTCGGTAAAACTCGGCGTTAGGTCCACCGGTGGGTCCAAAGGTCGAAATTCTCATCAATACTAGCTGCTTGTCATTGGCCATTACTGAGGAATCAACAAGTGCAGCAGCTTCTGATCCAATTTTAATCATTTCAAGCAGTTGAAGAAATTTAGCAAATCATGTCGGTTGTTACAAAAGGTAATTATTAGAAAAATATTAACTTTCGCTAACTTGCGCTAAATTACGCGATTCATCCGCCGGGATTACGAAATATATATAATATATATATTATATATCCTCGATAGAGATTCGAAAAAAATTAATTGCGGAATAAATTTATAAAGTAAATTATCACGAAAAATTGACTACGGTGCGTTTTTCTCATTTCCGCTGGTAATGAATGGAGTAAATTTACTAAGTTAATTAATTAATTTAAGGGATACATTCAAAGAATCATCACTGATAATGAAATGATGCAGCACATTTATTATCCCTGGAGATAAGAATGAATTCAAAACTAAGTAGTCTGATACATGAGGGAGAAGCGATTGAGCGGAAAATTTCTTGGGCATAAATTTCTCAATTTTTTTTCTTAGATTTTAATAATTCCATTTTTTGTGGCATTATTAATTGCCAAAAAACGATTGAATGAAATTTAAAGCGTTTGTGATTGTTCTTTTCAGGAATCTATTTTGTGGCTGCCAAAAGAACCCCATTTGGGAAAATGGGAGGCAGTTTTGTAAATAAAACTGCAAAAGATTTGTCGGTTGTAGCTGCAACGAGTGCGATCAAGACATCGGGTCTTAAGCCAGAAAAAATTGATCACGTTATTTTTGGTAACGTTCTAGTGGTTCGTGAACTATTTCTCATTATCAATTATTTAATCGCGTGTATCCACTATTACTATAGCGATCAGTCATTTAATCTTTGATTTATTGGTTCTAGTTGACAGCAAGTGATGGTGCATTTTTGCCACGACATGTTCTCTTGAAATCGGGAATTCCTCTTGAAAAATCCGCATTGGGAGTCAACAGATTGTGCGGATCTGGATTTCAATCGATTGTCAATGGGGCACAGGTACTCTTGCAATTTCAAAAATGTTATTTTTGATTTTCAATCAGCACATGTTCAATCATTGCTATTGAATTTTCATCGGCTGTCTTGAGAAAATTTAATATTACAACTACTGGATTCTCTGCCATGAATTTACAGAGCATTCTCTCCGAGGAATCCTCAATAGTTCTTGCGGGTGGAGCTGAGAATATGAGTCAAACTCCATTTGTAGTTCGAAACGTTCGATTTGGCACCGGTCTGGGGCAAAAATATGATTTCGAAGATGCACTATGGCTGGGTCTACTAGACACCTATTGCGGTCTGCCAATGGGTATGACAGCGGAAAAATTGGGGGCAAAGTACGGTATTACGCGGGAAGAAGTTGATAAATTCGCATTGAGAAGTCATCAGAACTGGAAAGCAGGTGATCACTAATTCTGAATGAAGAAAATAGTATTGTGTATCTGTTCATTAATCTTTTATCTGTTGCGATTTCTTTCTTGATGAATTTTCTATTACGATTCCGTTATTACTCAATATTTTTCTCTCGTAGCCAACGATAATGGATATTTCAAGGCCGAAATGGCCCCAGTGTCACTGAAAATTAAGAAACAGGAAGTTGAAGTGTCTGTTGACGAACATGCAAGACCTCAAGCCAAAATCGAGGATTTTGCAAGGCTTCCATCAATTTTCCAGAAAGACGGACTCGTCACAGCCGGAAGCGCATCTGTAAGTCACTAATACCCGATTGGAATTCTCCAATTCTCTTTAATGACTATTTTATTTCAAAACATGTGAACGCAACGTGAAACTATTAAAATTTTTTGTGGCCAATTGAATTTCCGATGGCAACGATTTTGTGATTTTTTCAATGGTTTCAAAATCAATGGTTCTCGCGATAAGTGGATATTTAGTAAAAGCAATGAATTCAATAAATTTCAGGGAGTATGCGATGGAGCTGGGGCTGTCATACTAGCTAGTGAAGAAGCTGTCAAACGGGAAGGTCTCAAGCCTCTCGCACGTTTGGCAGGATATTCAACTGTAGGTGTTGATCCTAGTATTATGGGAATTGGACCAGCACCTGCTATTAAAAATCTTCTGAAAGCCACTGGCAAGACCCTGAACGATATTGATTTGGTTGAGGTACGTTTGAAGTGTCATTCGATGTTTTTTAAATGTTCAAGAAATTTTTATAGTTAAGAATGAAAATAAATCTATTCAATTGTAGATAAATGAAGCCTTTGGTGCGCAAACGCTAGCCTGTGCCAAAGATCTCAATCTCGATATGAATAAATTGAACGTAAATGGTGGAGCTATTGCTCTCGGACACCCTCTCGGTGCATCAGGAACGAGAATTACTGCACATCTCATTCACGAGTTGAGGTGAGAGTCTAAAATTCTCACCGAAAAAAAACTCGAAAAAATTGTTATAAAAAAAATGATGATTTATTTTCTTTTGTTTTTAGGAGACGCAGTGGGAAATTCGGTATTGGCTCCGCCTGCATCGGTGGCGGTCAGGGAATTGCCCTTCTCATTGAATCCATGTAAATTTTCAAAAACTAACGAAAGAAAACGAAACCTTAAATATTTTTGATAAACCTCTCTTTCATTTTGATAACTATCTTTAAATAGGAGGAGAAATAACACTAGAAAACAAATCAGTAGAAACAATAATTATTTACTACTTAAACCATCAATTACAAAATTACAGTAAAAATTGTTGGTGAAAAAAATACATGTGTACGTAAATAAAGATATTTTTTCATTGTTCTTTATGTACAGTATCGAACAATTCGTCGCCAAATTTTGCAAACTCTTCTGAGCATTCGCAGTGTTTTAACATATTTGGATTAATGCTTTGATCTCCGTAATAGGCGCCTGCTATAGCTCCAGCCATACTGGCGATCGTGTCAGTGTCACCACCGAGAGTCATCTGATATCAAAACAAAGAATATCAATTAATCTGCATCAATAATCATAAATCAATTAATTCAGAAACCATACTTACTGCATATTGAATAGTTCTCCTGAATGGATTATCAGTATTAATCCCTGGGATTGGATTCTGAGCGAGGAGAAAACAGAAAATTGCTGCAGGGACTGAGTGCACAGCCCTCAGTGAATTCCCCAAATTCATAATTACCTCAACGACATCGAGTTTGTTAGGATTATTCAAGGACTTCTTGATCATCTTCCTCATGAGCGTGAGTTTTGCTTTGAATGGCTTGATTTGTGCGTCAGTTAGTTGTAAACTAACAATAGAAAACAACAAATAGATAAATGAAAAAAGAGAATTCCAAGTTTCATTTTAATTCAATTTTCAACGAACTTACAACTCTTCATCTTCCTGTTCGATTTCATTCATATCCTCAATTAAGTCATCGATAAATTTTTTAGAATCCAACTCTTGAGTTGGATCTAGGCAAATTGTTTTTCCTATCGTTATTGCCTGCAAAACGAAGCAAAGATATTAAATCTTTATTTCGATTTTGTCTATTTTAATTTGTATTTTTTGAAGAATTGTGAATTTACTTGCAAAATAGCACCATTGACTCCCTCTCTGTGTGTATGAGTCAGCATGGCTTGTCTTTTTGCCATATCCACCAGACGCTCGTAATCATTGTAACAGAATAATGAGACTGGGGATATTCTCATTGCAGCCCCATTACCCAAAGAGCCTTGTCCATTGAATTGCTCCTTGGCCGGTCCAACCAAATCGGTGAATTTATTTCCTCTAAGTTTCTCGAATACCTGCATTACCCGAACAATTACTTCACAATGCACCTACAGGAATGCTCATTAACGTGAGGTAAAATTGAATAGAAGAACGCATTCTCTAAGTCTCATTAAATCCTACTAATTCCTTTAACTCCAGTAGCGAAAAGGTAAACGGTAACGATTCATTTCAAGTGCTGTGCAATTTTTCGAGGAATCTTTCTGAATCTAAGCGAAGTAGGGCTTTTCTTGTCAGAACCTTTTCTGTAGTTCTCATTTCACTCTGTAGAAAAGGCCTTGGTAAAAATTTTCTTATCTCTCTTGAATTCCGAGGTATTCCTCGAAAACGGAACCAGAATTGTATTTTTCTATTAATTTATCCGATACGTGACGAACGAAGAGAGCATTCCCTCACGTGTCAATTGCTCTCGGTAAAAATTAACTGATATTTCATACTAACGACTATGACCCCAGCTCCGTACCCACGATTGGGCTCTTGATAGAAACTTTTGACGAACTTCTTGGCCAAATCTAGCAAATCCAAGTCACCTTTCTCAATCAGCGATTGAGCTAGGTTTCTCGTCATTGCGGAGTCGTCCGTTAAGTTGATCACAGGTGCTACAATAATTTTAAAAGTTGAGAAAAATCCTGATGGGTGCAATGACGAGTGAATTACCACTAAAAATATCACCAGTTAATGTATCCCAAGGCGTGCATTAAACATAAATTATAATTGATCAATAAAATTAATTTCCCGACCGCAATTTCTTCCGTCAAAATGGCTTATTGCCGTTATTATACTCGGCCATAGCTCCGCCCTCACGGAAAAAATATATATGCTAATGATTATATCTGATATATTGGGTTTTTAACCAAAAATATATTTAATCTATAGTTCAGATATATTTGTTTCGCTCGAACTATATGTGCGTATTAATAATATTCATGAATAATATTAATAATCATTACTAATTAAAATAGACGTTTCCTTATTGTTATTTACTTCAGGAATATTTCAACGGGTGATATTTTTGCCAATGATATTTAGACATATAACCAGAATCGTAGAACTAACGGACTTAGTCTGAAAATGAAAAATCATTTAAATCGTTGTTACAATAAAAACAATTCGAAGAATTTCCTAACCTTTAAGATCAGTTCCCTCTAGTGTATCGAGCCTTTTTTGAAGGATAACTGAATTTCCAGGTGTCATGGGAGGATCGCCCTCATAGGCACTCCCAAGACAATCCCCTGACAATGCACCCAAAATGCACCCCCGAAATTTCTGCCTCAATACGGAAAAATCCATTTTATTCAACAACATGGTCAGTTGTTTATTCCGTTTATCAACTCTGCGCTTTCTGCGCATGCGGCGCCACATTTCGAACATCTGGAAAATCTGAATCCAAAAAAGTAGACAATTAAACCTATTCCACAATCAAACCGGAGAAATAAATGAAAATCTGAATATGAATTACCTGATGCCACAAAAAAGGAAAAAAAGGAAAAAAAAAAATCATTCTTCGAAAATTCACAACATTTGTCGATTTTCCGGTGATAAAAATCGTTTGACGGTTCATCCCTTTCGAATTTTATCGAAAAGAAAACAACACCTGTAGAGGAAAAGGCTGACACTTTAAGGCGCGATTGAAGGCTTCAGCCAAAAGGAAAAAAAAAATAATGATACCGTTATAACGTGGAATAGTTACGCCCGGACGAACAAACGAGAGAGATCTTTTTATAGAAAGGGGCCACTGATATGACGAACAAGAACTGATTATTACACAAGGGGTGTATAATCCGAGACTTGGGGGTAAAAAGTCCTAGACGATGCGGATGAGGGTGGTTTATATGACCTTTTGACACTGAGTTGACAATTACTTCGGTATTTACAGACGCTGGTATTTACCAGTGTTCTGGTTACACGCGGAAAAAAGGATTAAATTCATTACTGCATAATTCAGATAATCAAAAGTGGCGAGTAGCACAGAGCAATTTTTAATTTTTGAATGAATTTATTTATTCATTTATTCACTCATGTTTGACGATAGCCTTTTTATGGCACATAGTGTGGGAATTATCGAATAACTTGTATAACCTGTAGTGGGCGTTCGACATTTTCGATTTTTCAGCGTCGCCTATACTAAAATATTGTTTTTTATTGTACCGTGCAATTGTATTATTTATATTCGACTCGTGTAATGAATTTATATAATTATATATATAATTTACAAATTCTTGTTAGATGGCGATTTTATCGAAAAATTCTATTTAATTATTTCAGAATTCGGTGGATCATAGAAAACGTTAAATAAAATATCAACTGCGATGTTCGAAAAGTGTAAATTCTTACGTGATCGAGTTCACTCGATTAACTGTGCCTGTATAAAATCAAAAAAATATTTCCAAAAAAATCGCCATCTGGTAACTCTGACACGCGGTAATAATTGGTAGTTAGAGTGCTTGCATCTGTGGTTTCTTCATAAAAGCCGCGTGTACATCTGCGGGAGAGATGGCACGCGGGGTGGGTGGAAAGTGGGTGGTAAGCTTTGGAAACAGAGGCAGAAGCGACGGCGGAGACGAACCTTGGCCACCCCTGGTTAAACCCGGGAACGACAGTCTAGCGCCGGCTGTCTGTCGTTGCGGGTGAAAAGCTCGCCGGAAAGCTCAACGAATTTTCATCATTATTTTTCTAACTAAACCTACAAATCACACCGAAATGTCTAGAGCCTGTCGACGAATAAATCCCCTAAAATTCCAACCCCTCTCTTCCAATCAGTGAACCAAAATTTGCCTCCAATTAATCGCCAGCCGATTAAGACGCGTTGATTTAATAACCCCTGGGTTACATCTCAGTGAAATTAATCTCGAGTTTATGGTAGTGTTGAAAAATGCAAGCGTGCCAGACAGCTCGGCGACAATTTTCAAAGAGAGGAGGAGAGAGTGAGAGGGAAATAGAGTGTGACTTTTCACACGCTTGACGGATACATACGAGGGGACAAGAACTGGGACGAGTTGAAGAGATACACCAGAGAGACAGCACAATGAAGAAGTAAAGTGGAATTTTTCAAAATACCGGAGGATTTTCCATTTGCCAAATGTCTCCGGGTAATATCGAGAGTTTCTTGGTGAAAATTTATGAGTGAAAATTGATGAATCCCACGAATCTGAATGCAACCGCGAATAATTGGATGATAGAGTGTAATAATATGGATTTATTTGTGTGGAAATGTCTAATGACTGCAGACAACCCTCGGGAATTATTATTGATTGATATCGATACAGTTGTCAAGCACTGAGAACTTGATAGCGATAAAACCTGGAGGGCATAAAGGAGAAGTACACGATGTACATGCACATTACACTCGTCTCTGCCTCACCCCGTTGTTGACAATATTTTTCATCGTTCCTCGAAAAAAAAAAATAAATAAATCCCAGACGATGGGTAATGAATCGATGTCAATGAGATTTATTTGATGGAGCTCTGGGGGCTTCTCGCATTTCTAATAATAACAGAGGGAAAAAGCGTTTCTCGATAATCGGGAAAATGTCTCGACACTTGACGATGGGGTGCTGAATTTATTTTTTAAGGGACAAATTCACTTGTTAATCTGGTTGTAAATTTCTCCGTCCACTCTTCTGTATTCTGATAATTCGGGTGATGAGAGTACGTTGTGAATTTGTCTTGATTGGAGATGAATTTTTGTTATTTTTCAAAATGCTGAGAGAATGGGGAGAGGAGAGAGTGAAAACCGAGTGAAAATCACTGCTCCACGACGGATTTTATGTCTGGTGTTGTGCCCATTTATTCCATGCATATCGTGATGTAGTGCACTTACTTGGTGATTTTTAATCGCGAAAAAAATAAAAACATACCTGGGACTCGTAGGACTTGTTTTAGTCTATTGAATCTCTATGACAAGCGATGGCTTGATTACTCGGGTAGAAACGGAGAGTGAGTAATAAGTGAGGAAATAACGCGACCGACTGAGAATTATCTCTTTGAACGAGTCAGCGCATTGAGGAAAAGTGAGTTATAATTTTTTTATTTCTAGAGGAAAAATGATTCCCAGGATATAATATTTATTTAGATACTGGTAGAACCGGAAAAAGACTCGGGAAATCTAATTTTTCAATTTTTCTTCGAATTTTCAGTGCGAGATAATGAGGCTGAATGAAGAAATTAATGTTGGATGGAGTTGAATTGATTCGGGAGTTCTGAATTGTTCATTTCAATTGGAATTTCCCAGAACGATCGGGATGAATTTGAATTTTCCATGGAAAATTTGAGGAAAAAATTGTAATTAATATTTTATATTCTCATTCAATCTTTTGCAGGTGTTCGTACGGAATTATTGTAATTCCTAGATTACACGAAGAATTATTTATTTGTCTTGACTAAACCTAGGTGGAAATTTTTTCTAGAAGAGTGTATCTACCTCAATTTTTCTAATTCAATTTTCCGGGAGTAATTGACTGTAAATATACACTTTTCATTGATTTTTTTTACTATAATCCTGAATTTTCACTCGTTGAAAATCATTCAATCTCAGTGAAAAAAATATGATGAGAATTATAAATTGAGAAAGAGAGAAATGAAAAATGTATAAATTTCTTCGCTTCAGGAATTATTTGCATATACAGTACTCATGGGTAAATAAATCAATTAACTGAGTTTATTTACAGTACGACGGAAAAAAAATGTCTTCATCCCATCCACATAAACCTACGTTCCAGTATTTGATAAAAAAATTTAATTGCCCTCAGTTCGATAATTCGATAATCGGAATATTTCAATAAAACTGCAGCGGAAACTGCTAGAAGAAGCACGAGCGTTTTTATTAAATTTTTTCGTCCCAAAGTCCTTCAGAAATTGCATCGAGACGGATTCTTAACTGTGATACATGCTTTTTTAATCACATGCTCATGAATTTTCCATTCACTCTCAAATAAGGTGACTATAATCACTCGAGACCATCAGAAACGCCGTTAGACATAAAGTTGATAACAAGAGTAATAATAAATTAATCCCGCAGTTATTGCATTCTCACTGACCATTAACGTAGTCCAGAATTAAATCCTAGCTGTCTCTGTCGCGGTCTAGATAGTCCAGGTCGTACTTTATCGACTCGGTCGAATATCGAGGAAACCGACGGACGGCGCAGGTCACGGTCGGCCAAATGTTACAATTCATTGTTCATGCAAAATATAAATAAAAAAATCACTGAACAAATTTTTGTGCAAAGTGTCTTCTGAAGGATTCGAATTATGACTTTTAGGGACTTCATGGCAATTGGCTTGACAATATTAATTTGAGACATACTTGAGACTCCGCAAATACTAATTGAAGTCCTGAAAGTTTCAAGTTGAGACATTCGAAAGAATCAAGACGATTCGGAAAATCTAGATTTAAGTAATAACAGTCTCAAATAGAGATTTATCGAAGTCTCAACTTGAGACTTTTCCGAATCTAAATTGGCAGTTTTGAAATCCTCAATTTCCCATAAATCTCAATTTAAGATAAAGCCTCAAAATAAAGTCTTTGCTTGCATATATATTTTTCCAGGGGTGTCAAAATGATTGGGGCTTTGCTGTCAAGACCCTGAGGTGACACTGAGCGAGGATTTGCACGTGGGTGAAAATCGCGTGAAACAATGGCAACTCCACCGGACTCTCCTGGCCCTGAAGAGGCACTTTTTGAATTCGAGAGTTCGAGGGCTAGACAACACACAACCCGACCAGTTGCCATTGAGGAACTGTTGAGGCAAACAAAGTTTTCGAGACAGGAAATACGCGTTATGTATCGTGGATTCAAACAGGTACGCCATATTGATAAATCCTTGATTAAATAACAAAAAACCGGGATGAATCATCAATAAATGTTCCCCTCCCCCTTTAATCCACCGATTATTTGAAATGATGAATGAAACAGTCCGAAATCCTATGAAATGGGACTCCCAATGGATCTGATCGGAAAATATTTGCCGATGTAAAACCGAATTGCCATTTGGCAAGGACTCCATGCGGCAATATTCATGTCAAAACAGGAACGTTCCCAACTTTAGTATAAATTTTGTGGAAGTATCGAACTCAGCAAATTATACCCGAAGAAAAAGACTTCAGTATATGCCAGTGCCATTGCCGTGTTCACTAAACGACAAGTTTCAGATTTATTAGGAGATTTGTATCAGAATCTCGTGAACTGTCTCGATATCAACGGACGGACGATGAAGGTAATAACGATCAAACTCGTGATAAAACGGGATATTTTTCGAATTTGCCTGATTAATTTCGGTGATAAGGTTCCCTCAATCAACGATACAAGTCTCAGAGATATTGAATCTTGAAAAAAAATGTTTCAATTATTATTAAGTGGAGAGTTATGTTTTTAATTCTGTTTTTAATAATTAGAGAATTTTTTTTTCGGCAAATGAGGAAAACTAATCTCCACCTGTAATTTTTTTATATGAAAAAAAAAAATACGAATGATTAGAGTCATATTCCTGACAAGGTCATCTGGCGCGCAGCTGTAAAAACTATTTTAGCACTTGCCTGCGTGTATTTCAAATGCACAGGTCATCACGAATGCAATATTCACCCAACTATTGAACGCATGAATTAAAGAAGAAAAATTGAATAAAATTGCCGAACGAAATGGCAACCTGCATTCTTGGAATATCACCAATTTCCATAGCCGTTGATTATTGCGCTCCAATTTGTCAGAGGCATGCGAGGGAAAAGGAAATTCATCGGTGCAAATATTTGCTGCGAAAATAGTATCAACCAGGGAGTCCAGTGTGCTTGTTTCGGAGAGCAATGTTTAGATTCTATTCATTCCCTCGGTATATTTCCCCGTTACAACACTCGATCCCCAGCGAATCCATTCATCTAACGCAATCAACTATGCTATTTGCAGAATCCATTAAATCCCCGAATTTCCGCGAATTCTGGGGTTTAAATATTCGCTAGTTCGTGATTAGGAGCGAAATATCGCCCAAGATTCAATCAACTTCATTTCAAGTTCATTTCATTTCGGGGACTATCAAAAGTCTCAAATTCAGACCTTTTAAATGTTCAAACAAAGCAATTTCTTTCGGTAAACACCGGTGATAAGTAATTTCCTCCGTTCGGAATTTTTCAATTCCGGATAAATTCCTCGTTTTTTTAACCTCCTAGAACACCCTTAACTTGATTTTCCGTGACTGAATGCTCGGCTCGCAGTCCCTGGAGCGTTCCACCATATCATTTTCATTTTTATTCAGCAAAACCTCCGGAGAACCTCGATTTGCCGAGTTGGAATATGAATTTTGCATATGCAAGATGCCTATCGAATACGTGTATGCACATTGGCTGGCACTCGTGCACCCAACGAATGCTGAACATTTCATCCATATCGCTGTTTCGATAAACAGACTTAAATCGATAAATTCAAAGTGGCAAACGGAGGTGTAAAAAATCGAGTCGAGTGAGAATGAGTCAAGCGTAAACACAAAGTTTGTGGTTTATCAGGACTCGAGGCATCAATAATTGTCGGGGTACTAGGAATGATGATTATTGAGGAATTGAAACTGCCAACTGAAGTTCGGGACATTCTAGTGATAATGGCACTGGTCTCTCCTATTGTCACTAGATAACGCATTGTTGTTTGCACGTTGTGTCGACGGTATACAAACCCCGTTGCTGCACATTGTGTTCCAACTGATAAGTTTTCAGGCTTTGTAAATTATCAAGCAAACCAAGTTCCATATTTGGAAATATTCCTTATCAATTCAGTGCAATTAGATAACATGACGAAAAAGAAGTGACAAATGGCATTTCACATCCGTGAAAATGAGAAATAGTGGAAATTCAATGGAAAAATTATAAAAACTTCATTAAATTTTGTTTTTAATTCTTGTGAAATCCGGTGGTATTTCAATGAAATCCTCAGTAATTTTAACTAGTCGTAATGAGGTAGGAATTCCGCCGAGAGCCCGTGAAAAGTTGAAAATTCAGGCTTTGCGGGATGCGGTTATATTGCACCCGCAACTTCCGAAACTTCACTGGAAACTATTACCCGTTAGTCAAAGCATTCAGGTGGTACAATTTTTCAATTTACCGCGCCAGGCGTCAATCGAATTTCTCATGAAAAAGTGGAAGTGAAAGACTGCAGTTGGACAACACTAAATAATTCAACAGCGAGAATAGAATAGCGGAATATTTCGTGTCATTGAGTTTGCGTGCCGCTCAATATGCAGTCAATTTTGTTTCGTGTTCGTTTTAGTGACAAGTGTTTTTCGCATCATTGTGAATATCCGCGTACATTCGCCGCTTTTTGGTGAAATACCTCTCAATTATTGTTAATTAAATTATTTAAATACTTTAGTGAATAATTATTTTAATTATAATTCCTCAAAGTCGTAAAAAACCTTGAGACAATTGAAATGATTAATCAGTCGAGAGATATTCAATGCCCTGTACTTATCAATTTCCTTCATTAAATTAACGAACCATTAACTCCATTAACTCTAATTGCGAACGCATTTATTTCACTTCTCTTCCTTTTTAATTCAAAAGGTAAAAATCGATAGGCTGGGAATAAATTCTTCTCCCGAGGTATTTCGTAATGGCACGTTATTTCAATAATTAAATAATAATATTTCTAAGATTTATCTGAGACTCTACAGAAATATCTAAACTTATAAATTCGCCTCAAATAACCGAATCATTACATCCAATTCCCACTGCATTTATTTGACTCCCCATCCCCTTAAATTCAAAACTGAAAAATCGATAGCTCGAGGATGAATTCCCCTCGTCAGATAATCGTACATTATTTCCCCTGAATTTCCATCGAACGTCGTCCCATGCGTATTCATCAGCACCCATTAAATGAAATGCCTCAGATAAATTTTCTCCATTATCACATTTTTATCACTGCAACATTGCGGTATAAACCAAGGCCAATCAGTTGTTTTAACCACAGCTCTTCCTCTAATTGCCATGAAGCGCGCAAAGGTCATCAAGATAAATAAACCTCATTGAACAAACCGACACGCCAAAGTTGGTTCATCCTTTCGGACACGTCTATAGACAAATGCACTAGTTTCCACGTGTAATGGCAAATTGTGCGGTTCATACTCCATTCGCAACCCAACCATCCTGGAACCTCATCCTCACCCAAATCCATGGGTTCCATGGGTTTCTGATTAATTGAATTATTCATTATTCATTCTTATGCCAGTGAATTGCCAAAAAGGTCTTTACGCACGTGAATTAAATTGGTTGCTTTATACTTCCCCTTCTATTGTATTACGAATAGATTGTTTGTAGGTCATGAATTTTAAAAGATTTTCATTCGTAATTGTGTCATGATTGCTCTCTGAATCATTGACATTTTTCGTGGGTCGAATAAATTTCGTTTGCGATATGGTGTTTATTTTTTTTTTTAATGTGTAATTGTGATTGCCACCCCTGAGGCTTTGTACACTCGGTAGAAATGCATGAATATCGGTGCCCTGTGGGCTCATCAATTTGTTGGATGCTGGGTGGATAATTATTCTCCCTAATCCAATTAAGGTAGACTCGTAATCGTGACTGTGAAATGCCCAGGAACTAATTAAGCGCCCACTCTGTCTCGTGCCTCACATCACTGACAGGATTTTTCTTTCTTTCATTTTGTTTCGGCTTCACCGTTAAATGAAAGTTTATTTTTGTTCTTCTCGGATATAACCCGCCAACTTTTCGTTTCTCGGGAACTCACGGAGATATCCGAGTTCCTGGTGTTGAATTTCTCTATGGAAATTATTCTTGAGAATTTCTCAAGATGAAGAACTTTAGATATTTTTAATGTGAAGTTAGAGGAAAATTTATCGGCATTTCTTTTAATTTTATATTATATTTAATTAATGAGAAAATTAATTATATTTTCTGTAGGTCGATTAATTTTACGCGATGGTGGAATTGAAATTAATAGTTTTTATTGATTTTTTGTGAATTTTCTTCATTGTTAAGAACGAAATTCTCTCGCGAATTTTAGTGGAATTCGCAAGCGATCAGAATTCGTATAGAATCCGAACGGATTGAATTTTCCCCAAAACCACGCGAAGAAAATTGAATGAAAACGACCGCTGAATTACGAATGACTTTAATGTTTCCACGGGTTCTATCATTAAATCCAAAAAAAACTCCAGAACGTACGTGAAAAGTTACATTGAGGTAAAATACACGTGTTTCCTGTAAATAGAATTTGGCTGTCTTCCAATTTCCTACACCTGACCCACGTACAACGGCTTTCACCCCCTTTCTCAACTCACATTTCTCCTTCTGGAACGCAGAAATTACCCATCTCACTCGCTGGGATTAAATTCCATCGCGTATTATCCCCAAAAGAACCGAAAAAAGTACAACCTATCGTTACAGAATTAGTACTGAACATTCAATTAACAAATTTCTATTGGGACTAACTAGTTCGCAACAGAAATGGTCCCTTCGACAAGTATTGATATTTGAGTGACAACTCGAAATTGTAAATCTACTGTCAAAACGTCAACAAAACGGGAAAATATAACTGTAATTCTCATGAGAGTGACATTCAATGGGATTTATCTTGAAAATTCAAGTTACGTCTCAAAGAATGAGATAAAAGTTTCAGCACTCGATTGAATTTTCAATGGAACATTTCGGCTCTTTGAAAATTTCCACGACAGAACAACGCGATATATTATTTTAAAATAACTTCTTAAAATCTCTTTTGCAGTATTAAATTTTTCTTCCATATTCGTTTGAATAAAAATGAAAGATTGAAATAACAAAGAAAGATTGTCTACTGAAAATGGAAGAACTTCATTTAAACTGATGACGAATTCATTTGAATGAAAACTAGAGAGTGCAGTTGGCATCACGTGACTGTTAATCACAATTCCGACATATCCGTACCTAAAAGACGAAAGTTCATGTTGAACTCGACGTTACACAATCAGAGCCCTTGGTTGAAGGGATTTATACCGCGAATCTCCAAGGACATTGAAGATTAGGTAATCTAAAGGTCACATGAAGTAGGACATTACTAATTAAACAACCACAACCTTTGATAATCTCCTTTCCCACCAGCGATAAGAACTTATTCTAACCGAATATTTTCCTCCGTCTGTCCCAGTAAGATTTGCATATTCATAAAATTTCCCGATGGAATTCGCCTGTATTATTCGGTAACAGAGAGATTCTTGGATAACTGCAATTCCAACGGCTGAAGGACAATTTTCATAAAATTCTAGGTGCAGGAATATATCTGCGATACATGGTAAACTCGTGAGAACACTCGCACCCAATGCTATACTCCTCGAAATATTTAAAGACTCCGTTACTGCTGGATAAATGGAAAATTCAAGTGGAAAAATTCTTGGGGAGAATTCGCTCGAGTTGCACTGGAGTAAATAGAATTCACTTTGATGCATACGTGAAGAGTTTCAGTCTCTCTCGGTCATCCACTCACTTGTCTTCGTTTTTCCCTTTATGTTTTCTCATTTTCTTATTCTCTCATTGGACTTTCTCATTTCTAAGTCAAATCCAATCTGCGGAATCTACTCAAATATCCACGTACAATTTTTTCCCCATCGTTCAAATCGAAAGAAAAATGTTTCATTTAGGTGGTATGAAAAATTTTATTTGAAATTTCTCGAATAATTCAAATAAAGGTTTATAGATAATTAAAAAAATAATTATAATAAACATTTTATTTGATTTTACTGAGATAAAATAATGGATTTCCTTCAAATAAATTATTTTCCTGGGTGTCTTTCGGAAATTGACGAATCAATGAGCAATTCATCGAGACCCTACATAGTGGATAAAACGAGATTAAAGTGATGGACTTGATGATCATGATGATGAATCCGTAGAACCCGGAATGCTGGACAATCGACAAAGGCAATCTGCCGATATTCGCCCTATAAATTCACGAGGAAATGAAGCAGAGATTCATCAGTAAGCAATAAACGTACTGGGGTGAGAGGTGCACACGCTGGCTTTTCCGTTCGATAATGACAGTTAACTAGACACATGGGCATGTAGCTGATGAAACAATTACGAAATCCGTCGCACCTAGTTGGTCCCTGGATACTGAAAGTTTATTAAGCTACCATTTTATCCCTCGCGTGTTCCATAACTAGACAGCTGGGATGAAATTGCCATTTCCTTTGGTCCCTGCTGAGGTGCGCCATGATGAGAAATTTTTTCAACTCCTGCACCTCCTCTTTCTACTTAATTGTCCACGAAAAAAAAATGTAAACACTTCACCGGAAAATTCAAATTTTTCTATCGACTCTTCTACAGTTCTACGATCCAGAATATTTACTAAAACTAATTTCGTGGGGTAATTAATGAAGGCATCAATTATGAATAGAAAGAATTGAACAAATTCAGATTTCGAAAATTTAGTTTCTTTAAAAATTGAAGAGTTATGAAAATGATGAGTAATAAAAATGCAAGGAAAAATTCATCAAATCGTTTAAAAACCTGATGCTGCCTCATTATTGGGATAATTCGATTTATTTCGATACATAAAGCCTTCACGACGTTAAAAAATACACGAATCTTTGAATTGGATCGTAAAGTTGAAACCGAATTTATATTCGCGATTTCGTTACGCATCACTTTGAGCTGCATATATTGAAACATAAAAATTTCCGAAATATTCGGTTTTATGCGATGGTAATGCCCACACAGAAGTTATATTCATATAAACCCACCGGTGTGTGCATTAAAAGAGCTCATTAAAAACGAATATTCATAAGAAATTAACGGTAATCCTCGCATTTCAAGCGAAATCCCCTCAGGAACAGAAAAAATGTTTAAATCTACCCGGAAACAGTTAAAAAATTCTCCATTGCAGAAAAGAGGATTTAATAAACCCCGCAAAATAGATGCTTCTGGAAAAATCCCTCAGACAAAGCCACTCCAGAAGATTTGCTGAATGTCGACGGATAAAGGTCTCGCATCTCTCCGCAAAAACCCGATAAATGTACATTCAAAGAATAACAATGAAATTCAACTTGTTTTCCCTGCGAATTGAAACTTCAACAGGATTCCTCAAGTTCCAGAAGTAGAGCGCGAGATCGACAGAATCGACAGAAGATTTAATGATATAATTGCAGGTTCTCTGCAAAAATGAATATTTAAATTCACGGATCAATTTTTGGGAAACTTTTTACTTTTGGATTCCATTCTGGAAAACTGATAATTTTTATCACATTTTTCTCTCCGTTTATCCATCGGAAAACCCCAAATCTACTTATCTACAAATATGACGAGAATTAAATTTACCCTAAACGCCTTGGAAATTGAAACTTCTCAACCCCTAACCCCCAGAACTCGGTGATGCGAGGAGAATTTTCTCCCTGAGCGCAAAGACATCAGTTGCAGGAGAAAAAGAAAATAATCCGAGATAAAAAACGACTCTTGCCAAAGAAGATTTACTCGATATAAAAAACCGTCCTCTCAATTTAAAGAATCGTGAAATCTCGTGATATAATTATCTCCGCTCATTGAGAAAAAAAAATTCCCCAACAAAAAAATAATCCTCTCCGATTACTTAATTAAAAGAGTAAAAAATTATAATTATAATTATGAATAGAATTAAACTATTATGATTATAATTATCAACATGTATTCATATCAACATATACGAATAGCATATTTTTTTTTCATGGAGAATTCAGGATTTGATGGATTGACATGAGAACATTTTCTTGCATAAAGTAAATTTTCTTCGTGAAAAGTACTTTTCTTTTCTGTGGATGTGGGGGATTGAAAGTGGGGCGAGAGGAACCGAGAGAGGCTGAATGCAAAAGGGAGAAGAGAAAAGGGAAAAGGGAGTGGAGTGAAAAAAAAATAAGAGAGGGAGAGTGAGGATAGCCCCCGAGCTGTATCGATTTCCTCTTCTCCAACTATGACGTCATCGACTGTATCCTCCCACTTTGCCATGAGATACGTGTAGAAGTTGTCAAGGTGGATCATACGATCTCTCACCCCTCAATCGTCTTTCATCCCTTCATCTTCACCCCCTGACTCCTCTCTCACCCCTTGCCACCCACCGCCACCCATTCGTTCGCTACACTTTAAACGTTTTCCTCTCTCTTTCATTCATGCAATCAAATTGATATTAGAGATATAGCAGTGTCGATGCCCTTGAATCTTTTTTTTCCAACTCCAAAAATCGGAAATTCAAATCAAAGAAAAGTATTACAAATTTTGAATTATGTCTAATGGAAATTAATAATTTCTTTAATTTATCCAATTTCATGCTTCTTTGTTGGATTGAAATTGATAAAAAATTCGTTATGGAAAATAGTCGATTTATGTTGGCGATTTGAAATGAATATTTGTATTTTATCTATTTCGATGAAATTTATTGATTTTTTCCGGTTGAATAATTCTCCCGTTGATCCGTTTATGTCAACGATAATTCTTCGCTATAAATTGCATTCTACCGTAATCGTAAACAGGAATCGATACGAGTTTTATCGGTTGTCGTCTCATTGAGTCAACCAATGACTCGGGTAATGGCTCAAAGTTCAACCGAGGAGAGGATGACGATCGATAGAAAAATAGAATGAAATTTTCTTTAATGAAATTGTGGGGTAATCAGGATGCGATTATTCTCGCTGTTGATTGAGACTTTATCAATCTTCGCGAACTATTTTCGTGTTTCAATATTTCAACATGCTGTTTGATAACTTGGACTTGATGGGGTATTTCATGCTCGTACACAACTCGGATAAAATTTCACACGCCAGCGTGAATTGCCGTTTTTTCTTTCCACTCTTCCCCCCCGTTGTATCAGAAAAGATACGATATACGACCGCCTAGGTCGCAAAGATAATAAAATGTAGATGGAAATTCTCCTCCCCCAAAAGCTTTTATGCGGGTGGTGGAGGAAATAATTTTCTTTTGATGATAAAATCATGTCACGAACAATGAGATTTAGATTATTTCGAGGTGAACGAAAAAAAATAATTTTTCGTTCAAAACCGTCGATTTTTGTCGCTCCTCTCAATTCATTTTTTTATCATTCATCAAATTGATCATAACTCAAAGTCATAAAAATCTAATTTAGATCTTCAACTCGATATTTTAAATTAAATCGAAGCTCATCAAGAAAATGTTTTCCCCGATTTTTTTTAGAGAAATTTCCCATTTTAATTGAATTCGCAATGTTTTGATTTTGATTGTCAATTTCCTCACTACAAATAAAGTAGCGGAGATTCAGATTGACTGCATAAGTAATTCGAATTATTGGCGGCAAGAAAAGCGAATAAAAGTGCCGCCAATAAAAAAATAACGAAAACGACAATGAGAGATACATGAATTTGCTTGAGGGTGAGAAAAAAAAGACAAGAGCTCTGAAATATGCAAGATATTTATTTAAACATTATTCTACATCTGCATCAGACACATTTGATTGGTCCATGACAGCTTCTGCCTGTTCTCCTCCAAACGAACTTCCATCACCGAATTCTGCACAAAAGCACTCGTTGATAATTATCCCAGAGCACGAATATAAATTCTCTCACCAGCATAAAATGAATTCCTCAATTCATCGTCGGAAGGTACATCATACTGAGGCCTTTGGAGATCTTCAAAACCAGGTGGTGGTAGAAGACTCTTGGCTCGCAGTGGAATAAAAGAAATACTCCGTTTACTCTCAAGTACAGACCTCATCCTCTTCTTCGTCAGTTCCTCATTGTTCCTACAACAATTTCTCACTTATTCATTATTATTTTCTCGTTGTCAACTCGTTGTCGACTTGATAAATGAGGAAAGAAATGTTGAGAACGGTGAAAAGAATTGTTGGAGAAAAAGATTATGAGTCCAAACAAATTCGCTCAAGTTTTCTTTCGGTGATGTTAGAGGAATTGTGGGTGAGAAAATCGATTCATAAATGACAATGGGAGACTGAGTTGTGGAGAAAAAGCCCTGGAATTGATGGTGAAATGGTTCTAGGGGGAGAAGGTTCAATCTTTCGCTTTCTTTTTCATGTGGATTTTTACGCTTTCTCATCGTTCGGAGATTTGTCCTCGTCGTTTGATATTGAGTAGGTGAATTTATCGACGAGAAATGGGAAAAGTGCTTGACTCCTGGCTTAAGGAATATTGCCATGAATTTTCATGTTGATGAATGGCGTTGTGAATGGCTACAGGATGTAATGGAAATGAAATTAGTGGTTATTTCAATTAGACTCAAAGGGAATTGTCAAAAAACGAAGGATTTTTCAGAGAATTGGAGTAATTTATGGAGATACAATTGCTATTGAGTTATTCATTTTGGAAGAGTCGTTGTGGATTTGTGGAAAATTTTATGTAAAGGGGTTTGCCAGTTGTGTCAAGAGGAATGTACAATCCGAAGTAGCACTGAACGGTTTAACAGAACAGTTTTCCAGGTCTTCCGAGAGGTCATGAATCTATGCATTGTCGAGAGTATCTCCTGGGTGTAAGTAAACAGGACTGACAATCAATTCGGAAAGTTTTTGGCGTTCTGCCAGGTGTCCACAGAGTTTTACGAGTGACACGACATTCAGTGATGAGATAATTGCAGTTATTCATGGTTCTAAATCTTTCCAGCTCGCTTTATTTTTTTTTAAACTTCTCCTGTCACGTGCCATGGGAAAACCCGAACGAAAATTCGGCAAGTCATCGATTCCGATGCGCAGATTGCCTCAATAATTAACTGGTGTAATTCAATTATTTGTTCTCATTAAATCGTTTTTTTTTTCAGGAACGAAAAATAACAAATTCACGAATGTTTAATGATTTTTGTGGAGCTGGTGTGTTATTGTTGAATGACAGGATGACTTGTTGTGCACACAGTGAGTCATCGATTTCTGTTTCGTCTCGGACTTGTTATTGAATTTTTTTCCGCGTAGGGAAATTCCAGCAATTGATGAATTTTATAATGATTTTGAGTCTCAATTAAAAAGGAACTCTATGATATTTTGTAGTGGGGAATATTATCTTCAGAAGATCGACGGTGCAATAAGCAAACAACTCAGGACAATCAATTCCTACGAGTCCTGGCTTCCTTCCAGAACTGTTCTCCCCAATTCTCAATTTTTTTTCGTCCGCCAAGCGAATTTTACTCCGTTCTTTAATATTCCTTTTTTGGGGAGATTTTAAAGTAATTCATATCGCTGGGGGCTTCTTGTTGGTCGCGTCCCTGGCAAGAGTTCATATGAAACTCATGAACTTTTTTTATGTTTTTTTCCCTGAACTTTAGCGGTGGAAGAAGCCAAGTGGCGACTATGATGGAGAAAGAGTTGAATTCAGGCCATTATATTTTGACCGCCGTTAAATCACTAGAGAGGTTCACATTCATCATCCCAATTTTTTTGGGGATATTGGAGGCAAAGTTGCGAGATACCGTAAGTCAATTTCGATAAAGAAAATCCATAAATGTGTGGTGGAAATTGGGGTCGCACTTATCACAAAATTTGATGACTGCATTATTTAAATTGTACCTTTGAACGCTTTCGTTGATTAAATACTCAGACTCTTTCGAAAAATTGCACATTCTCACATCCAATCCTATTATCTGAGGACAACTTTTCACAGCGATATCTAGTGCTTCACCAGCTGTAGTTCAAGAAGAAAATATAAAACTTAATTAATCGATATCCTTAATTCCTAAATTTAAGTTGCAAAAAACTACTCACCTATGGGCCCCATATTATTATTTGATATATCAATCTGTAAAGACGATATTTTGGTGTATCCGGAAGCGATAACTTCCGCCAAGGCCATTCCAGTTTCTGTTTTCAAGCAACATCCACTGACATTCAATATCTCCAAGTGTTTCACTCGTAGAATCACTAAAACCCCACGAAAATTTCATCAACATAAGAGTCAAAATGATTGAAACTCAGGTGAAAATTACGTGCGGCTATGTGAGTGCCTCCATCATCTCTCAGTGGATTAAGTCTCAGATCTAAATGTCTCAAAGGAGTAGACGACTCCTGCAGAAGTCCATGAACAATTCCGGATACTCCATCCGCGCGAATGTCATTGTTGATTAAATATAGTTCCTTCAGACGTCGGTGCATCTTCAAAAATTCACCGATTGCATGAGCACCGGTGTCTTCTAGCTTGCAGTGGGATAAATCCAGGACTTGAATCTGGAAATATTGAACTGTATGTAACCAGTTCTACCTTCAATTCGATGGAATTGGTGAGCGGATATTTTTGTTTTACCACACGGAGTGATAAATATTTACTCACATTGTTGTTCACAACGATCCCCTGGAGCAATGCTGCTGCACGCGGCTGATCTAAATTGCTCCGGGTTATACGGATCTTCTCCATTTTTTTCGCATTTTTTATACCTTTTCCAAGATTCAGACAATCCTCCACTGAAAATCTACAGAAAGTATTCTTTGCGTGTTAAAATGCATATTTATTCCGCAAAAAATTCACTTATCTGTAGATTAAAAAGTCACAAGTTAAGACTTGAATTTATAAAAGAATTCACTCAAGACTGAAAAATTGACAAGTCTTGACTGAGAGCTCCATGAAATCAGCGGATGATTGATGACGAAAACTCAATGAACTTTGTATACGAATATTTCTGAAAAGGTGGCCACCGACTTTCCGCCAACTTAACCCGACGATCGTTCTCGTGTTATAAATGAAATCCGATGAAAAGAAATACAACTCACTCAAAGTCCCGCCACTCGAAGCCCTCATTCATGTAAATCATACCGAAGTTGAGTCGCAACTCCCGGAGTTCAGTCAATTTCGGTACAATGACATCCATGGGGATGTGGTGAACCGGAAAATCAGCGGCTGTGCACTGATCCTCATCGTCATCTCCCGACCACTTGAACGGATATCTTCAACAATGAAACGAGAAAATTATGCGGCCATTGAGAAACTCCCGGGTTATAAGATCATTGTGCGATTTACTTGGATGGCTGCAATGAGCGGATGGTGAGAGTACTGACGTATGGCTGCACAAGGTTGATAAGAGCCTCGCACTCTTCTTTTTCAGATTCAACATTCTCAAGTGACTCCAAATACTCAGTGAGATGACGCTCGCAATAAAGACGTCGCCAGGAGTTACCGTGTTCATTCGGATTATTATGCTCCCACCTGGATGTCACATTTTTACCGTGTCATCACACATTTTATTAAAAATTCACTCCACTACGCGGAAATTCCTCACATTTCTTGCGTATTCCGTACTTTTTTATAAATAGAAATTCCCGATAAAAGATACTGATCATATAATATCCAAGTTTTCTCACTATCGTCGATTCTATCAGAAATAGAAAATTTTCGTGGAAATCTTTTTTGTAGCTCTCATTCCATTCCACAAAAATGATCTTAATAAAAATTTCGATTTTCCCCTTAGATTCAGAGATATTCTTCTCTTGCTTCTTTGCTTTTCATTGATTATTAAAAAATATAAATGTTATTATGGAAATTGTATGAATCGTTGAAGTTGTTGTATTTTGTTTATCAACTTGTTTTTGATGTGAATTCCGTGAAGATGGAAGTTCTCACCTAGCTTTTGCGGCCCGTGACCAGTAATACTCATACGGTATTTTCTGAATAATGATTTCAAAGGGGAGATCAGCTGGCAAGAGTTCCAAAAGTGCATCCCTGTCAACGGGACTGGGGAGTTCTTCAAGTACAGGCATGTGAGGCCACAACTTCAGCAAAGCACGGAGTGCTAAAGTTTTCAAGTCAGACACAAGTGATTCATCCCATGTTTCATTCTCCGCACGAATGCTTCGATTTTCGGGTTCCAGCAATAAAGTCTGACCCGAACATCTGCTCCGATACAGAGAAACTAAATTTACAGGCTCTCACTAGATCAAAGAATTACCGTAACATTTTTCTATTTTCAACATTCGCCATTTATTCATGAACGCAAGTGAATTTGTTTATCTAGTCGGCGCACGGAGAGAAAAATTCAGTTAAAATAACGGAGAAATTCGCGAAATGGAGAATCCTTATTTTTACCGAAGACGTAACACCTCACAGGCATTCGTCGATTTATTATGCCTTTGAAATAAAAAATTCGCGAACGTCCAGCAATTTTTATGAAGCTGGAGTTATTTTTACGTTTCGTCTCGTAAAATTGTTCACGTTTTTCCCGGTGATTTTTATTCAACTTTTCTCTTCGTGTGAGAGGTATTGGTAGCTATAATATACCTGTAGGCCTCGATGACGTTTTTCGAGATTGTGTGGGGAACTCGCATAATTTTCCTGTAATTTTCTCGTTGCTCGCTTGAAAATTGAATCAATTAACATTTCATTTGTTTTACTATTAATAAATGGATTTTTAAATAGGTATTCAATAGAAAATCGATCTAGACATCAAGCATCTACAATTTTTATCAGAACTCTAGATGTTTAGGTGATAGCTATAGTGTATTTCAATTTGACATCCTAATTATTTTTCTAACTATTCAGTTAATGAAAATAGTCCGAGGTGATTTGACTACTCGTCGGTTTTTTGTGAATACCTCAAAATCTAAAAGAGATATCAAAATTTTCATCACAATCTTTTCTGTAGTCCATCGTTTTCTCTATAAAAAAGGACATCACCAAAAATTGACTATCTCTCTTAGACTCAGAGATATCCCTCAAAAACCCAAGACCTGAGTGATTAAAAAGATATTAAAGAAAACTGATAAGTCATGATTTCTTTTATTTGAAGGAGTGTCCTGAGGGTGTGGTCCAGGAGGACTCATTCAAGGACATATATGCCAAGTTCTTTCCACATGGAAGTGAGTAAATAGTAACTTTCTTGTTGTTTATAACTCCTTGATGGGATTCGATGGAATAATTACAGATTCGAGCCTCTACGCGCATTACGTGTTCAAGGCCTTTGACGTTAACTGCAATGGGGCCATCAGCTTTAGGGTAATTTTGTTTAGAAATCTTATCTCTAATAATCCAGTGAATTCATCCCACGCACGAATAATCCGATTTTCTATTAAAGACAATTTTTCACTACAATCGACAAGAAGTGAATAAATTAGCCAATCAAAGTCCAACGGAATTCGCTGAATTTTCCGTGTAAATCTCGGATATTGTGAGAGAATTCAATATCGAGATGTGAAAATGACTCTCTGTCACTCGTGGATTGACAATCGTGCGATGCATTCACAGCGATAAGATGTATCAATTTGGGGAGAACGAAAAGATAGACAGTAATAGAGAGAGAAATGTTGTGAATGCTTTCAGGATCTACTGGTGACTCTCTCGACTCTGTTACGTGGGAGTATATACGAGAAGCTCAGATGGACATTTAAGCTTTATGACATAAATGGAGATGGTTGCATTACAAGGGGTGAACTAGGGGAAGTCGTAACAGCGGTGCATGAGCTCATGGGGCGAAAGCATCCAGCTGAGGAGGAAAGAAAAGCCAGGGAACAGCTGGACAGGGTCTTCGAGAAACTCGATCTCAATCACGATGGAGTTATAACGATAGAAGAATTCATCGAAAGTTGCCTTAAAGTGAGTTTTACCCTAATTTTAAGACTTGTCTCAAATTGAGACTATCAATAATCTTCAATTTGCACAAGTTGAATTGAGGACTTGGAGAATTACCTTCTCCAATGAAAACTGAGAAACAATTATGTAAAGGATCAGTAATTTTGTTGAGAAAACATTAGAATAGTCCTGGAGGGTGGAAAATACGGAAAATTAAGTAGAAATAAATGATTGACTGAATGCAGGACGAGGTCATCACCCGGTCACTGGCAATGTTCGACTGTGAACTTTGATCTCCGGTGAACATTAGCCCTACGAGGTCGGCAGCCGGTGTAACACCAACGTCCCCAACCTCGGGTGCAACCCAGTCACTGACGAGCTCATCCCCAACACCACCGCGTTACACCTTACTACCGTCATTACCAGCACCAACGATAATCGAAGATCCGCTTATACCAATCCCATTGCCACCACAGACTGATAATCGATCGGAGCCAATGCATCCACCGCCGGACTACATGACTGTGCAACACCAGGAATCCTTTCGTTTTCGTGGATCGCACTGGTGGGACCAAACTGATGAGCCACTCTTCTGTTGAAATTTCATCATTCAACAATGACAGAAAATATTACTCTGCCAAGTAAATCTACTAATTACAAGATTATCCATTTTAAATGATATTTACATACATTTACTTGTGCCAAGTAAATTTACTTGGCAGGAGTCATTTCATTGATCAGAAGTCATTTCATTGGACTCATCAGTTGGACGAGTCAGTCATTCAGTCCAATTTAACGAGGAATAAATTATAATCAAACGCTATTGGGAGGGTTGTCGGTAATCTGTCGATTGATCGAAATTACTCGTTCGGGATTCACTGTTAGAAATTCAAGCGGAATTATGCGAGAGAAAATGTCCAAAATTCTGCCAGAAAGATTAATTAAATATTTTTAACAGTAATTTCGTGGAGCACGATGTGTTCGCCATTTCTATCGCAATCTCAATCCAAAATCAAAATGATCGATACCACCGCAACCTCCTCAATCGATAAATAATGAAAAATCTAAACGCCAGAAACGAAATCCAAACTCAAGGACATAATGAAGAAATTAATGTGAATTTAAAGAATTAACAGCGTGGAGTAAATAACGAATTGGAGATCACCACTGGGAGAGTCAGCAATTGCACAATGGCTCTCTTGAGATTGTACCTGTAGAATTAAAATAAAAATCTAAAAAGACGATTCAGTAGTTATAGCGTAGGACCTGTGGGTCATGCCGTAATTTTCGGTTAAGTCGCAAATAAAATATTTGTAAAAAAAACCCTATGGTATTCGCTAGGAAATTCTCTCGAATTCTCGTTTGGAAAAATTTTCATATAATTCTCACAACTTTGATTTTCGGGGAAAAATAAGAAAAATTCGACAGAATTGTGGAGCGAATGTTCGGTTTTTGTACGAAATATTTTCATGCGTGCAACCAGTCGGTGAATTACAATAATAATTATCGAATAAAAACATGATGAGTTTCCGGCAGTTCAAATGAAATTCTGTCGCTATTAGTATCTTTCTGTTCTCCGTCTGTAAATATTTATTGCCTCCACTGATGAATTAATGAATCAATGAATTATGCATTTAATCGTTTTAATTTGGCCGTTCGAATAGTCAATTCGATCTCCACTTGGATATTGATTATCGTTAATTGCCATTATTTATCTATTCATTGGTTAACGTCGAAGTGATTCATATTATAATGTGCCAAAATAGTTCACATTAGCCAGTAACTTTATTCATTAATTAGTACGGATAATGCGTGAGTGTTAAATTATATTGTACGCGGCTGTGAATTCGAGCATCTCGATGGAGGTTTGCCAAGGGTAATAAACAAAATATAACATGAAAATAACGCAGTTAATCGGAAGTGACGGCAGAGGGTTCAGCCACGATTTTGTAATTATGCAATAATTAACGAACGAGTAAAAAATATTTAACGACATTAAATGCTCGCGTTGCGAGCATATGAAATGAAGATAAAATGTTCATTTTTTTTTATATTTTCCAAACGCATGCGAGAGATATTGTACTCCGATTTCTTTATTTTCGATCAAAAAAACACGCGAAATGTTAAAAAAGAAAAACTAGATAATAGATAAGTTGTTATAGTAAAATCGAAATTAACGTCGATATTCGATGAACAGTGAGTGCCCTTAGAGAAACTATTTCCAATTTCAAGTAACTGGTGATTAAAAATTCAGAGTAATTGTTTACGAATGATTATAGGTTTTCTATTGCTATTTACTTTCTATCACTCAATCCTTATCAATACTTGAGTAAAAATGGTATTCTGTCATTGCATTTACATCAATAAACTACGTTGATTGTAATTGGCAGATCACCCGAGTGTGTTACTAGGAAATTCCAAAAATACATATTTTAAAATTAAAAATGTAGAGTTACAAGGGACTTTGAGTCGGTTCCCCAACATTTTGTTAGATGAATTAAATCAGTGTTTTTAAGGTTGAATAATGAGAAACTAGGAATTTATAAACAGCTGAGAATAGCTGGAAAATTAATTAGACTGCGTAAAATAGCTACGAGGAATTTTTTCATATCACTGAGAATTTTTCGTTCTCCCTCGACTTGATTTGACATGTAGATGAAGAATTTACGATTATGGAGTAAGTGAAAATTATAGGGTAGTTGTTTAGATACTGTTTTTTGGTATCTCTGGCTGTACTCGAGTTGAATCATCCTGTTGAGCAGCCTTATCCGATATTTCGATAATTTCTGGAGAACAATTACGTCAAGTAGAGAACAAATCAACATAATCTACGATTAAATGGGGCCGAATGAATTCAGTTGTGGACACTCAGAAATCAAATTTTATTTTCAGGCTTACGATCTCAACTTGAGATTTTCCAAACAGCACCATAAATTTTGATTTTTTGGGTGGAATTGTGAACATGAGGAAATTCCCCTAGCCCTCAATTTTCTACAAGAATTCTGATAGAAAAATTGAAAAAATGGAATCATTGATATTTCTCTCCGAAAAATGGTTATTTCCATCGAATTGTATAGCGCAGAATAATTCGAATTTTTTTGAACAATCTGTCAACTCTTTTTTTTAATTTTCCCATCGCACCACTCCGCAACTGAACTACTTAGACTCTTCCCTCAGAAATCAGTTTTGTCAATGAATAATTAAATATGTAATGACGTCACCCTCGGTGACGATAAACCAAGGAAAAACTGAGAGCGTAATCGCAATATTTCAGAACCTTGAAGATGTAAAAGAATCGTTCAACGCCATACTGCCTCACGATAAAGAGAAAAATTAAAAGAACAAGATTTAAATAAATGAACCGATGTTTTTTCTATAGTTCACATCAACGACGTGTCTAGCGTTAAAGGCCACAAGTCATTAATGAAGTCATTACCACTTAATCGGATCGAGCGAAGTAATAGAATAAAAGATTTTACCTCACATCTCAACACTTATATCTGGCGTTTCCCTAGGCACGAAACCCTTCATTCTCATTATTGAATTCATGGTACATTAATTGACTCATTAATTTTGTAACATTCGTTCTTAATGTAAGCAGAGAGTGGACTGTTGATTGAATGCGAGAAAATGCGAGCGTACGGGTTCTAAAGTGCGGCTGAATTTTCGATGAGGTAATGAATCTAATGGGTTGATTCATCGTGAGACATCGACGAATGTACAACACCAAATCACGGGTTTTGGAAGGGAGTAGACAATCGATGCGAATTCAACTTTATCAGATATTTCAGGATTAGCGAAAATTCTTTTAATCAATAGAACTACCCAGAGTCAACAAAGGGGATGAGCGAGTAAACTTCGCAAAGTTTTGCAATAATTTTATCGAGAGCGACTTAATCTCCTGAGAGACAACTCTTATATCGAATTCGATTTAGGAGAAGATCCCTTAAAAAAAAACTCCAATTGGAAATCGAAGAATAAATTACGAAAATTTTTGCAATGTTTATCGATTTTCACAGAATACTCGTGAATTTTCAATGGAAAATTACAGCTGAAAATGTTGACACACTGAAGATACTTTCGATTCGACTCTCCCCGGATTACTAGAAACGCTGAGATAAGATGACTTGTAATCACAGAAATCACAGTCTCTCAATTGGTCAATTAAAATGTAGAATCGATACTTAAAGTCCTGAAAATAAAACACGTAAGTCCAGATATAAATTATTTCTCTCCCGGATTCAGTAGTGAAGTGATAAAATGATTATCAATTCATCTCTACTCATAACTTCTCCGGAAAAATAATTTTTATCACTGAATTCCACATGCCCATTTTCTAGAACAAATGTGTTCGATTAATTAGACAATTTTTTGAGGATATAAAAAATATCTCCAAAAAAATGCATGATCTTTGTTTAATTCCAATGGATTGTCTTATCACTTCTCGCCAGAATCCAGTGCATTCAACTTCATTTGCTTCACTCAATAGAATTATTATTCAAACGCTCCGCCTCTGGTAAAGAGACAAACTAGAAATTCAAAAAAAGCAAAGTTTATCTGTACTTAGGTGAAAATAAACTGCTGAGTGAGTACTAGAGCTATAAGAATAACGTACGAGTTTGTGTGCAATTATCAAAAAGTAATTTGTGATTAGCCAAAGATTTAGATGACTAAAATCAAGAGGATAATTAAATCATGAATATAAGGCTCCGGTCGGGAGTATCTCGTTATGCTCACAAGAATAATCAAGAAAATTATATCGATTTCTAAAGAAAATGAAATGAATCCTTTAGTGAAATTGCGTGTAATAAAGAGTTGATAGACAGGAACGGTGTTATTGATTGGAGGAATTCAATTTCATTTCAGTAGTGAAGTGTCAAAATGAAATAAACTTCAACTTGAGATGAGAGATGAATGAATTAAATATCTGTCAGTGCAAATTCTCTCATTTCCAGGTGAAATAGTCTCATCATTTTTTATCGCTTCACTGTTGACTTACGAAATGGCCTATTCGGCAAATTCCTCTGTTCGTCAGTTAATCTTCAAATTTGTATGTTATGAACAAGAACGTTACCTCTAGGTATTACTTATTAAAGAGTGGAATCATGATGTTAAATAAATTGTTGAGTGCTCCTTCTTTTTAATAAAAAAAAACAGCTCATGTTTCCTAAATTATTTTCCTCTTTTCTTTCTCACCTTTTCCTGTTGACTTTTCCCGTAATGCAACTGAATTTTTTGGATGTAAACAAGGGAAGTGCTATGGCAACGATAACAGTTGCGTCGTGGAATGGAGAGAAAGAAGGAAATAAAATAGGAGAAACACAGGGAATAATTCAGCAGCGAAGACGTCAGGGACAACAAAACAAGGAATAGAATAGAGATAGCGGAATTTTTCTCGGGATCTTTTTTGCAGACTGGAATGAGAACTACAAAAGAGATTTTCACAAAAATTTCGTTATCTCTCTTAGATTCACAGATATTGCTCAAAGCCTTACGTATTGACTGCTGAATTATTCAACATTTATATTTTTGAAACGCAAATTAGGATAATAGTAATTGAAAAACGCACGATATTGGTAAGTTCACGAAACTAATTTATTATGGCAATATTCATCGTTGTTTGTTACATAAATGAATAACATTTCGTTGGCTACAATAAATACAAAATTAATTAAACAATCCAATGAGTAAATTCAAAAATTTCATGATATCGGTCATAAACTAGGCGAACCTTTTACTCTGAACAGAATCATCATGAAATATTCCTATTGCACTACCATTAAGCACCAACTTTGTTTGGAAGATCTAGGGATTTAAAAATAAAAAGATTTTTCTTTAAATCGTATCAATTAGAAATAAAAATCATCAACACATGGGGTTTCTTACAAAAATAGATGAAATTCGTCTAAGGCAGGATGCAGTGGTGTATCAGTGGAAAAATATCATCGAAAAATGTTGTACACATTATGTTTCGATTAATCACGAATTATTCTTGAACGGTAATTCGTCGTAAGGCCAGTCTAAATTTTTGTAGTTACTGGTGTGCAATTGTAATAAAATACGAATAGTGATTATCAAGTAGGCCATAGATTTTTTTAATGCTGTTAAAATAATTAGAATTACTAATGAAGGTTAACCCTGTCTTACCGAAGTCACAAAAATCGAGACTTCGATGATTAACGTCGATTCAAAAATCATAATTATGTGATTTCAGAAATTAATTGAATTTTCTCGTTCTTCTCTTTTATTTTTTGTCTTTTTACCACGGAATTATCGGTGGACCAATGATTGAGTGAAGAGTAATTTCTACTTGTCAATTAATCAATTAATAACTTAATGTTTAATTGAAGTGGATTTAGGGTAAAGTTTCATTTGGAAACCACTCACTCGAAGAAAATTATTCTGTTCGTTTTTCGTTCAAATTTTAATATTTGAAATGAAAACTGAAAGTTAGTGGTTCGACAACAGAAAGAGAAGTTGAGTTTTGCCGGCGAAAATTCTCGGCTCGGCTAATTGATTAATGAATTAATAATTGCAATAATAATTTCATTCCTCAAACAAAAACTTCGAAGTGGGTGGATTCCATGAAATACAATTAATGTTTCGCAGGGGTCATTGTATAATTCAACTTGTGGGAAGTGGCAGGTGCTGTTCTGCATTGAGTGAGATTGTGTCGGCGAATGAAGGACGGATAATGCTGTATTTAGTACTGGTACCAGGGCTGACGTCTTACCCAGCGTAATTTCATTCCCGATGCTGTGCGAATTTTTATACTCGCACATTCAGCAGCGCGAACCGTTTCTTTCACACTCTGCATTAAATTCTGGGCATTACCAACTAACATGTCGGTTGCCTCTTGATCCTCCTCGGTACCTAAATACCATTATATCATTAATTTCAATTAAACTAGAGGTTATTACTACGAGATTACGTCCTACAATTGATCTGGCCATAAAGAAGCAAATTCGATCGAAGAATTTCATTGTAATCGTTTCAATTTCACGTACCGACAATTGAACTGTTTCTTATTTCATTATTATAGGCGAAATTATAAAAATTTATATTTTATTTACAATTTACTCTATTGGATTTTTATCTATAATGAATATTAATCGGAAATTTTTTAAAAGAAATTTATGCAAAGAAATTAGAATCTCTTTTTTTTTTTCTTAGTGAATATTTCAAAAAGCTGCACGTCAGCATTGAATATTTCTGAGACGAGGCAAAGAACTGAGAAAATTCTGTAGATAGAAACTTAACCGAAGTCGTGTACTTTAAATAGGAATCGAACGAAATTTATGTGAGAACCCCAAGGTTTTTCCATTAAATTTTCTCATCTCTGTCTCTCTACATCATGAATATTCTTCGATCGATTTTGTTTCATTAATTATTCAGTAGTGGAGCAGTGAAACGAGTTCTCTCTTCCGCCAATCTCAAAATACCAACGATCCGCGTTGAAATGAGATCTTTCCCCGGCGTGAAAAATGATGCTATTGAATTACCACTCCACTCTGACTTTATTTTTTTTCTACAAAAAAAAAATTCTCTCATGATCAGACATCTGAACGTGCTGTAATTGTGCTCTCATGCAAATCATAAAGATCAATTCTACTCTAACTTCTTCATGTAAAAGTGCTGGGTAAAAGAAAAAAAAATCGTAAACGTGCAAAACTGTCTCATTATAATCTAAAAACTAAGTACTATATATTATTATAAGGGAGACTTTTATCGTGACTTACTGCATCCAATAATTTCATCTGTAACCAGTGATATCGTTGGGAGATGTGTTTATTTATTTATTTTGGTTTTCATGAAGCCAACCGTGTCGGTTTTTTCATGCCGTAAAAAAGAAGTTGAAGAATAAATAAGACAAAATGTTATAGCCGAGTTAGTCATAAGAATAAGTACTAGAATGCAGGCTTAGCATTACTGTAATTACAGTGTTGTTGGTGAATTCAGAAAAGTTGGAAGGATATCCAAAGTGTATTAATAGTTTCGATAATACTGAATAGTTATTATTTTTGTATTAATTACAATACTTGGATATCCTTAAGGTGCTATTGTTATGTGTGAATGAAAATATTAATGGATCGAAGAGGAATAGTTCATCCCACGTAGAAACCGAGAGAAAATGTTCGATATTTAGTTATTCAGCGTTTCCTCTTCAAAATGGAAGAGAAAAGTGAAGTAAAAGATTAATTTGCAGTGACAATGTAAACAATGTCATTCAAAATGCAGAAAAGGAATATACACGTGCGTTCAAAACACCTAGAATTATCTCTAAGAAATTTTATTGAATGTCTATTAGAAATCTGTAAATTCTCTTTACGTTTTAGTGCATTCCTATTTTTAAAAATCTGAGAAAGCAATTTCTTAAACTTCCTACAATTCTGTCTAGATCTTCAGAAGAATTTCTTAGAGAAAAACAAATATTTATGCATTAAATGCTTTCAGACACGCAGACTCTCATTCGTTTACGCTCATAATTCGTCGTGACACCACAGCTAAATGCATGCCGTGAATAACAGTGAGCGAATATGTGCAAATGTAAGAGAAACAGGTGAGTACGTGAGACAAAAAGCGGACGATTTATTTACAGCTTATTTTTACCATATAGCATCAGCTCTTCCCAGGTGGGGAGCATTTCTACGCACAAAAAAAAATAAGTTGATGTTGATTATTAATGGGTTAATCGATGAATTAGTCTGGGAGAGAGTGAGCCGAGTATGTCGAATGAAATTATGTAAATTACAAATGACAATGAGAATTGTTTAGTGACGATTTAGACTTGATGATTTGAATAGGAATCGTTAGAAGCTGTCAAGCCGGAGGTATTTTTCATTGCGAGTGAATCAGTGATTCTCGCATGGCAACTAACGCTGAAATGCCCCGGTTCACGTTGAAGCTTCAATTGCCTAATTAGCGTTAAAAAGTAGAAATATTATAAATCATGGTAATCCTACCTTGAGCACCCAACATCGTAGCTTTCACTGTTGACAGGATCTTCAATTGAGTTCCAATCGTTGGGATTCTCTCACAGACTTGCAGTAAATTCTGTAAAGACAAAAATCAAAACGATTAGGTAAAAGGCCTCAAGTTAGTATTCAAATTTTTAGAAATTTCACCGGTGCTCAAAAATTTACAAATATTTCGGCAAATAGAGCTGTTAGCCAGTTAGGCTTCAATTAGTTAGTGAATTCGGTTTTCTAGAGTGGAGGAATGATTTAATTACCGTTCTGATGCGCTTGTCAGTGCATTCACGAGCGAGTTCTTTGGCAAGACGAGTGACCTCCTGTGAAGCTTCGGCAATGGCCTTAGCACATGCGATCAAATCACGCTTATTGCCACCTTCACCCCTGACAAGGCCGGATAGTCTTGCCATGAGAACTGCCATTTTTTTTGCTGCTGCAATAATCTCATTGTCCTTGCTGGACCACTGGCGCACCTCCTGGTGCAGACCGTGAGCGGCCATCTAAAACAACGTAAACATGATGAGAAAACTAAATTTATTCATTATTCTCAAAATCTCCTTACTAATTAAAATTGTCTTCATTATTTACCATGATGGGTTGGTTGGGCTGCGGTGCATGCATAAACATCTCATCCTCATCGTCAGTCTCTGGAGGTGGAGGACGTGGGGGTGCAATTTCTCCACCGGGAAGTGGAGGCCTTGGCGGAGCCATTTCTACAAGAAATTCGGGATATTAAAATTTATAAGATAAGAAAAATGATTTTCCATGCACATTCACAAAAATCACGATGCAGGCCATTTTGTCCAATAAATTTCGATGCAACTACTGTTCATTTATCGCACAGTCCTTACCATCGTCGTCCTCGTTCCGGTAATTGTTATCGTAATGTCCTGAGCGGTTTCATGCAGCGTTAGAAAGACACAACACTTTTAATTAGATTTGGAGTAACACTCGAGATACTCGGAGGTTTGGAGAAAACACTAATGTTTTCTATAGAATTGTTTTAATTTTTTCATACGCAGTCATGCCAGATGAGCTTCATGAAATGACATTGAACAAGAAAAAATGGATACCGGATCGAGCAAGAAAGTAACCGCGATTCTTCAAGGGGCTTTAGTCGTGTAATTGTAGAAACGAGAAGATTAAACTTCTTGTTTCCCAACTTCACAATGGAAATTCTTGTTTTTTTTTCTCATTGGAATTACCTCCTGAGCGAGGCGATTTGTCAACATCGTCAGACGCTAGTTCCTCGTACAGAAGATCTGGATTATCTCCTGATAAGAAATTAGAAGCGTTTAAACAAAGCAAGAGAATATTAAAAATAAATCACTAGAAAAGTAAGAGATATTCAAGTGAATTTCCACTTTTCTATTCAATAAATTTTTAATTTAATTCTCGGATTATTAAAATTTGATTGAAAAATCCTCGTCGATTGTTTTTAATTCTTTCTGTACCTCCACGTGCCCATTTGGGGAGAGGACTAACAGAGCCGTGCTGTGGTTTCCCAACACCCAGGGTAGGACTGATCGCTCGTAAATTGCTGGGAGACGGCTGATTTCTCAGTGGTTCACCCACTGGTGATTTAAAAATTCAATGATGATCATGAGGTGACATAAATATGAGATATTGCTGATAAATTAAGTTGTGAAAACACTCGACTAAATTATCTAAATGAAAGACACCCGTTCCCTCTACGAAATTAATTCTCTAGATAAAAATTGAAATGAATATCAATAAATATAATTGATCATGCAGAGATACAATTTGTGCACACGCAATAGTACCTTTATCTGCGAAAAAGGTGTGCCTAGGTGGTGGCACTTTTGCCTCTGCAATAAATATGGAAAATGTCAACTCGGTCGTGAGTAATAAGAAAAACAAACAGAGAAATTATTAATTTCATGAAACAAGACGCACTAATAACTCCTCTGTGTATAAATAATTCAACGGAATCTATTCGATTTTGATACACGAATGTAAAAAACGATGAAAAAATTCTCACCATCATTAATTCGTAACTGCGATAAATCTGGAGAAGTTCTCTGATCAGTATGGACAGCTCTACGAACTTGTCCCACACTATTCAGCAACTGAAATATAATCTCTCTTTCAGAAACAGCTACAAAGGCAATGAACTCCAACCTTGCACCAGATTTTCCGGAATCTGATGGAGGTTGGTAAAATATTCATTTACTCAATGTTCTTCTTCAGATCAGGCAAATCAAATTCTCACCGCTCGATTGCTCTCTCTCCACCTGGAAATGGCAGGTCCATCCGTGATATTCATAGCTACAGCTTTGGCATCTTGAACCATAGGCGTGACAGAGTGCTGGAGAACATCAGTAGCTTGATTGACGCGTTGTATAAATGGCAGATCTTCACTGTTATCACTCTCTTGCTTGGCTACAAGAATAACTCTATTCGCCAGTCTGGCAATAGCAGCAGTATTGTCAACCATTTTCTGAGGATGTTGTTTAGCAATGGCCTCTTCACAGAGGAACGCGTGTTTCTGCATCTGTTCTTCAGATGTTCTGATAAAATCAGCGCTGTTCGTTGCCTCGTCGCAGAGTCCCCGAGTCCTCTGCATTGTCTCTGCGTACTGCTGACGTAGATTCTCAAAGTGCTCATGAGCAGCTTTGCTCTCAGGATAACTCATCCTAATTCTTCCAGCATTCACCAGTTGAGGAGTCAGTGACTCCACCTGGGATGCACTTGTGAGAAGAGCTTCAGCAAGTTTTTTATTACCTCCACTTCCACCAGCTGCTACCATTCTGGCAGTTTTGGCAGCTCTGTTGGAGAAGCTTTGGAGGGCGTGGGTTTTGTCATTGAAATTTTGCTCACGGCCTGGTGTTCCCTCGGGGGTTAGGACAGCGTCTGTGAATTGTTTGAGTGGAGTCGTGATGTCGATGAAGTCCTCAACCACTCGAGAGACAACTGCTTGTTGAATTCGATTCTTCAGTTCGTAGAGCTTCTGAGATAATTGACGTGCAATTTCTTGGGCTCGTGGCGTATTTCCCTGGCCATGGGCGCAGAGATCCGCCAATTGGTGGGATAAAGTATCCACTTCATCGCAGAGCTGCAGGATTTCTGCTTTGTGGATGCCAGGCAGACCCTCAGCAACCTTCAATCAATTTTTCATTGTCAATTTCTTACGCAGAAATTGTGCCGTGAAGTAGTAATAGATCAATTCAATTCATAGTTCAGTTTTCGAGAAATATCTGTGAATCTAAGAGAAATAGCAAAATTTCCGTTACCACCGTTTTTATAGTTCTCCTTGAACTTTACAAAAAAGGTTGAAAAGAAAATAGCTCTATCTGCCTCAGTTACAGAGGTAGTCTTGAAAAACTCAAGTATGGAATAAATCGAATCGTTATCCTTCACAACTTCGCCACTAAATTAGTTTCAGGAGTTTCCTGTGGTTCAGGCTTTCTCTCAGATTGAAGACACTTACATATGCAATACCCTGCTGATTATGCATGTCCAGCCGCAATGACAATGGCATCCATTATTTTACAGAGTCATTTCGGTGAATTATTTAATCCAGCCAATAACGAACATAACTCGTAAATAATGCATGGAAGAATGAACACATCTCACCTTTTTCCCTTCATGAATAATCATGGCAATGGCTCGTTGTCCAAGTCCTCTGTCATCGTGCTGAGGATTGAGGAGCCATTTGTTGGCCTGTTCAAGACGCCCAGCCACTGTGTGAGCCGTCTGGGCTAGACCTGACTTGTCAGCCGCCACCAAAGCAGATGCCACTGACGTTCGAAGTTCGTTCAATTTATCTTTTATCCCACGAGCGAGGGACTCTGCTTGTGGTGTAGTACCTGAAAATCATAATTTCCGAATGAATATAAAAAATGCCTCAATTCATTGTAGCCGGAATAAATAGGTGATATCAGGTTCTAGTGTCAATCAAGGCCTGCATCCTACCCTTTCCATCTTGGCGAAGCTCACAAAGTGCGTCTGTCATGGTAGCTATTTCTCCAGCGAGTTTTCTCAAGGGTTCTGCTTGAGCTGGGGGTAAATAGCGCTCCGCCAGTCTCTCCGCTTGTTCAATAATTTGTCTCAGGCTCTTTTCACCAACACCACCACGCATAGCTCTTCCATCGTCTAGCCAATCGTGCGCTGCTCTTACACGAGACTCAATCGCACTTTGAGCTTTCTTCAAGACCTGCGAAAAATTTGAGTGTAATAATCGCGCCAAAAAAAAATGCATTTCTTCTCAATATCTTTAATAGAAGTATTTAATATAGATTTATGAACATATATTTAAATTACCGTCAATTGATCAGCATCCCATTCCTCTTCATCGTAAGTTGTCAATTGAAGCACCCGAATAATTTCATTCAATTCATCGGACATACGCCCAGACAAATAATTTCGATTCTCCGCTGCTTCCTCGGCCCCTTTACCCCCTTGCGATATGATATGAATAAATATTTTCATCGAGCAAATGAGAATTGGCGCCAGAGTCTTAACTTGATCCAAACAACGAACTAGAATTTCGCGATGCACCTGATGCGTCAATTCCTTCTCCCTGGCGCTCACTTCTCGGGATACTTTGCTCAAACAGGGGCTCAAATTCTTCAGGAAGTGAACAAGATCCTCCATTGTCTCTATAACTTCAGTAACAGCGAGATAATCCAGCACTCGTTTACATTCGCGAATGATTTTTCGCACTTCACTCTCGTCGAAACAGAGGAGGAGAGAGCTCGTCCCCTGGAGAATTCCACGAGAGCCTTCAATGAGTTTTTTTCGTGCTGGGCCAGAGTAAGGATCATGTTTCAGCAATGCTGAGGCCTCTTCAAGGAGTCTCGATGCACCTTCAACCCGTTGCAAGGCTGAGGGCATGTCCTGCTTAAGTAGAGCATCATCTGAAGAATTTATTGTTTCTTTTCCAACTTTAACGAGATTTGTCACTGCCATGCTGACCGCCTGAACAGGACGGCCAAGATCAGGCATGGCATTGCCATCTTCGGCCTCTTCATGGAGAATCACAAGCCTCGAGACCTGTATCATCGAAAATAATAGAATGAAAGAAATGTGCAAGACGAGCAATTTCTGAAGGGAAATAAAAAATGTCAGTAAAAAACTTTTTTGTAAAGGAAATTGAATCTATAAAAAAGTTACCGATAAAAAAATTGCAGTTATTTCAAGAGTGGGAAAGAGTTGAGTACTTTTTTACTGCGTTTTCAGGGTATCGTGAACTATTTTCTCTTAATGTACATTTCGTCGTTATGAATGTTTGTTTTCCAGTTCATTAAAATTTCGGGGTCGAATGAATACATAAAAATTCCCATTTGGCACCTACTACTGTTGCCGCTGGGTTATTTCCATCCTGTATATTACGAAAAAGTATTTCATAATTTTAGCTATAGCGAGGAACAAGGCAAACACTAGCAATTCCTCGGTTGAATATTCATTTTTCAGGCTCTTTAAATCTATTTTTTCACGTAACGACGAAGGGATTTCCGAAATGTTAAATTGTTCAGCTCATGTTTTGTCAAATAAAATATTCAAAAACTCTTGAATGAGTACACGAGTTCGGATGAAATTACGATTTTTGTTAAAAAAGACGAGAAATTGAAGAGCTAAAAATAATAAAACAAACGTAGTCCTACATGGCGCGAGGTCAATGAATAGTTTTATAAATCTCGGCAATCGTAGAGAGCAATCGTGAAGGACCTCTCGGGACTTTCATCGTGCCTTCTCTTTTTAAATGAGCGGAGAATTGAAGCCACTGTTAGTGGAAAGGAGTGAGTCGAGTCAGTGAAAGAATGAAAATTAAATCCTCAATTTTCGGACTAAAATTCACCGCCCGTTGTTCCCGACTATTTCCCCAATATTGACTTTTTTTGTCTCTATTGTGCAATAATTTAGACCTCAATGGGTTCTCACTGGGCCGCGGGTGGCTTGGAGCAGTCGCCGGATGGGCTTTTATTTTCATCTTCATGTATTTTTAGAATTTCTTCATAAACCTTAGATGTGGCATTGGCCAACCGGACAGGCGTGGTCGACAAAGCGCGAGGAGAGAATTTATTTATGCTTGATATACTCGTTATCACGACCTTCAGTCATCAATTAATTTCTATATTTCTTAATTTGATGGCTAAAAAAAATTTCTTGAAGTTTACAAATAATTTTGCTTTGAAATATTAAATTGGAATAGTTCCAATCAATCAGTTGATGATTAAAGTTAAGCCAAGGCCTCACGAATTTAAAGTTCTCTCGATTGAATCGACCAATTGATTGCCAAGATCAATTCACTCATCGAATTATCAAAAAAAAAATTAACGATTCCAACGATTTTTTTCCTCAAACTCGAAGGTCACTGTCTCAATGAATGATGTCATACCTGAATCTAAATTATCGCGGACACATAAGTCTATTTATTATTATGCGAATTCAGTTGCAACTCTGACTTCACACTTCATACTCGACTGTCCCTAATTAGTCTACTCACATATTCATCCACGAATGTGAGTCTTTCTCTATTTATATTTGCTGACAAAGGCTGACTTGATAGAAATTACCAACACATGACTCAATATACTAAAAGAGGAAATTTTTCAATGAATTCCGTAGTTTTTAAGGTCAACTCATTCCCACAATGATTAATCAATTCATATCTCGGGAATAAAAGAAGATATGAAAATTTCCACAAGAACTTTTCTTTTAGAGAGGACTTAGACCTACAAAAAATATCTTTAGAAAAAATTGGTTATCTCCCCCCAATCCCGAGATATTAATTTAAAATCGCTCTGCTCCAAAAGGCTTGATTAATCGACTTCACTCCGGAATTCCAGCTGAATATCTCGGATCCTACAGCAAATAGCATAATCAACATGAGGACCTTTTCTATAGAACTGTTCCTGCTCTACAAAAAAGGTCCTACAAGATTTTCGTAATTTCTCTTAGTTTCCAAGATATCTACGAAAAACCGTCTGCTCCAAAGTGAAATCGATTGATTCCATTCCACAACTTCAACACTTGAATTCTAGAGGTTATTTGTGAAGTTCTACATCTAGTCACAATACTTTGTTGTATTAAAATATTGACCACAAAGATAACAAATGGTCTCATCTGATGAGACACAAAATTACTAGATGGAGAAAATCTCTGGGAGTGGCTGAATTATAGTTGTACTGAAGATAATTGGAAAATAAATCATCTATTGTTATACGAATGAATTACCTGCTGTGCCACTGGCTCGAGGATGCTCTCGATGGTCTTCGTATGAAACACCGGCATTTTAGTAAACCTCAAAATCACTTCACAATAACTCAATTGCTTGTATTATGAGAGTTGAAGGTTCTTATGCAGGCACTGTCCAAAAACACTTTATTAAAATCATACGAGGGACTGAGGCACTCAGTTAGATAGTACTGTGGGCTTCAGTCGTATTGAAAAAAAAAACAACACGTCAAGGCTCGATACGACTCGTGGAGTCGTTCCTACTCTCTCCCACGTATCAATGTGAACTACTGGCGCAACCGGAGGCGTTCGTGGGTGATCGTGGGCTTCGGCAAAACTCGGAGAATGTTTAAAGTGTCCCCCTCCCTTGTATTTGTTCAATTCGCTTGGGAAAATATTTTCATTTTGTATCGCAACTTCGAGAACTTGGAGGGGGACTTGATTTTTTTCCAATTTTTTTTCAAGAGAAAAATCTCAAGTCACACCCTCAATGTCTTAATTTAAGATTTTAATTACTCAAATGTTTGTTCGATTATTCATTCGGTTCATGAATAACTAAAGTATTGCTCGTTGTCCGCATTAAATAAATTTAATGAAGAGATAATGACACGTGCTGAATGCATTCGGTTTAAGGAGAAATTTTTATCATTTTCCCTATAAATACTTATGCAGAGAAGAGCTGACACAAGTAAAAACAGGGAAGGCTATAATTTTCCTTAAGAATCATGGAAAAATAAAAATAAACCATCGAAACTCCGCGTAACAAATGCAGTATTTTCCTCACTTTCAACGAAATAAATATAATATAGAATTCCGAGAATTTGAAAAACTTGTGAATTTTTTAATACTTTCGACCCGCGCGCCAATTACCACTTCAATACATGTTCTGATTGCTCTCCATCAGTTGGCGTCGCGCACTGTTGGTGTCAAGCTCAATCGACCTGAGATTTTCAAAAATGAATCAATCTAAAATCGATAGCTATAATCTCCTAATTTTGAAAATCTTTTATAGATGGTTTTCGGCATTAGGGCTGGCGCCCTACGATGTCGAAGTCGAAATAGTTCCATCAACATTGCAACCATCAGTTAAAGTAATCTACTCCAAAATCCACTTGATCTACAACATTTTCTTGCTAATACTGATAATTTTCATATTCTGCTATTTAATTCCGAATCACGTGACGGACAGCTTAGATACTCTGGAGGAGAAAATCGCCCGAAGTGCTTTAGCAACGATGGGGAACACCTCAGCGTTCATAATAATCATCAGTAGCATGATATATAATCTAGAATACGTTAATCTCGGCAATCATCTACGCGAATTCGACGTAAAAGTTGATCTGTCTCGCCACAGCGTAAAGTTTCAACTTTTCCTCGAAGTTTCCACCATTATATTTCTCTGGATTGGATTAATGATAACAGAAGGACTTCAATTTTACGTCTGGCATTTTCTCATTCACATCCCAAACTCAATAATTTGCTGCTGGCTTGTCCTTCAATACAGCATATCAGCAAATATCCTCCGAATGCGATTTGAGGTATTAAATGATTTGTTTTCTGAGATTAATCCTACTGAACGCCCGTTGGAGAATCTCCGGAGATTGAGAGCAGTAAGAAATCTACTCTGGAAGACAACTTATGGATTTTCAAAGTGCCTTTCGCTGCCCATTTTGTTTGCAGTTGCCAATTTGTGTTTTGATGCTATAATTGGTGTGTATTACAGCATCGCCAGGGTATTGAACTCTCCGGACCCCGAGTTGTCATTGGAGGCCGTCAATGGCTTCTTCTGGGCTTCTGTTCAAATATGCCCGATTGTTTTCTTGAGCATCGCCGTTAAAAGACTTATCACTGAAGTTTGTATTATTCACTTATTTTACGAGACACTCGCGTGAGAAATTAGTCACCAGAAATTTAGTAGAAATTTCAGAGAATTTTTTAGAGCACGGGCTAGGGTTCTCTGTTAATTCCATTCTAATGTGATTGATTGAATCTTTGAGATGTAATTTTCAATTTTTTAATTGCAGATCAGTGAGACTTCTTTCGCTATCTATCGAATTTACGCAATATTTTCGGAAGACGGAGAATGTTCTGAGAATGAGAATGTTATGTGCTGGGTAAGATAATTAAGTAATTAAGCATTATATAATTTTCTCGGTTTCAGAACTGATCACCCCGGTTTTGGGATTCGACTTGAGTGAGTAATTAACCACATTCTAATTTATTGCAGATCCAAGAATTTTCTCTCGAATTATTCCACAAACAAATACCGTTCACGGCTTATGGGCTTTTCCCGTTGGATTGCACTTTGCTTTTCTCAGTAAGACGGATCTCCAATTATTTTATATCCATTACTATTCAGATTATTTTCATAATCTCGTAGCGCAAATTATTAATCCCCGGTTGACGATAAAAGTTATAGAAAGTATCCTCAGGAGAATATAATAATTTTTTTTTTTTTCGATGTTTGAAACGAATTATTAGAGAAATAGAAAAAAAAATGTAATTCATAATTTCTTTCCATAGGTTATCAGCACGTTAGTGACCTACGAAATCATCGCAGTGCAATTTAAATCCACAGATAGTGAGGAGTTGACTCCAAATATCTCCAGAATTATTTCTCCAGAATCATCATAATTTAAAGCGCTCACATACCGAGTTAAATATAAATTCTTCACTCCGATAGTGTTCTCTTAAAATAAAATGTATAATCCCCCGTTTTTTCCGTTCTTTCAAATAAAAAGATCGGTATGTGTTTCGTTGTTATTATTTCGAACCTATGCCGTTCGTAACTTATTTAAAGATAAAAATGAGAATTCTGTGTGATTCCTCGTACGACGTTTTCGCGAAATTTTTTCATAAATTTTTGGATACGCGTTCCAGATACATTTAGAGATTGAATATTCAGTAAAAGACTCACCGGTCTGTCTCCAAGGTCCGTGCTGCTGCATGGGGTAGTGAATAGCGACAGCCCACGCTCTCTAGTAGAGACGGATTCATTTGTCAGAGAACGTGACTCTCAAAAATGATGGTAAAACCCGAGAACATATCTCCGGACGAAGTTGCTCCTGAAGAGACAGCAGAGGTGGTTACATCCGGAAAATCTGCAAACACAAGAACAAAAGCAAATTATCCCAGAGTTTCTGAGATGGTAAATCTCGCTATTAAAGCACTTTGCGAGAAAAATGGATCATCCCTGCAGGCCATTAAGAAGTACATGGTAGAAACTTATAAAATTGATGTGGAGAAACAAAATCTTTTTATCAAGAAGTACTTGAAATCAGCGGTGGACGCTGGTTTTCTCATTCGAACGAGAGGCCGAGGAGCTGCTGGGTCTTTTAAGATCCCCAGGCATGAGATTGATCCACTGAAGGCAGTGGTTAAACCTAAAGCTAAAAAGAGAACAGCTCCGAAAAAAAAAAATGTGGAGACATCTCCGAAAAAAAATATTACAATGAATTCGGATGGAAAGAAGTCCAGCCAATCTAAGGCGAAGAAAAAAGTAATTCCTCCAAAAGGGAAGACGACCGCACAAAAAAAATGAATAGGTAGTTTTAAAGAAGATTGCGATGGTAAAAAAAGGCCCTTTTCAGGGCCACCAATTTCGTTTGGCGTAGTAATTACTCATGATCGCGATCTCTTATAAAATATTTTTGGCGGAGAATTCACAAATTGATGAATTAAGAGATTTTATAATTTCTGGTATTAATTAGAAATTGTTTGTAACAATGTAATCATTTATTATAAATTAAGTCTCAACTCGCTGCGAATTACTTGACAACAATTCTATTAATAAGTTAATACTGTTTTGTTTTAAAATGTGACTGCAGCTTAGAAGCTCATCTAATATTTTGCACGGCATTGCTCATCATAAGAATAACGCGAATCTGTTAATTCTCCACTAAATATTTCGGTTTGTTTAAATGATAAACTGAAAATTGGGAAACATATTGTCTCAATTTTCAATTGATAAAGGATGGGATAAGGTCATACCCTGGATATATATGTAGGAACGTAACAGGAGAAAATCTTCTGCACAGTAGCAAACATGATGGGTTCAGTCGCTGGTAACAGTTTTAAAAAAACTTTGGGAGGATTACAACTTCTTTCTTCATAAATTCCAATTCTCGTTCAGAAATTCTCGTCCATTCAAATTTGCAGTTGAATAATATACAGCAGCTCCATGTGATGTCTACAAGATCTCGTACGGTTTTGACCGTGGGCTCCTGCGGGCGTCATCTATATACCCTGCGCGACGCGCGCTCTCCCACCACCGCGCAGCCGGCCAATGGGAAACGAGCACTTTGAATCCCTTACTTTTTTTTAGGGACCAATCACAGCCCTGCACGGTGTTATATATACGGGTGCCTCAGACAAATTTTTATTACATTCTCCGGAATCTCTGAAGAATACCTTTGACGCAATGGCCCGTACCAAGCAGACAGCTCGTAAATCGACTGGAGGAAAAGCTCCGAGAAAGCAGCTGGCTACCAAGGCCGCTCGTAAGAGTGCGCCAGCAACTGGAGGAGTTAAGAAGCCACATCGCTACAGGCCAGGAACAGTGGCTCTTCGTGAAATTCGTCGTTACCAGAAGAGTACTGAACTTCTCATCCGTAAATTGCCATTCCAACGGCTTGTTCGTGAGATCGCCCAGGACTTCAAAACCGATTTGAGATTCCAGAGCTCAGCTGTGATGGCTCTTCAGGAAGCTAGCGAGGCTTACCTCGTTGGTCTTTTCGAGGACACCAACCTCTGCGCTATTCATGCCAAGAGAGTCACCATCATGCCCAAGGACATTCAGCTGGCTCGTCGTATTCGTGGAGAGAGAGCTTAAGTTGGCTTGAATTCTGAAATTACAAATAATCGGCCCTTTTCAGGGCCACAAATTAAATTCAACGTATGAAATTTCTAATTGCTAAAAATGATTGATTTTATATTATTTTGATAAATTCGGATTTGAACAGTTTAATAATGAAATGAAATTCCACTTAAATAAATTCTTATTTATATTTTCATTTTATAGACAATTTTTACTCAAAGATATCTTTTAGAAAAATGTCGGTGTTATGCTTAATCAATCTGAATTTACCGATTCTAGTAACCATGTAAGTCTAAATAAATTCTATTTAATTTCTGAGATAAATTTTAGTAAATTTAACAACCCCACCGATTGGAATTAGATCATAATTTACTAAATTTACTCTAATATTCTTGCTGAAAATATCATTACCGTTCATGTAATATTCCGTTACCTTTTCAAAACGTTCATTCGAGTAATAATTTCTTAATAGTTTTTGCAAGTCTACAATGTACGATCTTAGTAGTTTTTACAACTCTACATCGCCACGAAGTTTCCGATACTCAATAAAATATAATTAACGCAGTAGACAAGTGATTATATAATCGCAATTAAGAATTTCAACGTTTGAAAAAATTATTGGCCCTGAAAAGGGCCGTTTGGTTATGATGATTGAATTGAATTGGCATATTCAATTCATTTTTTTGCTGCAGCCGATTTCTTCGCTGGAACTTTGGTCTTCGGTGCAACTTTTTTGGGCTTAGGTGCCTTAGGCTTAGCTGTTGGTGCCTTTGTAGCTTTCTTCGCTTTAGGGCTTTTGGGTTTAGCGGCTTTTGGTTTGGCAGTCTTCTTCTCAGCAACTGGTTTCTTCACTGCAGCTTTTTTCGGTGAAGCTATTTTTTTTGCTTTTGGTTTGGTTGCCTCGATTTTCTTGACGGATTTCTTAACAGCAGCCTTCTTAGGTGATCCCTCCTTCTTGAGAGCCTTGGGTTTAGGTTTTGGTTTCGAAGAATCTGCCTTTTTCACAGCAAGCTTGAAAGATCCAGCTGCACCCTTTCCTTTGGTCTGCACCAAAGTTCCAGCCGCAACTGCTGATTTCAAGTACTTCTTGATGAAGAGTGCGTGTTTCTCGGTGTCAAGCTTGTAGGTTCCAGCCATGTACTTCTTAATAGCCTGGAGAGACGATCCATTCCGTTCAGCCAGAGTTTTAATAGCCGTATTAACCATGTCAGCTGTACTGGGATGACTTGCTTTGGCCTTCGGATTTTTAGCCTTGGCTGCCTTCTTCGCTGGTTCTGCCTTCGCTGGTACGGACGATCCACTCGCCGAAGCGGCAATCGGTGATGCAGAGGTGTCAGTCATCTTCGATAACTAGATTCGAAAGATTAATTCTTCAAAATTGTTGACTCGTCGGCTGAATTGGGTTTGCGTTCCGAATGGTGGGTGCAGCATATTGGGTAGAGAGCACGGACCGTGGAGAAAGGCTCGGCCGCCACGAAGTCGCGGGATGGCGTCACAAGCCAGCAAACCGCATCTTTTTTCCGAACATTTTAATTTTTTAAAAATCTCTCATACCTGGTAAAAAAAATTTTAATATATTGGGAGATTCGCGAATGTATGAGGAGGTTGTAGAATTTTTAATTGCGGTGATAGCGTGAAATATCGAGATGTAATCAAGAATAATGTGAACTGCGCACTTTTACATGATCTGTCGGTGCTTTGTTTAAACACTCATTTATTCAAATATAAACATTTTTTTTGGTTATTTTGTTGTTTAACGATTAGTACGGAGTCTATTCTATCCGAAAAGAATCATGTGTTTATCGTGAACACTTGGATATTATGAATTTTTAGGTGATAAATGTCGGAACTTTGAGCAGATCAAGACAGGCGGATTCACCAAGAGATTTGTACAATTCATAAGATAAAAACACTCTTGTGAAAAATGGAATTTTTATTAATGATCCAGAAATTTAATTTTCATTTAATAGTGAGTTCTGTACTGATATTAATTTGAGCGTCAGTTGAATTCGACTCTGTAGAGCCGAGGTTTGTGGAAGAATCACTTGAATTTGTGATCCAGTTTGTTGGTTTGATTTTTTAAATTATCAATGTTATAATTGTCAAGTTGCATATTTGGTTCCGACGGAATTACTGACAAGAAAAAGGTTTAGTTTCAAAACCGATAAATTGAAAAAAACGTCAATATTAAAAATTTTAAAAAGTTTACATGGAATAAGTATCACATAGCTTCTGCAGTGAATGGAGAGTACGTTGTCAATGACTCAATCAACATTAACTAAAAATGGTCATCCGCTGCGTTTAATTTGTTAAAAGTTATTCAAATAATTATGAATAGCATTAGACTAAAGTTTTTCTATTCATTCAGTGATATACGAACGTTTCACAGAATTCATTTCTCCGTTGAACTCTATTTATCAAAAAAATAATACGTCCTAAGTAATACATCGGCGATTTTATAAATTTAGTTAAGAAATAATATTAGTATTGTGTATAAATCTATATTGCTTTGAGTAGGTGAGAACATTATTTCAGTATATTTATTCTGAAGTGAGTTATCGCATCACGAAAGGAAAATTCAATTTAATTTCAGCATGAAGTGAGTGTCCTGTACCAATTTAACTTGACAAACTTTAACAATGTTTTTCAGGTTTGTGGAAATGAAACTTTGAAGTAATTTCTTTGCTGCAGCAGAAAAATAGATTCACGTGTTTCGTAGATTTTGCGTCATATTTCGTAAAACTAACAGCTAACAAAAGTTTTTTTCAGTAATTGAAACGTCATTATTTTCATTATCTAAAAAGAAAAATAAAAAGGAATATTTTTGGGATTTGGCAAATAGAAAGTTCCTTCGAAAAAATATTTGGTGGCCCTGAAAAGGGCCGATTTTTTGTAATGAAGAAGGCAATTTAAGAACTGCTCTTCTCAGTTTTCTTGGGCAGAAGAACAGCTTGGATGTTGGGGAGAACACCACCTTGAGCGATGGTGACTCCTGACAATAGTTTGTTTAACTCCTCGTCGTTACGGATTGCCAATTGAAGATGTCTAGGGATGATTCTGGTTTTCTTGTTGTCACGAGCTGCATTGCCTGCCAACTCAAGGACCTCAGCAGCCAAGTACTCCATGACTGCTGCCAGGTAAACTGGAGCTCCAGCACCAACTCGTTCTGCGTAATTTCCTTTGCGTAGCAGACGATGAATACGGCCCACTGGGAATTGAAGACCAGCTCTCGTTGAACGAGTCTTGGACTTTCCCTTGACTTTGCCACCTTTGCCGCGACCAGACATTGTTAGTGGATGATAGTTTAAAGCTCAGCGAAGTACGTCTCTCGATGAGAGCGCAATGTGTAATGGTGTTAAAAATTGTATTCGCCCCTATTATATAGCCTTAGACGTAGGCATCGCCGAGCCAATGCGCGCGCACTGTCCGGGTAATTCAACCGTAAACGCAGCTGATTGGTTCGGCGCTACTGTCTCCAACTCAGTTATAATAGAGAGGCGATGTGCGGCAGCTTAACATTTGACTTCTGCGCTCCAGTCAGTGAAGACTATCATCCAACGACATGCCACCCAAAGCCAGCGGCAAAGCTGTGAAGAAGGCTGGTAAAGCCCAGAAGAATATTACCAAGTCCGACAAGAAGAAGAAGCGTAAGAGGAAGGAGAGCTACGCTATCTATATCTACAAAGTTTTGAAACAAGTTCATCCCGACACCGGAGTGTCGAGCAAAGCCATGAGCATCATGAATTCGTTCGTAAACGACATCTTTGAACGTATTGCTGCTGAAGCATCTAGATTGGCTCACTACAACAAGCGTTCCACCATCACATCTCGGGAAATTCAGACAGCTGTTCGTCTTCTTCTCCCCGGAGAGTTGGCTAAACACGCTGTGTCTGAAGGCACCAAGGCAGTTACTAAATATACCAGTTCTAAATAAATCTGAACATTTTCAAATAATCGGCCCTTTTCAGGGCCACAAAATTTTTACAACGTGGTTATTTCAATGAAGCACTGCTTTCATAATTACTAGAAAATTATTCATTTTTGTAATAAAAAATAATAGATGACTCGCGAATTAGTAAGCGATCCTTTCTATAATGAAACGGATAAACATCGAGATGTATTAATTAATACGCTGAGAAAAAATTCTACCACAAATTAGTGTGTTATTCACCAACTCATGGGACCAAACCGCGGTCAACAAAAAATTCGAATGACCCACCCGAAAAATGCGGATGTGGCAATTTTTGAAGAACTTAAGCTACTTTTCCGTGAGACTCCCTTTAAAATTGGGGCGCCACATCCGAATTTTTCGTTGACCACGGTTCGTCCCGTGGTGAATAGGTGAATAGCACACTAATTTTTGAATGGACTCACACGAAATGATGACGTATTTTTCTCTCCGTGTATCTCGAGTCTGTTAAGCTTGTTTCTCATTGGTCCAGTCGTTTCAGACCGATGATTTGAATTCAGAACTTATTTAATTTTGAAATTTTCCATGAGTTCTTTGTTAATTTTCATTGACAACTTCATAGTCAGAAATATACTTCATTGTTAGAAATTACGGATTTCGGTTGAATAGAAATTTTAATTTAACGAATATTCAACAAAAAAAGAGAAATTGTCAAAGTCATTTTGGTTCTCGTTACAAAGTACTAACTGTATAAGTTATAATTCTATAAAGACAGTCATGGCGTATCAGTAATAAATAAATATAGCGTGTTTTCGATTCCAACATAATAAATATTTTGTGGCCCTGAAAAGGGCCGATTTTGTTATTTCGATGAACGAGCTGCTTAACCTCCAAATCCGTAAAGAGTGCGGCCTTGACGTTTCAAAGCATAAACGACATCCATGGCTGTTACTGTCTTCCTTTTGGCGTGTTCAGTATATGTGACTGCATCACGGATGACATTCTCAAGGAATACCTTGAGAACACCACGAGTTTCTTCGTAGATCAAACCAGAAATACGTTTCACACCACCTCGGCGAGCGAGACGACGGATAGCTGGTTTGGTGATTCCCTGGATGTTATCACGAAGAACTTTGCGATGGCGCTTGGCTCCTCCTTTTCCCAATCCTTTTCCTCCCTTTCCACGACCAGTCATTTTTTAAGTCTGAAGAACAAGTCTGCGCTAGACAAGATGAGAATATCTTATGATGTCCTTTTCGAAATTAATCATGCTTATATAGATGTTGCAGAACATGTTCCCCCACCACTGTTGAATCCACCAATTGGATGCGATCCGCTAAGTTACCCCCTCTTCTTTTTACCGACCAATCGCAGCCCTACACAATATTATATATACTAGGTTCATGACTTTAATTTCATCATTCTGCCCAGAACCTCTGAAGCAAATATTTGACGCAATGGCTCGTACCAAGCAGACTGCCCGAAAATCGACGGGAGGAAAGGCTCCGAGGAAGCAGTTGGCTACCAAGGCTGCCCGTAAGAGTGCGCCAGCAACTGGAGGAGTTAAGAAGCCACATCGTTACAGGCCAGGAACCGTAGCTCTTCGTGAGATTCGTCGTTACCAGAAGAGCACTGAGCTTCTCATCCGTAAACTGCCCTTCCAACGACTTGTTCGTGAGATCGCCCAGGACTTCAAGACCGACTTGAGATTCCAGAGCTCAGCTGTGATGGCTCTTCAGGAAGCCAGCGAGGCATACCTCGTTGGTCTTTTTGAAGATACCAACCTCTGCGCCATTCACGCCAAGAGAGTCACCATCATGCCTAAGGATATCCAATTGGCTCGTCGTATCAGAGGAGAGAGAGCTTAAGCCTTTCCAATTTTGACAATTATAAAATCGGCCCTTTTCAGGGCCACAAATATTTTCAAACGAATGAAATTCAATCGTACTTAGAGAGTATTACTAATTATTTTCAAAACTAATATGCATTTGATAAGCTAAATAAATTGATCGATTTTCTGTAGAAATTTAATTTCAGCATTCATTAATGTCTGCAAATTTTTCACTAATTGTGGAAATTGTTCAAATATCAAAACATTGACAGTATTGAATATTTTTTGTTGCAATGTGTGGTAAGTGTAAAATGCTGATGAAAGTGTTTCCAAAAAATCAAATGTAAACCAAGTTATAGATGGAATACAATTTTATTATTATATTTAGATTTGAAGATGTTCCATACACATATATAGCAAAAATTTACTTTTTTAAATTTTTTGGTAAATTATCAATGGACTTGATGTGCAAAAATATAACGCTTTTTCGTTTTTCCACTAGTTAATGGCGCAGTTCTGTGATAGTGTTATCATTTCCATGCATTTTTGAGTTGATTCTTTTCAAATGTTTATTATTAAATTCAAAATTAAATATTAAATTTTACGTCACTTCCATAGTAAGTTTTTAGAAACCTAAAAAAATGGAAATCTTGACTATATATGGATGTAGAATTGTTACGAATGAAAAGACCAAGGCGGCGTGTTGAATCTAAATAGCGTTAAATATGTCGGCATATTTGCTAACAATTTGCACTAGTATATTTGTCAAACATCATGCGCTTCTTCGATACGATATTGTAATAACATCGTAAATATTTGTTCTTTGAACAAATTATCTTAATCAATATTAATAAAGTAAATTATTATGAAGAAAAATTGCCAAAATATAAGTGCCACGTTAAAAATATTTGATGGCCCTGAAAAGGGCCGATTATTCAAAATTGCTCCAGTTTACTTAGAGCTGGTGTATTTGGTCACTGCCTTGGTTCCTTCAGATACAGCGTGCTTAGCTAACTCTCCTGGAAGAAGTAGACGAACAGCTGTCTGAATTTCCCGAGAAGTAATAGTTGATCTCTTGTTGTAGTGAGCCAATCTTGATGCTTCAGCGGCAATTCGTTCGAAAATGTCATTAACGAATGAGTTCATGATGCTCATGGCCTTGCTCGAAACTCCAGTGTCCGGATGAACTTGTTTCAAGACCTTGTAGATATAGATAGCGTAGCTCTCCTTCCTCTTACGCTTCTTCTTCTTATCGGTCTTGGTAATATTCTTCTGGGCTTTACCAGCCTTCTTCACAGCTTTACCGCTGGCCTTGGGTGGCATTTTCGTCAAATGGTAGTCTTCACGAACTGGGGAACAGAAGTGAAATGTGAGGTGCGTTACAGAGCCACCTTTTTTAATATCGTTGGCATTTGTAGCACCGAGCCAATCAGATAGGACTCTTGCGCACACGTCTTACTGCGCATTTTCGATTGGTTCGGCGCTGGGAACGCGCAAGCCTATATATACCCGATTTTCTGAGTTTCCATTCATTCCACATTTATTCCTCGCTGAGTTCACATCAACTTAAAACTTCTACAACATGTCTGGACGTGGCAAAGGTGGCAAAGTTAAGGGAAAGTCCAAGACTCGTTCGACGAGGGCTGGTCTTCAATTCCCAGTGGGCCGTATTCATCGTCTACTGCGCAAAGGAAATTACGCAGAACGAGTTGGTGCTGGAGCTCCAGTTTACCTGGCAGCAGTCATGGAGTACTTGGCTGCTGAGGTCCTTGAGTTGGCAGGAAATGCAGCTCGTGACAACAAGAAAACCAGAATCATCCCTAGACATCTTCAATTGGCCATTCGTAACGACGAAGAGCTGAATAAATTGTTGTCTGGAGTCACCATCGCTCAGGGTGGCGTTCTTCCTAACATTCAAGCTGTTCTACTCCCCAAAAAAACCGAGAAGAGCAGCTCTTAAATTTAAGACACCATCAATAACAAAATCGGCCCTTTTTAGGGCCACCAAATTTTTTTGAAACGTTGGTTATTCTATTTGCTTTATTATTTAAAACAAATTTTAACATTGTGCTTATTTTAAATGGCTTCAACTTATTCACAAATTCCATCTACAGAATAAGATTTCATAATATTGGCATTACCGTGCATTGGTTTACAAAATTTTTTTCTTAGTTATTACCATTTATACTGAGGAAACATTTCATTAATTATTCTTCCTCTACTAATTCGTGTAAAACTATCTGGTACACTATTATAGCGTTGCCGATCTAAAAGAAAAAATGTCATGAAAAACAATTAGCCAATTGATTGCCTCATTCAATAAGCAAGGCAATATTGTACATTACCGACATCATTAGAGAAGTGTCCAAAGAAAAAAATCCAAAGGCCGTGAATCGGATATTCTCAGAGAGCAATTCTATCGCATAATTCCTAAGCTGCAGCCAATATATTCCATAGTATTGCATCAATTAATCATCACTCAAATTCATAATTATATCACTAACTCACCGATTTTCTTTGTCTTTCTTTCAACAAGTGCCTAGACAGAATTTGTGAAATCACTTTTTTTGTTCTGTTCACCTAGAAATAATAGAAAAATTATTGTTTCATTATCTTAAGTTTGTCCAAAAACCTCAGTGGAATTATTTATAATCTAAATTTGCTATAACATTAATTTGTTTTTATTCCCCTGAGGCTTTATAATCCATCTTACAAACTTCTTGAGTAACTCCTTCGATGGTTAAACACAACACCAATATAGGAAATGTAGTGAGTAGAAATTCGTTGAGTGCTACGACGAAAGAAAAGCCAAGCCTTTCTTCCTGAATAACTATATAAGGAATTATAAAAGTTTGAATGTTGTTCATTAGCGATAAAAAAGACCAAAGGACGGCGGCTAAAATTGCTGGAGAAAAAAATGATTCAATCGACAAGAACACCTTAACGAGAATTCTCCGAGTTTGTAAAATTTTATCGACACTCTGTAGAATATAGGAGTCATTCGATGAAAACTTAATCAAAGCCACTCCCACGTTGAGTAGATTTTCATTCAAGTAATTCATTTCATTTTTTAGGAAAGTTAATATAGTAGCGTACTGAATGAACAAAGAACTGCAAATTAGATCACTCATTATATATAGTAACGCTCGTATTAGCGATTCATTTCTGACTGTAGAAATGATATAAGCGATGTGGATAATGAGTACACCGATAATTTTTAATACTATTTCAATTTCCTCTTGTCGATAAATAATTGTTGTGTTAAAATTCGGATTGGATTTCGACACTTGATTTATCAGAATTTTTAACTGAGATTTTTTCAAATCCAGTTCATTCCAAAATCCAACTATTGCGAATAGATTTTTGCGATTGCAGTAGAAAACAATTACTACTGTTGACGCCAAAAGATTACACACCACAATTAGAAAAGTAGTAACAATTTCTTGATGTTTCGAGTTAACCGAGGACAAAATAGTAAAGTTGACGATCACTAAAAAAATGGCTAGGATGATGTCATAAGCAGATCTTCTGCGAGATGAAGATATTTCTATACCATATGAATTTATTCCGGGAATGTGGAGAATGTTTAATGCACAAGGAGCGAGACCGTACACTGACAAGATGACTTCGAAGATTTTTAGAATAATTCGAGTGATATTCCAAGTATCTTTGGAACAAATAAATTTTGACGTCGTCATTTGATTGTATTGAGAGTACAGTTTAACTTGCTTCTGGTGTCCATTCGCAGTTACTGCGGGATAGTATAGAAACCACAGAAAAAAGAATACGGCGTAAATTCATCATTGATTGCGTGGTAAAAAATTGTTGACGTCCGTTGCATAATTTATTTGTTTATGATCTATAAATATAGACCGAGTGAAATTTACACGGAAAAACTTCGCATGTTATCATTTTTTCTCGGTACCTAATTCATGCGAGAATGGACAGAAATGTTTAAACAAAAATAGATTATTCTGAATTATTCTGAAGTTTTTTTAAATTTTGGTAAAGCGAGAAGGATTGTCTACGTTTTAAAAAATTGTTGGCCCTGAAAAGGGCCGATTATGGTATATCAGTGATGAACTTTCATAGAAATGAATAAGGAATTCACTTTTGTGTAGCTGTTTTCTTCGCCGCTGGTTTTGATTTCGGAGCAACAGCCTTTTTTGGTTTAGGAGCCTTAGGCTTGGCAGTAGGTACCTTAACAGCCTTTTTCGCTTTCGATGGGCTTTTAGGTTTGGCAACTTTCTCTGCCTTAGGTTTAACTGCTTTCTTCTCCCCAGCGGGCTTCTTTGTGACAGCTTTCTTCGGTGAAGCGGGCTTCGCCTTGGGTGCTGCTTTCTTCGTTGCAGGCTTCTTCACAGCCTTCTTTGGTGATCCCTCCGTGGAAACCTTAGGCTTTGGCTTAGCCTTGGCAGCAACAGACTTCTTCACAGCGAGCTTGAAAGATCCTGAAGCGCCTTTTCCTTTGGTCTGCACCAAAGTTTCAGAAGTAACTGCTGATTTCAAATATTTCTTGATGAATGGAGCGTGCTTCTCGGCGTCAATCTTGTAGTTAGCAGTCAAATACTTTTTGATTGCCTGAAGAGATGATCCATTGCGCTCAGCCAACTCCTTGATAGCGGAGTTCACCATCTCTGCGGTGCTGGGATGACTTGGTTTAGGCTTAGGATTAGAACTCTTGGCCTTAGGTGCTTTCTTAACAGCTGTTTTAGCTGGAACAGCTTGAGCTGGTACAGGTGCAGGTGATGTAGAAACGTCAGCCATCTTGTCGAATTGTTAGTTAAAAGCGAAGAAGTCTCGAGTCTCGAGATGTTACTGCTTCACAGTTGTTCTTTCGAATGAATTGAGAAACTACCACTGGGCCTTTAAGGGCGGAGCGCGGACCGTGGAGAGAGGCGTACGCATGGGATCGCCAGAAATGTTCTGTCTTCCACAGTTTTGCTTCCGTTATTTTTACGTATTTGTTGTTATTCCTAATGAAATTATTATATTTTTTTGATTGAGAAATATTAATAAATGTTCAGTCATTCTGATAAAAGGCTTTTATCATGGATTATTCATAGGAATCGGCACGGAAATATGAAGTTTATCAGCCGTATGCTTCGCTGTGCGGGACTTCTTGTGTCTTTAAATATTTATAATTTAAACAATTATGCATATTTTTGTGTGAAAATTTATAGAGGTTGTAGTGTAAACTTGAACTGATACGAAATCAATGGCAGTTATTGAAATTATTGATGGGAGTCGCGGTATTTCGGGACTGAATAGTCAGGAACTGACTCAGACAAAAAAGTGAAGTTGAACATTAATAATGCAATTTCAAAATTATATACAAATCAATATTTGAATGATTGCTTATTTTTTGGGTCGAGGTGTTACAGGGATTATAGGTAGACCTGAATTTTACCTGGAATATTCATTATTCTTAAAAATAACAGTAAATAGGACTCGTAAAGTTATTCGATGTTATCGATTAAGTTTTGCTATACAGAAAACATATATATGTATATATATGGATATTTAAATCACTATTGCATGGGTATTTCTTTTGCAGATTATCACTAAATTGTTACTAATTTATTAATTATTAATTATTAGTAATCTACGAACGGAGGATTTGGTTTAGATGAGAATCGATTTAATATGAAAAATGTTTCATTTTACTAAATTTCCCAGTGATAAATACGTTTTTTTCAGGCAACAATTTCAGTGGAGTATTAGATAGAAATTTGAAATATTTAATTCTTCAAAAGTATTTATTTCGCCGGAATAATTATTCTGCAGTGAAACAAATGAATTGCAGACCTTGCATTTTCATTATCAATAATGAAATTGTTATAATCGTAGATGGAAAACCACGCTAGATACACGGCTCTAATTATTGCAAGGATTATTTTAGCAAAACAGGAAAAAATCAAGTTCATCCATAAAGAACGTTTAGGTGTAATCATTGTTGGTTTTCCAGATTCCAAGTCGTAAAAATAATGAGTCAATGTCCATAATAAAAAGTGGACAGTGAAAATTACAATAATCATTTTTATGGCTTAGAAATGTGGATTTATAGAATGTGTAAGAATTAACAAAATAAGAAGAGCTCAATTTGGTGAAATTGGAAATGTGAGTGATTACACGTTGTAAAAATTTATTGGCCCTGAAAAGGGCCGATTGAGTTGGGTGCAAAATTTCAATATTTAAGCTCTCTCTCCACGGATACGACGAGCCAGCTGGATGTCCTTGGGCATGATGGTGACTCTCTTGGCGTGAATAGCACAGAGATTGGTATCTTCGAAAAGACCAACGAGGTAAGCCTCACTGGCTTCCTGAAGAGCCATCACAGCTGAGCTCTGGAATCTCAAATCAGTCTTGAAGTCCTGGGCGATCTCCCGAACTAGCCGTTGGAATGGAAGTTTACGGATGAGAAGTTCAGTACTCTTCTGGTAACGACGAATTTCACGGAGAGCTACTGTTCCAGGCCTGTAGCGATGTGGCTTTTTGACTCCTCCAGTTGCTGGCGCACTCTTACGAGCGGCCTTGGTAGCCAATTGCTTTCTGGGAGCTTTTCCTCCAGTCGATTTACGAGCAGTTTGCTTGGTACGAGCCATTCTGTTTAATGGTTGCTTGAAAGGTCCTGAGCGAAATGATGAAAATATAATCTATAAACCTAGTATATATAATATTGTGCAGGGCTGCGATTGGTCGGTAAAAAGAAGAGGGGGTAACTTAGCGGATCGCATGCAATTGGTGGATTCAACAGTGGTGGGGGAACATGTTCTGCAACATCTATATAAGCATGATTACTTTCGAAAAAGGCATCACAAGCTTCTCTCATCTTGTCCAGCGTAGACTTGTTCTTCAAACTTAAAAAATGACTGGTCGTGGAAAGGGAGGAAAGGGATTGGGAAAAGGAGGAGCCAAGCGCCATCGTAAAGTTCTTCGTGATAACATCCAGGGAATCACCAAACCAGCCATCCGTCGTCTCGCTCGTCGAGGTGGTGTCAAACGTATTTCTGGTTTGATCTACGAAGAAACTCGTGGTGTTCTTAAGGTATTCCTTGAGAACGTCATCCGTGATGCAGTCACCTATACTGAACACGCCAAGAGGAAGACAGTAACAGCCATGGACGTTGTCTACGCTTTGAAACGTCAAGGCCGCACTCTCTACGGATTTGGAGGTTAAGTTCATCACTGAGTGGAATAAAAAAAAATCGGCCCTTTTCAGGGCCACCACATATTCACAACGTTGGAATTAAGAATTCGCTTACACAATTACAATTACAGTAGTATAAAATGAATGAATTCATAATAAAAAAAATTATTTCGTAGTTCTCACAGAAAACTGCGCCCATTCTCTCATCTGACCTTTTTCATAATGGAGTCTTGTACTCTCCCTCTTTCAACGAAATCTTTAACGATGTGCACTCCCCTACTGGTGCTAACGAACTTTACTTCCCTGACGGTATGCCGGAATTCTATCGATTGTGCCTACGATCAATTTTTCCAAAACTCACGTTTTTAACAAAGTCAAAATCACTTTTGCACGAAAAATTTAATTAAAAAAAATACATGTCTGGAATGAACTTATTCGAACCCATGTCCCAAATTATGATGATCACTAAACATTATTGAATCACGGTCCTTTCAATTATTTAACGTCTCTGAAATAATCACTGCAAAATCGTAATTATTTGTTTTGCTGCCTCTTCGTTGAATTTTCTTCCACTGACGACTTACATCCATCTAAACACAAATCGATACCGAGTAGATTTCAAAAATTGTCATGAACTCTCGTAGGAGAAGTCGTAAATTCATAACGACGTTTTCCGGAAAAAGAATCGAAAAATATCCAAGAAAATGTTTTCTTCGATTCTGCGAGAGAATACCCCTAATATAAAGCTATAGTATCGCCAGAAAATTGGAGCTATTACTTTGATGATAGACAGCGATTTGGTGTACATCAGCCTGACATAAGCTAGATAAAAAAAAATATTTCAGACAGTTTTTTCCTCCATTCCGCCAAGTCACATGCGTTTTTTATCTCCTCGCACCGACTTTCATTCATAGAAATTCACAACGTAGAAACAACTTAACTTTCTGTTAACGTCATTCTTCTCAGTGGTGGAAGAACAAGTTTGTGCAATTAAAAACCTGAATTCTCTTCAAGACAGTTCAGCCTTCTCGAAAATTTTTTGAAGACTGACGGTGTCTTATCTTTATGCACAGGCGATCGATAGAGTCGCACACCTCCACCTCTCCCCTCTAATCATCATCAATTTTGCAGACCTTGTATCGTACGTTAAGATAAAAGCAGGAAGAAAACCGAAAGATAAAAGAACCTCTTTCCTATCAATTGTCTATCTATCCAGACAAATTATAACGCGACGGCTTCCGCAGTGCAGCGATGAAACTCTTCTTTGATGAAAGACCTGGAAAAAACAAATTCTTGTGAACCAACAGATTGCGATAATATACGTTCACTAAAGATATTGCCTCCACTTCTCATTCCCATTTCTCATTACCACGTCAGCTGTTTTGGAGTGAACCCTTGAGTTCGTTGACAGTATAGTCGTTCCACCGAAGCGACTGCTTTGGATATTCGCAATGTCACTTTTTTCTCTCAGTATCTTCGTCTTTCGGATTTTGGGGCTTTGGTTTCCCGACGAGAATCCTTCAACCTGGAGAACCAAGTTATACCGAATTTTCAATATATTTACGGTTACGATGATGTGTACTTTCACGCTGACGCAATTTCTTGCTTTACCTTCGTGCATTCATGATGCTGAAGAATTAACGAATGCATCTTTTATGCTGTTGACGATGATTGCTGTGACAGGAAAGATGTGGAACATGACTCTCTACCGAAAAGAAATCAGCAGAATGGTTAAATTATTCGATCTTGAGCCTTTCAAGCCTCTGGATGATCATGAAGTGGCAATCAAACGAAAAGTTCGCCGGTCGATCAGGTAAGTTTAATTGTTAATTAATTAAAAATTGTGTAAATTCGGATTAATCAATGATTTTTTAGAGAAAGCCAATGAGTGCATATGAAACTCACCATTCATTCAAATACGTCACACAATCCGGTGGGAATTTTCATTAAATGGAATTAGTTTTCCTAATTTAATTCCAATTCCACAGATTCGGTATAATTCAATGAGAGAATTTACGCAATTTTCGATAAAAAAATTGTAATTGTACAAATACCGGAACCAATGAAAGTGAATTTATCGAAGGCTTTTTACTATCATGTACGGAACGCTGACAGAAGTTACGTGTTCAATGCTGACATTATCTTCATTTATTCGGGATATTCCTCGTCGTCAGCTGCTCTTCAAGTCTTGGTATCCCTTCGATCGTTCGACTTTAATTGGGTTTTGGATCGCCTACGTTCATCAGACTATTAGTCATTACATCGGTGCTAACGTCAACGTTGCCTTCGATACTTTTATCCCTGGCCTGATGATGGCTACCACAGCTCAGTTGGAGATTATTAAGTATCGGTTCATCACAATGCCAAAGACAATAGAGAACAAATGTTCTGAATCCGTTTGCGAAGTAAATGAAGATGAACTTATGAAGATTGAAACAAAATATTTGGCGGATTATACGAGGCATCATCTTAAAATTTTACGGTTGAGTATTCAATAAGAGAGCGAATAGTTAATTCTATGAGTAGGGATGGAAAAATTTATATCTACAGTTCTTGAATTCTTTCCTCTCAAAAATTTCTAATGCTCTTTCCTTATATTTTCGTTTAGATTTTCCAAAACAACTAATAACACATTCACCGGTTCTATTTTCTTGCAATATTGCGCGAGTTCTTTAGTACTCTGCGTTAGTGTCTTCAGCTTATCAACGTTGAAGCCCTTAAGTAAAGAGTTTAATTCTCTGGTGATGTACGTGGCTTGTATGTTGGTTCAAATATTCATATTTTGTGACGCCGCAAATGAGGTTACTATCAAGGTAAAGCAGTTCTTATCCATGGGTGATTAAAATTATGACGATCATCTATATTTCAGAGTGGCACCATTGCAGATGCTATTTATGAGATGGATTGGACTTCTTTATCAACCACCAGCAAAAAGAGTCTAGTGCTCATCATGGTTCGTACTTTGCGACCCATCATGTACAGCAGTGGCCATGTGGTCAGTTTGTCTCTGGTTTCATTCAGCAGCGTAAGTGATAATTAATCTTCCGGCATTCGATATCACTTTTTTAAATTGAAAGTTTTAAATATTTTATTAATGGGATTAAATACTATTCGTAAACGTGAAGGAACTGATATTAAATACTGACTTATTGATTCGATCATAGTTGCTGAAACTTTCATACTCGGTCTTCAACATCTTAAATCATTCGTCTCAAGGCAGTACTTGAATTTTTCACGACTGCAAGTCATCAATACGACATGATGTTCCTGGAAAATGGAGTTTTAAGGTTAAGCTTTCGATGTATTTGCTGTCTAAAGTACACTTGAATTTTCTGTTGTGAAAGAAGATACATCGAAATTGATACAATAAACTCTTTGTTGATTATTGAATGAATTTAATTTCTAATCATGCTCAATGAAATGCTCACGTCAATGTTTTGCTGAAATTTAAGGTAATGTTTAGCGTTGTATACTTATTTTATGGGTAGTTTGCAATATAGATGAATTCACGTTTAAAAAATTTGTTGGCCCTGAAAAGGGCCGTTTGTTTTAATTTATTGGAATAACTTAAGCTCTCTCGCCACGAATACGTCTAGCCAGTTGAATATCCTTGGGCATGATGGTAACTCTTTTAGCGTGGATAGCGCAGAGATTGGTGTCTTCGAAAAGACCAACGAGGTATGCCTCGCTAGCTTCCTGAAGAGCCATCACAGCTGAGCTTTGGAATCTCAGGTCAGTCTTGAAGTCCTGAGCGATTTCACGAACAAGTCGTTGGAATGGAAGTTTACGGATGAGAAGTTCGGTACTCTTCTGGTAACGACGAATTTCACGGAGAGCTACTGTTCCTGGCCTGTAGCGATGTGGTTTCTTAACTCCTCCAGTAGCTGGGGCACTTTTACGAGCGGCTTTGGTGGCCAACTGTTTTCTAGGAGCCTTGCCTCCAGTTGACTTACGGGCAGTCTGCTTGGTACGAGCCATTGCGTTAAATAATTGCTTCGGAGGTCCTGAGCGAAATGATGAAAATGTAAGTCCTGAACCCTAGTATATATAATATTGTGCAGGACTGCTATTGGTCGGTAAAAAGAAGAGGGAGGACTCCACGGGATTGCATCCGATTGGCGGGTTGAACGATGGTGGGGGAATATGTTCTGCAACATCTATATAAACATGATTAATTTCGAAAAAGGCATCACAAGCTTCTCTCATCTTATCCAGTGTAGACGTCTTCATCAGACTTAAAAAATGACTGGTCGTGGAAAGGGAGGAAAAGGATTGGGAAAAGGAGGAGCCAAGCGCCATCGTAAAGTTCTTCGTGATAACATCCAGGGAATCACCAAACCAGCCATCCGTCGTCTCGCTCGTCGAGGTGGTGTCAAACGTATTTCTGGTTTAATCTACGAAGAAACTCGTGGTGTTCTCAAGGTATTCCTTGAGAACGTTATCCGCGATGCAGTCACCTATACTGAACACGCCAAGAGGAAGACAGTAACAGCCATGGACGTTGTCTACGCTTTGAAACGTCAAGGTCGCACTCTTTACGGATTTGGAGGTTAAGAGTTTCATCAAAAAAAAAATCGGCCCTTTTTAGGGCCACAACATTTCTTAAAATGTAGAATACTGAAGTCGCTATTCGTAAATATCTAGTACTCTAGTAACTTTCGAGTCTAGTTAGCGGGTATTTAAATTTACACATCGTAGTGACTTAGAAATAAATTATTCGTAACAATATAGTTTCCGCGTTACAAAATAATTAGAAAATTCTCCCTTAGAACAATTGGTTTTTCTTACCAATTTTTTCTTTATACCAACAACGTATTGACATATTCTTCCTACCGCCACCGAATTGATATACAACGTATAATCAGTTCAAACAAAACTGCCAAGAAAATAGCCAGGGACTCTTTTCCTATCGAGCTAATTGGAGCTAGTTTACTTCACTGATAGACAAACTGTACAGAATAAAAATGCCTTGTTGTCAACCAACATGTTGGGATAATGGCCGTCGTCTGAAATATTGCACTCAGCCGGTTTTTTTGTTACCGGACCCAGCGCAGACTCTTGCACCCTGTCCTTTATTTTTTTCGGAAAAGAGTGAAAAGATATCATCGAAACATGGAAATGTTTATGAAACGAAGTTGTAATTTACTATTTGACGTAGAATACCGAATTTTTTCTTTAAAAAATGTTTGCTATTTTTGACGTTTCCACTTAATTTCTTTCCGGTAAACACTCATGATCGTAGCAATTTTCATTTCTAATAATTATTACAGCAAAGCTAAATTGATTTATCAACGTTGTAAAAATTTTGTGGCCCTGAAAAGGGCCGATTATTAAAAAATGTTCTAATTTATTTAGAACTGGTGTATTTAGTCACAGCTTTGGTTCCTTCAGATACAGCGTGTTTAGCTAATTCTCCGGGGAGAAGTAGACGAACAGCTGTTTGAATTTCCCGAGACGTGATGGTGGAGCGCTTGTTGTAGTGAGCCAATCTAGATGCTTCAGCAGCAATACGTTCAAAGATGTCGTTTACGAACGAATTCATGATGCTCATGGCTTTGCTTGACACTCCGGTGTCGGGATGAACTTGTTTCAAGACTTTGTAGATATAGATAGCGTAGCTCTCCTTCCTCTTACGCTTCTTCTTCTTGTCGGACTTGGTAATATTCTTCTGGGCTTTACCAGCCTTCTTTACAGCTTTGCCGCTGGCCTTGGGTGGCATTTTCGTCAAATCTTAAGTCTTCACGAACTGGAGAGCAGAAGTGAAATGTGAGGTGCGTTACAAAGCGACCTCTTTTAATACCGTTGGCGTTTGCAGCGCCGAGCCAATCAGATGAGACCCTTGCGCACACGGCCTACTGCGCATTTTCCATTGGCTCGGCGCTGGGAACGCGCAAGCCTATATATACCCGAATTTTTGAGTTTCTATTCATTCCACATTTATTCCTCGCTGAGTTTACATCGACTTAAAACTTTTACAACATGTCTGGACGCGGCAAAGGTGGCAAAGTCAAGGGAAAGTCCAAGACTCGTTCAACGAGGGCTGGTCTTCAATTCCCAGTGGGTCGTATTCATCGTCTACTGCGCAAAGGAAATTACGCAGAACGAGTTGGTGCTGGAGCTCCAGTTTACCTGGCAGCAGTTATGGAGTACTTGGCTGCTGAAGTTCTTGAGTTGGCAGGCAACGCAGCTCGTGACAACAAGAAAACCAGGATCATTCCTAGACATCTACAATTGGCCATTCGTAACGACGAGGAGCTGAATAAATTGTTGTCTGGAGTCACCATTGCACAGGGCGGTGTTCTCCCCAACATTCAAGCCGTTCTTCTACCCAAGAAGACTGAGAAAAGCAGTTCATAAATTGTTTCACTCAATTTACTGCAAACAATCGGCCCTTTTCAGGGCCACAAAATCTTTTCGGACGCAGAATCCTCAATTTGCTATATCCTGAAACCTTCGGATTGAAGTGGATGTTAATTACACTATTTGAGATATTTTATTCAGTATGTAATAACATTACATACTTTCATGACTTACATTTTACATTACATTACATTTACATTACATTTTGACACTGACTCATCATTCCGATTTTTCCTCATTCGATTCCGGGAAGCTGCAGCACCGCGGAGGCTTCACTATTGACGACGCACGAGATCACATTGACAAATGAAGACCAACTGAACGAGAACTAGTTCTGGATTATAACTCTCGCTGACAAACGAGTGAGACTGTGGATGAAGGACAAAATTGACGCGGCTGTCACATCCGACTAGCCCGTGGCCATCTTCTAAACAAAAGTGACAGGGAAGTGCCCCACAACGGCACTACCCAACAAATTTTTAAATAAACTAACCCATTCAGCAAAAACTGAATGTAAAAAACTACCAAATAACGACAAGATGCCCCCCCCCCCCCGGGCAAGGGAGGAGGACAACCTACGAGGAAACTGTTACCAAAAGTAACACCAACACCACAATCAATAAATCACATAAGTGACAAGAGAGCCAAAACCACAACAAGTATCTCAAACTCAAGTGCAAAAACATTAACAAATAGCGAACCAAGTGCAATAAAACAGTTAGACAATGCCTCTAAGCTAAACAAACGTAAAAAATCAGTGTCTCCTAAAAGCAGTGACCATAAATCCAAAATAACAAAAACTGAAAACCAAGTGACATTCATCGATAAAAACAGATTTGAAGTGCTAAGTGACACCAGCACAGATGACTCTACAACCAGTGATGATAATGTATCGGCGGCCAGTAACACGTCCGTCAAGAAACCAAAGATGCCCCCTATCGTGGTGACTTCTAAGATTACCAACTACAAACTGTTTATGGACGCAATAAAAACATGGTGCAGCGAACCAGTTACCAGATGCTGCTTCCTGAAACAAAAAGGAGCCAAGGAACCATCATTCAATTATCTCATCTATATGGTGACGTTCGCGACAGCTCAAGAAGCGGCAAAAGCAACCAAAATTAAATACCTGGCCCACTGTAAATTACATTGGGAAAAATATAAAAATAAAAAACGAGTGACCCAATGCCACCAATGCCAGCAATTTGGTCATGGATCAAGGTACTGCCACCAAAAACCCAAGTGTGTAAATGCCCTGGAGACCACTTGACATCAGAGTGCAGGAAACCGGCGGAAGCTAAACCCATATGCTCCAACTGTGGCCAAGAACATCCAGCCAACTACAGACAGTGTGAAGTTTACCTGAAACACCTGAGCAAAGTGCTCAGGAACAAAAAACCCAAAACAACACAACCTACTAGAGCAACGCAGCAACCAAGGGAGCATCCAAGGGACCAGGGACCTACAACAACATCAACCCCCAGACACGAGAGGAAGCAAACTCCAAAGAAACAGTACGCCCAAGTAGTCAAGGCATACGAGAGGAACAACAACAGCATCATCACCAACGAGGTAATCAACGCCGATCCAGAAATCCTAGATGACATAAACCTGTTAATTAATATTAAGAATCAAATGAAAAAACTTAATGAACTGTGCGACCTGAGCAACATACTAAAATCAATAAGAGAACTAAATAGTAAAATGGCAATGTGCTCAGACAATCAAGAAAGATCCATAATATTCTATAATCACTTCATCAAAAATGGCTAACAAAACCAGAAATTCTTATATCAAAATAGCCTTCTGGAATGCCAATGGCTTTAAAGATAAAAAATTCGAGACTCTTGATTTTCTGAACAAACATAAAATAGACATTCCCCTACTGGGGGAAACAAAATTCAATAGAAAAAGCAACACTAAGCTGCAAGGCTACAACAGTATTATCAAAAATAGAAATCTAGATAACAATGAAGGCGGGGTTGCAATCTATATAAGAAACGATATACAAAATTATCACGAAATACAAACTGAAACTGAAACATTCGAAACTGTGGCTATTAAAATTGGAGGGGTAGTGCTGGCATCCATTTACAACACTCCGGTATCAAGCAAAACCAAAAATAAACTTCCTAAATTCAACCCAAATGAACTAAACAAAATATTTAATACTAGCAACAAAGTAATAGTATGTGGAGATTTCAATGCCAAGCACACGAATTGGAATTGCGCCAACAACAACAGCCAGGGCAAACAACTAATAGAATTCTTAAGTAACAAACAAATATCATTAGAATATCCCACCAAACACACCCTGTACCCCAGTGGAGGTCAACCATCCTCCACAGTAGATTTAGCATTAATTAAAAATGTAATCATCACCGAACCAATAACATACAACGAACTGAATGCTGACCACTTACCAGTTGTATTGATCGTGTTAAAACACGCAATTCAGAGAGTAGATAATAGCATGCTTGATTATAAAAAGGCTAACTGGTCAGAATTCAGAGAAAAATTGAAAGATACTTACGAGATAAAGAAAAACCGATAATCAGGCAAGGAAATAGATCAAGCAGTTCAACAACTAACCGATCAAATTAATAAAGCCATTAGTGAAACAATCCCAATTAAAAAAACACGCCCTAATCCAATAGAGATGCCCAGGGAAATCAAAGAACTCATTAAAAAAAGAAACAAAACTAGAAACAAGTTTCAAAGAACGCGAGACACGTTTTGGAAGAGGATTAAGAACAGACTAACTAACATCATAAATAAAAAAATCCTAGCTTTCACCAGGAAGACATGGGAGGATAAAACGTCCAATCTCGATCCACGTGATCAGTCTCTGTGGAGAATGGCACGCGCATTGAAGGGACAAAATCGAAAACGTATTCCCATTCTTCATGGAACATCTGGCCTGGCTCTTGATGATCTATCCAAGGCGAATACTCTCGCTGACACTTTCGAAAGAGTTCATAGGCTAACCGAGGATTACGGAGAATATAGCCATACTAAAAAAATCAAAAGAAGCTATCAAAAAATCAAAAACAACAAAATAGACATAAACAAAATAGAACTAGTCAGCCCAAGGGAGCTTTGTAAATTAATTAAAACGCTCAAACCGAAAAAAGCTCCAGGACTGGACAAAATACAAAATCTAGTCATTAAAAACTTACCAATTAAGGCGCTCGTACATCTAACTCAAATTTTTAATGACTGTCTTCGTCTCTCTCACTTCCCAGAAGTATGGAGAATAGCAAATGTCCTACCCTTTCCCAAACCCAACAAACCGCAACTATTCCCTCAAAACTATAGAACCATAAGCCTCTTGCCTACGCTAGCCAAGCTCCTCGAAAAAACGATATACAGCAGAATCAAAAAATACTTAGATTCTGAAAATAAATTGATCCCAGAGCAATTCGGCTTTAGAAATAGACACAGCACTGTCAAACAACTTGCCAGACTGACAGATCACATATCTGTGAATTACGACATAAATAAAAATACAGGCATGATTCTGCTCGATATCGAGAAGGCGTTTGACACGGTGTGGCTGGAGGGCCTTATCCACAAAATGAATAGCAATAACATTCCAGTATATTTAATCAAAATCGTATTGAGCTACCTGACTAACAGAAAGTTTACGGTAACAGTGAATCAGGTTCAGTCTAGCTACAGAAAAATAGTAGCGGGAGTTCCACAGGGATCAATCTTGGGACCTTTGCTATTCCTCATATACATTAACGATGTACCCAAAACAGATAGGACACAAGTAGCTCTATTCGCGGACGATACAGCTATTTATTCCTCATCTTGGTCCAACAAACTATTAACGAAACATCTCCAGAATCACTGGGACTTACTCAACGATTACTTCCTTAAATGGGAAATTAAAATAAACGTAAACAAAATAGAATTTATTATATTTTCAATCAAAAATAACAAAAAGAACAAGGAATCGATTGAAGGGTCCCGGCTGATTGTTGAAGATGTCCAAATTGAACCACGTAGCACCGTCAAATACCTGGGAATGACACTTGACAGTAAACTTTCATGGACTAAACATATAGAATTAGCTAAACAAAAAATCTATGGTACCAAAATTATGTTAAATCCACTTATAACGAGGACAAGTAAAATCGACACTAAAAACAAACTACTAATCTATAATATGATCATCAAACCTGTATTTATGTACGCAGCTCCTATCTGGAGCAACACATGTAAGACTAACATTAATAAATTACAAATAATACAAAACAAATGTTTACGGGCGATCAGCAAAGCTGACCCCAAAAAATCAAATGCAGCAATCCATGCAGAGCTGCAAATCAAAACTGTGTATGAAGCTGCCAAAGACGCGTCTATCGACTTCTACACTAACCAATTGAGCGACCTAGAAATATTAAGCAACACATGTAAAATTAATAACAATAACATATATTTTAAAATGAAACACAAACTCCCTCAACATCTAACAATGATAAATGACTAGCTAGTAAGAAAAATCCTGTGATATTAGCAATAAGAACAAAACAACTATGGAGAGCACCCCGACTCACCCTCCAAAAACTACGTAGAATAGCAATGAAGCCAAACAACAAAAACGTCAAATTTCACTAGATAATAAATACGGAGTAAATTAACCATGTTAATAGGAACCTATGTATATATTTTAGAAACTACTTGTAGCCAAACCTGACAAAATGTAAAACATGCATAAATAAACGAGTTTTATAAAATAAAAAAAAAAAAATTCCATTCATTCCACATTTATTCCTCGCTGAGTTTACATCGACTTAAAACTTTTACAACATGTCTGGACGCGGCAAAGGTGGCAAAGTCAAGGGAAAGTCCAAGACTCGTTCAACGAGGGCTGGTCTTCAATTCCCAGTGGGTCGTGTTCATCGTCTGCTGCGCAAAGGAAATTACGCAGAACGAGTTGGTGCTGGAGCTCCAGTTTACCTGGCAGCAGTTATGGAGTACTTGGCTGCTGAGGTCCTTGAGTTAGCAGGCAACGCAGCTCGTGACAACAAGAAAACCAGGATCATTCCTAGACATCTAAAATTGGCCATTCGTAACGACGAGAAGCTGAATAAATTGTTGTCTGGAGTCACCATTGCACAGGGCGGTGTTCTCCCCAACATTCAAGCCGTTCTTCTACCCAAGAAGACTGAGAAAAGCAGTTCATAAATTGTTTCACTCAATTTACTGCAACCAATCGGCCCTTTTCAGGGCCACAAAATCTTTTCGGACGTAGAATCCTCAATTTGCTATTTCCTGAAACCTTCGGATTGAAGTGGATGTTAATTACACTATTTGAGATATTTTATTCAGTATGTAATAACATTACATACTTTCATGACTTCTTTTAAGTCGGTAAATTATTAGAGATTAATTTTACGGGGTATAAAATGATAAGAAAATGCTCCTTCGGAGCGATCTGTTCTTTCCACTAACTTTTTTATGCTGAAGGCTTATATTTTTCCTACCTCCGCCGAATCGATATGCAACCTATAACCAGGTGCTGAATTTTTATCACGGCAATATAACAAGACTTCCAAGAAAAGAGTCAAAGCCTCTTTTTATCGATTCTTCTATAGAATCAGCTCTGACGACAGTTCCGTCCCTCCCACTAAATTAGAGATAGTTTACTTCGATGGTGGACAAAGTGGGTAGAGCAGAAATATTTTGTTGTGAACCAACATCTTGCGATAATGGCAGGCTTCTGAAATTTTTATTGCTGAATACAACGCGGACTTTAGCACGCAGTCCTGGAAAAAGGTCAAGAGACATCACCGAGATCCTGACATCTGCCCTAAGAAGACGCTTGCAATTTCGACGATGTCATTCTTTGCCATCAGCATTTTCTGCCTCCAGAGTACGGGCCTCTGGATCCCTGAAAAATCTACCACAACCTGGAGAACTCATTTGTATCGGATCTACAACGCATTCGTCGGGACAACAATGTTCGCCTTCGTCTGGACTCAATTTTTTGCACTATTAACAAGCTTTCATAACACCATGGAACTAACTAATGTTTCTTTTATGCTGTTAACGGAAAGATGCTGAATATGACTCTTCAGCGGAATGAAATAAGCAAGATGGTGATTTTTTGATGGTATTTGATATTGCGCCATTCAACCCCCTGGATGATAACGAAGTGGCGATTAAGTCCAAGTTCCATCGCTCTGTCAAGTGAGTATACTATTCTGTTAATGAAAAATATAAAAAAAAAAGTTAATGATGATTAATTTGTTTCTAGGATCTTCACTTCTATCTATGGAATCCTGACGACAGCAACATGTTCATTGATAACAATTCTCTCGCTACTCCGTGACATACCTCGTCGTCAACTGCCATTTAAGGCTCGTCATCCTTTCGACCATACCGATTCAATTGGATTCTGGATTGCCTACTTTCTTCAACTCTATAGTCACTACATGGGTGCCATCTTTAACATCGGTTTTGATACTTTTATCTTAGCGATGATGATGGCGACCTCGATCCAACTGGAAATACTCAAGTACCGATTTATAACCATGTCGAGTGCAATCGAAAATTAACGGTCTGCATTCAGCACTTACTTGGATCATGGGAGAACTAGAATAGAATAGAATACTTTATTTCCTTGATGTTACTTTTCTAGTTTTACATCTACACAGGCCATCTTCTCTCATCCAATAAGTTTCATTTTCTTACGTCTAATTTGGTTAACAGAGATAAAATAAATAGCAAAGATCAATAATAAAACATGTCATATATATGTCTTCTATTCAGATTTAGCTTTCGAGTTCCAGCTCCTTGTGGGAGAACTATTAAAGTGGAAACAAAATATTTGGTCAATTACACAAGTCATCTTGCAATTTTTGAGCTGAGTATATTGTGGTAAGTGACAGAGAATAATTAGAATATCCTTTTTTCATCAATCACTAAAAATTTGGAAATTTGAAATTGAGAGGATTTAAATTGACATTGCAACAAGTAATCAATAACGTTCTGAAAATTCAATTAAATTCACCGCGATAATTGTGATTTCAAATCTCAGTTGGGCATTAAAAAAAATTACATCTCTCATAATTTCCCTATACGTCGATAAATTTAGGATCCCGAATCTCGGACGGAGGAGAATTAGGAAATTAAATACGACATACAAAAATTGATCCCTGACCCATTAAATCGAAGGATCAATTTCCATTTAGATTCTCCAGGAAAACCAATGATACATTCACTGGCTCAATATTCCTCCAATATTGTGCTAGCTCACTTGTTCTCTGCGTTAATGTATTCACGACAGTTCAGTTAGAGCCATTATAAAGAGTTCAATTCTCTGGTGATGTACGTTGCTTGCAATTTGCAAATATTTTTATTCTGCGATGCAGCAAACGATGTTACTATTAGGGTAAGACAGTCATAATTAATCTATAATGCACATAATCAATTTTTATATTTCAGAGTGAGAGTGTCGCCGGTGCAATTTACCAAATGGACTGGACCTCATTATCTGTTATCAGTCAGAAACCAGTGGATATGTAGTCCGCCTGTCTCTAGTCTCATTCAGCAACGTGAGTACCTACTAATAAATCATCAATTTAATAACTGCAGAAATAATATGATCATCACAGAATAGACTCACTTCATTAAACAACTTCAATGACCCCAGTAATTTTATGAAGCGAGAAACATGAAAGTGTTTATGGAAAACGAAGTTGTAACATTATTTGACGCACAATATATAAATTAAACTCTACCGTTGATTGTTAAGTCACGCGATGATATTATGAAGTATTTGCAAGAGAATTAACAATTTCCTATATCCCTTTTTAGCTTCAGTGAAATTGTGTTTTTTCTATCCGATCTATTCCTCCCGTTTTCGACTATAGGCGACTTATGTCTCCCGTCACGAAGTAATACTCCGGGTCTATCATTTCTCTCCGAAACTGTCATCAAATTTTCGTCACGAAGGACATACATATATAACGCCGATTTCAGGAATAAGAAGCAGATAATAGCTCAGAAATTCCCTTTTTCGTGAAGAATAGAAACTCTTTCCTATCAATTGTCTCCCATCACATACAGATCGCTAAATTATCACTTGCTACATGCAATGACAAAGCTGTCTCCCTTGACACACCCACCCGCCGGGGGGGAGCGAAATTGTTGTGAACCAACAGCTTGCGATAATGTCAGCTCTCTAAGAATATTCCCTTGGCCTCTCTTTTCTATTACTTACACCACGTCGGGTGTTTTGGCGCCTAGTCTTAAGTGCATGACAACGAAGTCATCACTTCTAACTCGTCTCTGCCTTTGAAAACAAACCGAGTATTTCACAATGTCACTTTTTTCTCTGAGTATTTTCTTATTTCGAATGGTCGGTCTCTGGTTCCCTGAAGAAAATGTCTCAACCTGGAGAACAAAGTTATATCACATCTTCAATGGAATCACTGTCTCGTCGATGTGCATTGCAATATTGACTCAATTTCTTGCATTACCCGCGTGCATTCACAATGTCGAGGAATTAACTAATGCCTCCTTTATGCTAATATCGGTAATAGCATTGACAGGGAAAATGTTCAATATGACTATTTGTCGAAAGGAAATTAGTAAAATGGTAAAAATATTCGATCTTGAGCCGTTCAAGCCCCTGGATGAACCTGAAGTGGCGATCCAAAAGAAAGTTCATCGATCTATCAGGTGAGTTAACTTTTTGTTGTAATTGAGAAAATAATGGGATTGATAAAAGTGAATTTATCGCAGGTTCTATACTATCTTGTACGGTACGTTGACAAATACGACATGTTCAATGTTGACACTATCTTCATTTATTCGTGATATTCCTCGACGTCAGCTACTGTTCAAATCCTGGTTCCCCTTCGATCGCACAACACCTGTTGGCTTTTGGTCTACCTACGTTTACCAGACTATTTATCATTACATGGGAGCTAATGTCAACATTGCATTCGATACTTTTCTCCCTGGTCTCATGATGGCTACCACGGCTCAGATGGAGATCCTCAAGTATCGGTTCATCACGCTGCCAAGGATGATAGAGAACAAATGTTTTGAATCGGTTTGCGAAGTGAATGCAGACGAACTTATAAAGATAGAAACAAAATATTTGGCGGATTATACGAGACATCATCTCAAAATTTTAAGGTTGAGTAGAGAAAATTAAATTTCGAATAGGGAAAGAAAAATGAATATCTGCAGTTCTGGAATTCTTCCCTCTCAAAAATTTCTGATGCTCTTTCTTATATTTTGGTTTAGATTTTCCAAAGCAACTAATGACACATTCACCGTTTCAATTTTTCTACAATATTGTGCGAGCTCTTTAGTGATCTGCGTTAGTGTCTTCAGCTTATCAACATTGAAGCCCTTGAGTAAAGAGTTTAATTCTTTGGTGATGTACGTTGCTTGTATGCTGATTCAAATATACATATTTTGTGACGCGGCAAATGAAGCAACTATCAAGGTAAAGCAGTCATTATCCGTGGATGATTAAAATTATGACGATTATCTGGATTTCAGAGTGGCACCATTGCCGATGCCATTTATGAGATGGACTGGACTGCTCTATCAACCACCAGCCAAAAAAGTCTGGTGCTCATGATGGCTCGGACTTTACGACCCATTATGTACACGAGCGGCCATATGATCAGTCTGTCCCTCGTTTCATTCAATAGCGTAAGTCATAATTTATAAAATGAATTTATATTTATTAATACTCAATCATCGATGCGGTTTCAGTTATTGAAACTTTCCTACTCTATCTGGAACATCTTGAACCGGTCATCTCAGAGAAGTGATTGAACTTCCCAAAACTTCAAGTCACTGATACGATGGGAGGTGCTGAATAAATCGAGTTATAATATTATCTTTTCGATGTACTTACTGCGTAGGTTCTACTGAAATGGCTCTTCACAAAAGAAAGCCCATCGTAATTGATCCACACTTTTTGTCGATTGTTCTATCAGTTTAATGAAATTAATCATGATATAAGAATGATTGAAAGGTTTTCATAAAAAGCATTAATGAGACGCCATTCGCTGTTTAATTTTCGCGTAGAAGGTTCGCCTTTTAAGTTCTTCGTGTCTTTTGCAATGAGGCGGAAGTCGTTAAAGTAATTTGCCCGATAAAGTGGCTTGTTGACTCTATAAAACAAGTTGGCAGTCACCAATCAGTTAAAAGTGCGATTAACAATGGTTGAGCGAAGGGTTATGCTCCTCGTCCTTCTTGCGCTGAATATAAGAAGTTCAATTCTCGCGGAATCGGAAATAGAAGAGGCAGAAAAGCCTTCAGAGGGTGAGTTGATCATTAGGAAATATTGAATATTCCCTTATTATGATGTTAATTGGTTTTAAGGAACTTTGTGGTGCGGAGAGTATCCTCCAGATGATGAAAACGCCCTAGGAAAATATGAGGGAACCGACAAGTGTTGTCGAGCTCATATCGTAGATTGCTCTCAAATTAAACCCGGCGAAAAGAAATATGGCCTGGAAAATTCACAATCGTTTGCTACGTAAGAATCAATTATCAATTATTTCTCTCTCTATTTTTAAATCTATTCTTCAGGTCGGAATGTTCGTGTGACGAAACTCTACTGACATGCTTGCAAGCTGTTGAAGGAGAAGAAGTGACTAAAGAAGTTATGAATGATTTTTTCCATATTTTAAGTCCACCGTGTTTCAATTTTGAAGACGATGAAAAGACTAAAGCTGTGTGGAGTGACACTAAGGTCAAGATCGAGAATTAGAGTAATTGTGTTATTAAAAATCGAGGGGTTGTTCTCATCAAAACTATCGCACCGGCAGCCACCTACATTTACACTGATAAATAAAAATCTGTTAGCACAATTGGGAGTAAAATTAATTTGAAGATGCGAATACTCCATTTTCTGTTCCTTGGTGAAAGCGAATACTCCTAGGAATGAACGGGTTTGGAGAATCGACGATATTATAACGGTTGTCTCGAATTCCGAAAGTTAATTTCCCGCGCTGGAAAATTACAACAGCTCTTCGTGACTTCTGTAAACTGATAACACTGAACGATAGGGAAAAATGATAAAGAGGATTCCATCGATATTTAGAACCCAGAGGTGGAAAATGACGGTTGAAGGTGCGTAACACAACAATTTCTAGTGAAGAACTTTCCAATGTAATTTTTCGCTGAAAAAGGATGGGAATAAACAGGAAATATATTCACGTCTTCTTGAAATAGTTGAATGATTAACTATAGAATATTTCGCCACGAAAAATTCCTCTCGACCGAGTGACGAATAATATTTTTTCATTCATAAAAAATAAATGAAAATAATGCAAAGGGTTATTAGACAAGAGACCTGTGGCTACGTAAAATTCATGCGTGTAATTTGCATTTTCAAAGACTTCTTCCATTTGTTACATAATAACAATCACATTACACATTTTTCTCATTTTTTCTCTCGTGAACTTTGGGGTTTCAGGGGCTTTGGTTCAGACGCTTATAAAAAAAATTGTTCATTTTTTTTTTGGTTTTTTTTTTCTTTTTCTTGCACTCATGGGGCACATAGAACCTGAAACACACAGGACAGAGAGGTTTCAGGTTTATTTTCGACTTTTCTTTCATTTTTTTATGTATATAATTATTTTTATATCATCAATTATAATGAATATATAGTTATTTACAATATTGAATCTCATTCTTTAACAATAACATCAACAACATGATTAAACAACGTTCCTCATTGGTACACAAATTGTAAATGTACAGATAAAAAAGCATTAGATGAGGCTCAATGAGGCATTGAAGGTGGCAAACGCTCTGCGCGCCATTTTTTTCATCTTTCTTCATTTAATTTATCTTTATACATTTTATATAACCCCAGTAACATTTGAATTTATTCTTCAGATTGTTCACGTGTTATCTCTTTCTAATTTTCACCTTCGTATAATTAATTTTGTTCTTCAGACACACGTCGTTCACGCACGCAAATTTTCACCATTTTTTAAACAATGGCACGAAGATAATTAATGATTAAACGATGAATGAATTCGATTTGGTGCATGATTTAATTATTAAAGAGAGTGCATGAATAATTGTCTTCTTTACCGATTTAGAAGAATTGCGGTTCATCTCGGGTTTCAGAAAATAAATTGACAAATTAATAACTAAACAAATAATTCGAGAAATTGTCGAGTCTCGTGTTTTATTGAATATTTTGTAGACCACAAAATATCGAAGTGATAATCAAAACTTTTCTCAATTGTAACTATAAAATGGAAGAACAGCAATTCTCTCAATGGTAACGTAATCGCAATCATTTCTAATATTTCTACCCAAGGCTTTCCGATTTTTGTTTAATGATTAAAGTTGCACAAAATCTAATGCACATATTCTCAATCTCCCCGAGACGAGAGAGGTAAAGTGTATTAAATGTATACAATAATTAATTTTCATTAAAATGATTGAATGAATGTGCCCGAGGAGATCGTCGGTGTATTCATTACCTAGAACAAAAAGTTATAAATTTTCGACCGGGGGGTGGGATTAATCCGTTAAAAACCAATTCCATTTTCCGAATTGAAACAGCATGATTATTTTTTCTTTCCACCGAGTCGAGATAATTCATCTGAATTTAAATTCGTATATTTAATCAACAAATTCTACATTCTCACACAAACGAGGGGAATTAATTTTCTCCATGTTCCATTATTGAATCAGCACCGATATATTGAATCCGTCTCGCCGCTAATACCGATAGTATATAAATTTCTGTATCTTAAAAATTGTTATTTTTTTTTTCTTCATAAATTTTCTCCATTTTCTCCATTTATATACGATGATAACACGAACTGCGGTGGCAGTGAACAGTGCACGTGGATATTGCAACAGCAGCAGCATTAATTAGCGGCAGCAGCAGCAGTTATACACGGGTATGCATATACGAACACAGCAGCAGTCTACCACATGTTTTTAAAGGTTCATCTGATGATTTAGTTGAATTAAAACGATTTATGAATTTTTGATACAATTTCCTTCGTAACATCGATGTCAATTAGAAAAAATCATTTTTAATCTCTAATACTCTACCATTCATATCTCCCCACCTAATACCTAAATTTTCGTTCATTTATTTTTTTTTGTATCCCCCCCCCCCCCCAACCCATTTCCCAGTCCTGGGTATGAATGTGAATTTCAACGTGCGCAGAAATTTTATCAAATTATTATATTTCTCGTAGAGTTGTTTCTCAATAATGCAAATGTGATGTTGAATTATTCATTTTTGCCTGCAAATTAATGACATTACACTCCAACGCAATTGTGAAACGCTCAACTGTGTATTCTCATTTCTCGGTTATTTTTTATAATAATTATTTTGTTATAATTTATGTATAATATGTCCGCCCGTATATATACACACGTGAGTTTCACAAAAATATATAAAAGAGAGAGTGTCTATTTATATGATTTCTTGTATCTTCATGTATAATAATTAATATATACGAATATGTACCTATGATGTATACATACCGATATATAACTGATGTTTTATGTAATTTGTTGTTTATTCTGTATGTTTTTTTCTTCTTCCTTTTATTATTTAATTATTTATTTTTTTACTCAAAGTCATTTGTGGAAAAGGGCAATTCATTTTTCGTAATTATCTATAATTAATTGTTTTACGAATTTGTAAGTATTTTTCAGGGTGAAAATACGTACATATACGTAAGATACCTGTACAAAGTGCTTCATTCAGAGTTCACATATTCTTCATTTGTGGATTTTAATCGTTAATCAAGACACACGAGGTAAAGATTACATGAATAAGTCCCGCGCACTCTCATCTATCGTTTTTACCATTGATTTCATTCATCTCCGTGAATTATTTCTTTTCAGGTTCTACCAATGACTGTTCACACTCTACCAGTTTGTCATCACGATTAATCACAATTAGTGTCTCTGGTTGATTGAGTGATTTAGATTAACAGCGATGAATTCGTCCATCTTGTCAAGCCTGATCGAGAATGATGACACCTAGAGGATGTTCTACGTGGCGACGACTAACTGCTGGCGAGGATTGTCTTCTTCATTGTTATCTCATCGCTGATTAGACCATCTTCGATTACCCATGGGCATTCGCACGTGAGTGTTGCACCTCCATTGATAAATTGTCCTTCGTGCCTATTCTATTTTAATCATAGTTTAACCTCGTGACATTGGCAACGTGTAGCAGCCCTCCAGACCCTCAATCGTGCCACCGTTCAATAATTCTCTCGTCTTCATTAGATTACCACTTGAAAATCTCTGAAGTTTCCAGAAGCCCAGTAGAGTCCTCATTAATTGTTAAAGTGCAAATTTGTTTGAAGGAAAAAAAGGTGATAGGTTTGTGTGATAAAAATGAGAAAGAATAACTATTTGTTGTGATGGGGTTGAGGCCCCGGGGGTTGATGAAGACGCAGATATATTTCATGGATGACAAGGTGGCACGACAGCCTTCCTACGTGGAATTAAATGTAGGAATAGGGTCCGTCTGTGAGGGCGCTACACAGCAACAGTCAGGAGGCATCGTCCTTTCCTCGTGTCCCTCTGTTCGGTCGATACTCGAGGCCAGGGTCGAACTGCATAAGCACGAAGACCTACGAAAAGTGGCCAACCCAATGAAGCATCCCCATGTTATTAATAATTCTAAATAATAAACGAACTCTACCAATCCTGCCAGGACTTACCTGATCCGTAGGTAATAGAGTAAAGTCATCGGGTGGATTTGTGATCACATAACGCTTGGACGAGGCTTCGCAAGACGAACTCGTATCGCGAAACCTAAAAAAACCCGGATAAACGGTATTAGTTTGAATTCAGAAGTAGTAAACCACAATTAGCCATTCACAAGCTAAACTAAAACATAAAACTAATATACTTCAGCAAGTATGACCTATCGACTAAGGTAACAGATGTACAGACAAGGTTGACACGAAATAACGACAGAAATAATGTCAAAAATGATATTTTTTGGATGGGAGAACTTACGGACGGAATGGGCGCGATTTTTAGTGAATTTTATTTTCTTATGCATGGATATATATTGTTGGTGTTTCATGATGCAAACGCAAAATGCAAAAGTGGTGCGGCAAAGAATATAGAAAATTCATAAGTGACAGAGTGATATAGCAAATTCATTAATGAAAGTATTTGATTAAAAAAATATACAGTAATAATTGATTTATCATGTATATTTTTTATTACAACGAAGGTCCTTGCGATGGAGGACAATCGTGACATTTCATAGATAAACTTTATTGATTGTTCGGCGGGTAATCCAATAAATACCATCGAGGGAAAGAAAGTCCGGTACCTGTACCTGTACAGACCAATGCACAGCATTCCGTATGATTTCAATGCCGCAACAAAGAGATCGCCGTACTTGCCAGCCTCACCGTATTGGGCCAGAGGCCCATCATACAGTGAGATTTGACCTACGCGACAGCGATCTCTGTTTGCCAGACTGTCCGCCGTACTGTAACGATAAAAAATAGAAATCGAGATTTAGTGGATTGAGAGCAAGAACAAAGAATTGGTCTCAGAATTTCAATTCAAGTTCCTGGAGTCAAGATTGCGTATGATCTCTCATGACGAGATGATAGTGATGTAATACTCGGATATATCTACCTGTAACCACCTCTTAATCCAGCACCTTCAGCTAAAATCAATTCCAATTCGGGTGTCGCTCCTCCAGTGATTAACGATCGGATTAGTGTCAGTGCGTTCTGATTGAAATAGGTCTGAAAAGGATATTGGTTTTTACGAGTTATAGCTATCCATTCGGTGGATATTTATTGAATAATCGGATTACGGTACCGTAGACATTAAAGAGTCAAGTACGCTGACAGCGAAGGCAGTGCCGCATGCAAACGGTTGGGTGAGGTAGAGCTCCGTATCGGGATCGTCGTCGTCGTCCTGGTCGAGAAATTGTACGTTACTGTCGTTTACGAGTTCTGAAATAAAAGGAATATTGCGTATTTATGTATTTAAGTGTGATGGCAGATAGGCGGAAGCACATGATCAATTTCACGATTAAAGATCAAAATCAAGTGCTAATTGATGCGGATCACATCACAAATGAATAGCCCATTCTTCACATCTCTTTAGTATGCTGCAATGTACTCACCAGTGATCATTGGCACGTTTGCACCGTAAACTGAGCCACGTCGTTGCAGTACAATGGGGCTGCCAACTGTTGAGCAAACAACATCATCAACATACCGCTTGTTTATTTTCATTGAATCTAGAAAGCCTAGTTTACCTTGACTGAGTACTCCAATTGTATCATCAAATGTCATAGCCTTGATATTAAGGGACGCGAGAATGGCTTCCTTGTCGGCGAGGGTTGGATCATCGTTGCTAGGCACTTTTGCCGACAGGATGCAACACATGTCACAGAGATTAACATTCACTGCTCGTAAATCTGCTCTGCTCAATGGTGAACCCTTTAACAAAAGGTTGGCAAGTTGGAGGTCATAGAGTTGATGGGTTTTTGCAATGGAATCGATAGCGAATCTCTTTCTCGCGGTATTCACGTCGGAAATAGTTTTGTGTATGACAAATGCATGAATTTAAAGAAGATAGACGAGAAGGGTAATATTTTTAGGACTGTCGACAGAAAATTATTTAACAGTGAAAACTTACATTGAGAACCGAAATCTTTGGCAAATTTTGCAGCATCTTCCACTCGCGTCTTATATAGTCAACGGATCCGACTATAACTACGTGTTTAAGCTCGTGGTAATGAAAATTGGAAGCTCGTAATGGCATGACAAGGTTTCTCAGTCCAATTAATGGTGAATCAGGATCAGCAAATAGGCATACAACAACGTGCCCATTTAACACAGTCATTGCGGCCTGATTGCGATCCAGTATGCAGTCTTCGAGATTGCGGGCTGGACTCCAGTGGAACATACCCGTTGAATCGTATTTCATTTCAGTTTTTTCAAAGTCAAAATCTTTCGCCTGATCGTCGGCAATGCCAATCTGCAGACCACCGTTGTTATTAACATTTGAGCCACCGGATGCTCTGTTTGTAGGCCTGAAATAATCAAGATTCAGTGATTAAACAACGTGGAGAGTGCCTCCGGGGCGTTACAATCCAGAGCAAATGAGTTGCAATTATTTTTCTTCAATTATGATTATTTACTGGATCATTAAGGAACATACTGGCATGCAAACAAGCAGTAGCGAGGCGTATACTTTTACATATTCAACATAGACATGGAATACTATGATCATTAATCCTGAAATTAATTCGAATAACTCTGTCATTTTAATTTTTTCAATAAGAAATATCAACACGTGTAAAAACAGTGTTAACGGCAATAAGCGTACATGAGTTTTTTGACTTCGTAGGCGAGATGGTAGCCAGAGTATGCCGACTCCTCTTGCGATCTGGAAACAGAAGGTGACGTTTCTTGATGCTCCATTTTCTCTTACGCTGTGTCTTTTTTTATTTCATTAATTCGTTTCTTGTTTCGCTTTCATCATCGATGACTTGATATTTGGTGACACGAGTGGTGAACCAATGGCGGGATATTGATGAATAATATTGTGAAAAACAAAAGATGATGATAACAAATAGAATAAGTGGATGAATATGATTTTCTCATGAATTATTGACAATGCGTCGAAGCGAACTCCAACATATTATTACCATGAAAATTCGTATCGGTGTCTATAACCGTTTATTTTTCATCTTTTGTTTCAATAATGAGTTCATTATTTTATTTATAACTCATGCATCACTCAGGACGTATATTTAACCTATCAATTTTGAAATAAAAATAATTGGCTCATGCTTTGATAATAAATCAACGAATGCATTAAATGTGCTTGGATATTTGCTGAACCGGTGCTCATCGCTAATCGATTAGTTTTATTTATGATTTTAATTCGAATGTACTACTATCTAAAATCAGAAGCCTCGAGATAGAGAAATACAGAGAAGAGTTAGAGATAGACTTTAGTGAAGAGCAATTACGAGAAATTCAGTTGAGTAATTTGGTTTTCTTGAATAATTTCTGGATAGAGTTTGTATGGAGTGGTTTGAATTTTTCATTTCTTTTTTTTTTTGATTCGGGTGAGTGATCATGAGATGGGGTTTTGATGGTGGTGATGAGTGTGGAATGAGTGATGATGATTGAAAAAAAAAAGAAATTATGAAGTCAGGGGGCACCGTTTTAACTGGTACCTCTGATTGTACGGATGATTGGGACTGGATAAGCTATCACTGGTTGCTCTGTTGACATTTGGCTTGACTTTATTCACTTGCTTTGTTGAATTCATTGTTGTCATTCCTACGGAGTTACGGTGATTCCTCATGGCTACAAATAAATTTAAGATTACAATTAATATGTAAATTTGGTTTTAAGCTTGTGTAAGGGGACAAGGAAAAATGAATTTGTGGAAACAAAAATAATCCAAGTAATTTACCATTTGGATCATCTCGGTCTCGACTGATTTCACCTAAAATTCATACGAAATAATTAATACGCAATTACTGATTATTTGTGTGAAGCTATTAAAGCACAAAATGATCAATTTTGGAATGACAATTATAAACACGAGCACATTTTTTGCTCCCCCCGATGGTGATAAAATCGAGAGCGTTTTACAGTGATTTTCGGTTAGGCGACCTACAGCCCCCCATGCGTACAGACGCGCATACCTCATCCTAGGCATTATTTAAATGCCAGAGATACGCGCAAATTAATTTGCAAATGAATAATAAAAAATTGATGTACTACTGATAACAAAAAAAGGATTGGAGAAAAAATACTCAACACTATTTAACACAATTCTGTGAGATTATTGCAGTAGAATAAAAATAGGTGTAAAAAACATGCAAAAAACAAAGTGTAGATTGAAAATAAATTATTTACTGAAAAGTCTCATTCAGCCATTACGTAACATAACTGAATCAATAAAATTTTAGGATTTCATTGTTATAGAAATTAATTAACTTAATGGAAGACAACTATCGATGAATTATTCATTTCACTTCTGTGAATGTTAAAAAATTATGAAATGAATTAAGTAATCATGTTGTAAAACTCAATAATTTTTACAGTAATAATATGTGGTAAAAAAATTAGTTTAACTGAGAAAATTCCTCGCAAAAACTATTTTTGAACTAATTTTGAAAAATGAATGGGTGGATTATTAAGTTTTGCAACTCAGAATTATAAGGAATTAATAAGTCATGATGATGCTTATAATATAAATTAACAATAATATTATTAGGAGTGCAGCTTGCGAGACTGTAGCATGGCTTTGACTGAGGTGTAACTGTACCTCTCACGTGAACCATCTTGGGCAGTTCTGGCGGAGTGAATGTGGGGGGAGGATGATGGTCGTCTGTAACAAACCACTACACATGTTAGCTACCCCTACCCCTAGATATTAAACAAGGCCTAAGTCCTTTTAAATCTACACAATAATCTATCATTATTGCGCTGAACCTCCAACTGATCGTTCCAGCCTTAAACTGAGATATGAACTCACACAATTCCATCTGTAACGCTCAACTTTTCCTGAACAGATTTAAGATTTTAATTTAATTTTAATTTTAATTGAATTTAAATCTTCCAAAATCCGGTACTAGCAAAAACTCGTGTGGAATAAAATGATGGAATTCTATAATTTCATCAGTGATGATCAACTCAGTGATGGATTAATTTTAATATTGACATTTTGATAAAAATTCCATGATTTAATAAATTAGTCCTCTCGACATACGTACCTGAATCAACCTAACGCTAAAGGACGTATTTACACATTCTTTGACCGTCGACGATGACTAAATGATGATTTTTAATTATTAGAATTTCTTGCGGCTGGAACGATCATTCATATTCTACTCTAAACATTTAGTTTAATCGTTATACCTCCATTCACAAACGAAGGTATTTAATTTCTCTCTTTCCGATTCCCTACAACGAGCTCAATGAATTTTTACGCCGATAGAATTATTAATTATGCAGAATGGCCTTTATAGTTTATTATGGTCGGCTCGTTGTGGAGAGGTCGTTAGACGAGACTGCCAACTATTTTAATAATTACCACATGCGCCGTGCACAAAATACACCAGACATGAAACTAATTGAATTCCAATATGACGAGTTATCGAGTTGCATCAACTCTTGAACGCGGTAATTGTTCGCCGTTATTTTCCATGACGAAAAAAACAATGAATTTCATGTGGATTTTGTCGAAGATTAAAAAAATACTCTAGAACATTCTAAAATACTTCAACACTACACTTATCATCCATATTAACTAATATTAATTAAGTGTGCGTGTCGTATTTCGCTTGAAGGAGAAAAAGGAGAAGAGACATGCTATTGGGTGTGAAAGAGTTATTAACGGTTAAAAATTATGTGGACTTGATGGAAGAAATTGGAGAGCAAAGAGAGAATAAAAGGCATGGGGTCGTGGGTGTGCAATTAATTTTCTTTGTGATTATTTTAATCTACTGTGTAGCAGCCAGTGTTGGGCCGACGTGACGTCATAAAAATATGTTGGCAATGATAAATATTTCATGTGCATTTACCAAATATCTCCGTAACTATAAATCTTGATATTGAATTGGAGAATATCGTGTTAAAATTAGAGTAGCATGTGAACACGACGAATAACTCGGACAAATGCACAAAATATTCTCAATGAATGTCAAATGAACAGCATTATTTCGCTGTGTAATTGATGATTGCACGTATCCTATACATCTAATTACTTCAATATGATATTGATTCATATATATTTTGGTGACATGTTAATCCCTAGTATTCACAATGATATATCAAATTTATTGAATTGAGTTTCGGTTATGCTCGAATTATACTATTGGATTTTTAATTTATTTTTTATAATTTTTGTTCCTTTATCCTCGGATAATTTTGACTTACTTGCGTACGAGAAGTCTTCACCTACGGAGTACGTGGAGGACGAAGGGGTATCAGGCACATAGACACATAGACGGTTAGTTTGTCAGAAAGTTTTGGTTGTCAATTTTTTTAATATAAATAATGAATACATAGAGGAAGTAGAATTAATCCCTTAAAAAAATTTCAATAGCATTAAAAAGGAGAATTAATAAGCGAGTGGAACAATTAAAGCGAAACCGTGATTCTGTCCTCTATGTATTCATTACACTTGTTCAGTTGTCATTAGTGTGTATGCGCAAGAGTCCATTACAATAGATGAGTGTGTTTGATATTAATTTTTTAAATGTATGTAAACTACAAATGAAACCATGAATTAGTGATTCAATGGATTGTGACAATTTTTTTAATTTCCTTCTAATTATCTGATCATTGCGTTGATGATTTCACATGATCCATTTATTAAAACTATCTATTTCATTGTATGGAATAAACTACTACTGTATTGTCACTGAATATACAAACACCGAGCTGTTATTGATTTTTTTTTACGAGGATGAGAAAACCCCTGGGGTCACAATGTTGGATATTGCGATCATGTCGAGAGAATTCGAGTCAATATTGATGGATACATACTGGTTTCCGTATAGTCCTTTCTTGTTTTTTAAAATCGGTGAAAAAATGAAGTCTCTGAGAACAATTATCAACATCAATGTATCTATCTGAGAGTGATTTCTAGATTATTTTTCCGGCAGATCCTCAAATCAACATTAACAACGATACAACATTAATAAAATATTGTAGCAGTACTGTTGTGAATATTTTTTATAATTAAAATAAAGAAGTCACCGACAAAACCAATAAAACCACTCAATAACACTCACAAACGGTTCTTTTCACATCTCTGGTTTAAACGTGATTAGCTACTATTTAGAGAGAGAAAAAATTATGACATTTGGAAAGAAAATAACATCGATAAATGGTCAGTTTCAAAGTCGTAGTTGCAGTAAATAAATTAATAAATAAACACCACACCAATAGGGCTCAAACACTAAAACGTTCTACATTGGGACGGTTCTTTTTTAAGTCGTCTGTCTTTGTTGTTTTGGAATTTTTTTATTTACGACTCGATTACTTTCAAGGGTTTTTCTTCTATTTTTATGCTCGATTCATGAATTTTCCGAACTCTCCAAGTACTAGTAATTTGTAAAACACTAAAAATTAAAATTTCTACTTCAAAATTTTCCTCAAGACTCAATTGATAAATTTGACAATTGACAATGTTTAAAAAGTACTTGGATATTCTGAAGTATCGACTCTGCGGAAAACAAATTATTGAGAAAAATTGACGTGATTCTAATTTATCTTTACAGAATTTTCTCGATTGTTAACTTTCATATTTTAATGGAATATTTAAAATTGGCAGATGAAAAAATACTCTAAAATAATAATATCAGTATTTTCGGGACAATAACAATAGGCGTGAAATTATGATTTTGTACACGATTCTGCAAGCCAGTGGTCGGTGACGGTGTGAGTGTTTTCAACGCGTACAAACCCGTGATATTGCTCTCAATTGATATAATCCTCTGATTGTGAATGAAATTGCCTCCAACAGCCTCCGACAAGCCTACCGTCTCAAATATATCCAACTTTCTATATTCCCCGGAGCAACGAATAAATGAGAACACATTAGATGAGGAATAATTTAATAACTCGAAATTTAGGCGGAAATAGTTCGAGTCCAGGCAGGAAAAATGGGGCAAGTACAGGGGCATAAAGTAATATCCAATTGCATTGATATCGGAACACGTTTTGGCAAGGAACTACCCCAGCAGACTTTGCCCATTCAATTTTACGATCTTTGATATCTGCTATTTCTTTATTCCAAGCTCCCACGTCTTCATTCGAAAATAGAGTTATGAGAGCAAAAAGGTAGAATAAATTTCGCGGAATGACTGTCATAAAAGCTCCAGTTTTTTTTTTAAACCTCTGCCAACGCAGATTCTGTGGCTAATCCACCGCAATCCGCTGTTTTCATACCGATATTTGTAAAGAATCTCGATCTCCCATAAATCCAGATGTAAATAAAATCACCTATAATTTATTTTTATTAATAATCATCGTTTCAGACGACTTCACTCCCGGCTGAAGTCGTGCTACTTCGGGAGAGCTCGTACAGCCTACGACCCTCACTAAAAACATCTCCCCATTTATCTAGATTATCTTAATTTATAAAGTCGTAACGTAATCTGCTGTATCCGTATTTTTTTCTCAGTAAGCTGCAATAATTGATGAAAATTTCATCACAATCAGAGGTCAATTAACAATAATCTATCAGCAGAGCGTGAGAGGCACCACCACAAGGCCTGCGATTGGTAATGTAACGCAGGGCTATCTCAGACTCAATCAAAACAATAATAGAAACTAAAAAATAAATATCCCGACGTCGTTGGTGATTGTAATATACGTGACACAGTTGTTGTTTTTTTTTTCTACTCTCGGGGGATACGTACTTGCTCTTCCGACCATCTGAACGGCTCTCACGCCCTTCCGGAATGTCGCCACTGCCCGAGGGGAGAAGAGAACCATAGCTGTTAGTCTTCACATCTAAATACCTTAGTCCATCTTTTTTTTTCTTTTTTTGTGGAACACATAGGAGTGGGTCTGTCAGAGAGGTAAGGGTTCGATTTGGATCCATCTCCATTTTTATCCTTCAAATTCATGTGACGTGCCATTATTTTAGTCAATGATTTTCCGTTAAAGCTGAGAGGAATCAATGGATGGAGATGAAACCGATGATATTATCGCATGGATAATGATCTAACTGTATCAAATGATGTTTCTGTTTTTGTATGGTTTTATGAGCCCTAGCCATGTGTTGTGTTCGTACTTAATGAATATATATTACATCGAGTAAAATAACAGTTAATCAATGTATGTATACATAATTGTTAAAATTAAAGTAGAATTTAAAAGAATATACAGTTCAGGTACACAGAGAAAAGCATTTGCGAAGTAGAGTGAATGTTCACATTACACGAATAACCAATGATTTACAATTACTCCTCGAGTGTAATTTTTATCAAGACAAACTCGCTATGGTTGAAAATCTCATTTGGAGTGTATTTTTGTCTTTGAATATGAATTTAGTGGAGAAGAGCAGAAAATTTTCTCTGTGTAATAAAAGACGAGGTAAACCCTGGGCATCTGGAGTTATTTAATCTCAGCATATCAATAATTATTGAAGAAGGCACTAAATCGGGGTAATGGAATGAAACCTTCCTGAAATACTTGTGCCTCAAGCTTCCATCGAATGGCGACGATAATTACGTGGTAATGAGGAAGATAAAGGAAAGTTGAAGTTAATATCATCCACCACTCGGCACTCCCCTGGAAAATTTAAGAACCAAAACTCCAGGTGAATTATAATTCACCAGGAGTTGACCTTCAACCCACACCCTTGCTCGATCTATTCATAAACTGGGAGCGGCATAAAGAGCCAAAGTTGATAGAAAATAGTGGGAGAAAGTAAACTCTGGAGTTCGAGGATGAGTATCATCAGGTAAATCATTTTACCTTGAAATTCTTCAACATTTGGGGTACAGAAGTTTTCTGTGAATAACATAAAAATGATTTTGTAACGGCTGAACAAGATTATTCTAGCGTTAATTACTTTGCTTTACAATGAACGATTTAATTTACAGCGTAAGCCAACATTTACTTCTGTTTTTATTAGCAAATAACTATATTTAATGATTCATTTTACGCGCCAAGCAATATTCATACGATACAGGTAGTCCAATGTTTCGTTACCATTTATCAAAGCCTGTGAACATTCATATTCACATTGAGAAAAATTTTGTTGATGCTCTTCAACTTGTTAATTAAATATATTAATTGTTAATTTTTCTCAATGTACTGCACATGATTTACAGAGCATTAGTGATGCGTTACGTTTTGAGTGGACACATAGAGTGACATCGAGAGAAATAAAGTGTTTTTCTCCTTTTGAAATACTGTTTATTTCATTCGATTCGAGCCATGAACGATTATACAACGTGCCCAGCAAAAAATTATGCATTCGTTAATGTGGAGGTAGTGCTAGCGCATTGTTTCTCGATATATTTTTGAAACATTTGAATTTTATTTCCAATCAGCACGAAAAATAGTTAAATAGATTGTTTCCAAAAAATTTTAATTATAGATCATGATGTTTCATCATTTATTTTTCATCTCCTCGCTTCGAGAATATAAATTGAAAATATTCTCAATTCAAGGTTTAAGTGTCAATTATTTTTTGTGGATATTCAGTACTAATGATGCTCATTATTTAATATCAACAACGAATTTGCCTTCTTATGCTTTATTTTCAACGAAATTGTTTCAACTTTGTTAGAGCTTGCATTATGCAAAAGCATTAACGATGAATCTTGCTTGAAAGAAAAAAATACTCATCATTTCAGGATGGAAAACAGTGGGATATCAAAAAATAAACATAAAACAAAAACATTTCGGATAAATAGGAGATAATGAGTGGATGGAGTTCAGGCGTACCGTCAAGGTAACTTCGTAATGCAGAATTTCCCTTCACCATTCCAGTCTGCATCATCATCATTCCAACATCTGGAAAAATTTCTCCATCATTTATCCTTCTACACTGAATAAAAAAATTGATTAATTTCAAACCAAGTCCACCTGCGTCTATTGGAATTATGAGAAATTTTGTCTGGTAAAAATTTTTGTTTGTTTTTTATTTTGACTGCCCAGGGTTTAGAATATGCTGTGATACCTTCGAATAAATATCAACGATTATTTGTCAATGTCAGATAGTGTGTGAATGTCGATATATCGTGTGATGATTTTATCTATTATTCAAAATAAAAAGTTGATGAGTGAAATAATGAAATATTCGGTGAGAGTGCTCGTACATTTGGAACGACAGGATGAACTCTTACATCAAAGTATCCATCGATTATTCAATCTATCAATTATATTTGCACCGTAATATCTGCCTCCCAAATTTGCTGATTATTTTCATTTATTTCAGATGAATGATAAATCATTAATTGATTTTATGCTGATCGATAATGACGAGAGGATTGGACAGACTGAAGCATCTTGCATAGGCAAATTTTTTTTTATTAAAAAAGGGGATGTGGACCCAACCCGAGCTATAGATGACATGCAATGCAAGGCGGACGGATTAAAAGGAGGGCACATATCTATGGTGCAGGCTATTTCATGATTTTTTATCTTCTCAAAACATGTGGTCAGGTGGTCATGCACCAGCTGACTTAAACTATTAAAAATTAGGGGAAACATTTCACTTGCTCAAACTCATTCGAATACTTCAATTTTTTCATCGACAATAATTATTATCCTTTCTCCTTCATTATTTTATCAATTTACTCGCAAAAAGTTGAAGTATTTGGAGTTATGCTGGGCGAATTATGCCAAGAATTTGAAATGAAAATGCAGTTGTCATTTCAAATTAAAATGGATTTATCGAGGCAGATTTGATAATTCAGCGGGAAGAAATTTGACAACACAAGACATGATGGTAATAGAGTGAGTAAGGATGGAGTTATGAGATAGCAAAGGAATAACAGAGAAGACAGATAGAAGAATATAATACGTGGAATTAATCTGAGGCCAGATGTAATGGCAATCCAAGGGATTTTTGGGTTACTTTCGGTGAATTTAGAACAACGATGATAGAAGAAATTAAATAAAAGAAAGTATATGTTTTAATATACTCAGACCAAAGTTTTTTAGTAGTAAAAAGTTTTGAGAGATTAAGCGAGCGAGTTAGAGACGTTACCTAAGTCCCGGCCCCAGGAGCGCTGCTGCTGCCCCACTAGATCATATATTATAATAGTTTATCACTGGTATGTGAATTTCTCTGTTTTTTTTTTCTTTAATTACGTTTTTCTTTCTAATTATGTCATAGACAGATTCAAGAGGATAGTATCCAGTGTGGTGTGGGGTGGGGGATAAAAAAGTTCTTTTGAGAGAAGAGGAGGATAAAAAGTTTGCGGAGAGATTTTTCAAGGGATTTTTTTAATGAAAACTTCCTGCGATCGATTGACCTACGTGGAAGCTTTTTCGTATAGTTGCGAGTCACTTGGGATTATTTTCAGGTTTTTTTTAATGGTTTCTGCACTCACCGCAGGACTTTTGAATTTTCATTAGTTTTTATTGGAGGTTCTCTCCTTGGAAAGGAAATTTCGGGGTTGGAAGATTAATGGCAGGGGGTCCATATTTTTTTCTCCTGTAAGAAAGGAAACTTGATTTTTCACGACGTGACTCGCAGAAAGTGAGATTGTATGAGACTCGGAGTGCGAGATTTTTTTTTCACTTGGACAGCAAAAAATCAGATGAATTATGAAAAATTTTTTCTTGTTAGTAGAGAAATCGTAATTTTTGTTTATAAATTTTGAGATTTTTTGGGGGGATATCGAACATGACTTACAGTTTTTGCATTTGCATTTCTTGATCAGTGTCTCGTCCTTGATGTCCTCGTGGCATGCTTTGCAGTAAAACCATGCACTGAAAAATGTGAAGAGTAGTTACAATTCTTTAGATTTCAATTTCTGGGAAACATTACGATTTTTATGGGGTTTTAGTTACCGTTTGACCTCATCGGCCGATTGAGCAATGAAAAATCCCTGAGTATTAGCAGCGATCTTGGCACCACGTGGATTTATGGAGATTTTGCTGTCCGCACCCGCTTCACCCTTAATCTCGATCGCCAGGAGTAATAGTTTCAATTTCGTGAAACACAATCTAGCACAGACAATCACGTGTTATACCGAGAATTTATCAAATTAATCTCAAATTATATCTCTACTACAGGTCATTTTAAGAACAGAAATCAGTTCTCAATGTGATGTCGAATTACTAAATATTACGTGTGTCAAAGGATCCAACTAAAATTAATCTTTAAAACATTGAACAATAGGATGATAACTCAGAAATGGGAGAAACGAATATAGAGTAAAAACTCCAAAAAAATTCTCGAATGTAAGAGAAAGTTAAAATAATCTGTAAAATAAATCCGTAAATCCCCTCGCTCTTAAAAAAACCAAATAAATTTTCAATACTCCATATTCGGTTCACCAAATATACATATAAACACCAACAAAACATCCATAAATAACCCAAAATACGACACACAAAATGAAAGAGAGGAGTCAGCTGACAAGATTAACACTGCGATATCAGCAAAGTCCATGATGGCAAAACCACGGTACACGAGAATTCCAATGAAACGTAATGCACATGCCTACAAAAACACTAATCCAACTGGAATCTACAGCATGAATGACTATACGTGCATAACACTCGATTCAACGCACGCCACGATGACGATTGGCAAGTACACAGTGAGTTCATGGTGGTGTGGAAAATTTTCTATCCACATACGCCAGAATGGAGTGGATGTGTATATCGTATATCGCACGTGCGTCGACTGCGGATTTTACATGGCAATTTCAGCCCAATAGATAAAGGGAAACGAGGGAATTTAGGGGAAGGAGAGGGTGAGAGAGATTCAGGATAAGATTGGCTAGTCAAGCGAGCAAATGCACGCATTATATTGCTACACGATACTCAACTCATGCTGCACATTGAGCATCGGACTAATTGCAAAACCGATCGTTACGGTATTACGCTCTGCCATTTCCTTCTCTAAGTATAAGCTAAAAGTTCAAGTAGTCGTTAAAAATGACGAAACGTTGTATTAATTCGTTGGTTTTTAAACTAAACGGTTCCTTTCTCCACAGCGTGATTACATATTCACATATTTACAGTCATTCGAATAAGATATTTTTGCTATTTTTTTTTTATTGTTTAGAGGGCGGTGCTCTTTTATAATTCACTCTCTTTTTTAGCTACACTCCCACACACGCAAACAGGCTGCTAATTTTGATGGTTCACTATTAGTCTTTTTTCCACAAATTCTATTTTATTTTGCGGCTTCTTGCGGATGTGAAATTAATTCGTTCTTTAACTTGAAAGTATAATAAGATTGTGCAGTTTTAAATTGCAGAAGATATGTGCACTTGGACTAGGCTTGACATTTGTCACGACTTATTAATTTAGGTGCAATTTTGCTATTTTTTTTTAGTTGCGAATGTGCTTTTCGTGGGAATGTGTGATTTTTTTTTGTTTAGGTGATTCTGTGACGTGGATTTCAGGTGTTTTTGCAGGGAGGGCGGTCAGTAGTAGAAACTGGCTGTGGTCAGACGAACAAAAATAAAGGATTCTCCGTTTTTTTTTTCTCCAATTGAAAACAAATTGATAAATAAAATACGTTTCCAGGATGAGAGCAATTGATCACGTCCTCCTTGCATCGAGTCGTGTTATCACAAATGTTACGTCAATCTTCCATGATTTTTTTATTCAACTAAATGATGAATGGAGAGTGCACAGAGCATGCATGCAGTTGTGCAGAAAAATTTCCAACATTTCTAATTCATTAGATTATTATTGAGTGTTATATGCTACATCAAGTGACACATAAATTGGGGAGGAAGATGAGAATGGAAGAAACTCATCAACATGTCCATTTCCTAAAGATAATCACCCGAAATTAAAAGAATAATTACTATTTTTAACAATAATAACTATTTTATCGTATATGCAGAACAATAGTACGAAAAATTAATGGATGTATGATGGAAATGGGACAGACTTGAAATAAAATCACCCGAGGTATAATTATTTGAATTTAGACTGAGAAATCTCGAAAACGTTGGACTTTTTTGTGGTTCAATCTCGATGAAAAAAAATGACAAAAAGTTGGAACTGGGGGGGCGTAGCCTCATTTCGATGGCGGAGGCATCCGAACGCTAGTTGGCTATGTGCAATAATTAACCGCGTACCACGAGCTCAATAAGCCTCTCGGCATGGTGGCTCGCTATCAGGTTTATCCTGTGGAGTTTCCGCGTTTACCCCGATGTACATACTACAACCAAAATTCCTGGGTAATTTAGCGCTGGGTAAATCTCACGCAAAATCTTGCTCGTTAACCTGCACCACTAATTTCGTTCTTTACCCCCAGTACAAACAATGATCGAGTGCCATTATTCATTAATTTGTCCGTTCACTCGTTAATTCAGTATAAAAATCGAAGAATTATTCTCGTCACGAGTGACTTTGCGGAAAAATGCTGAATGAACGAGTGAATTGGGGGAACAAATGAAATAAAAGAGTTTTTAAAAATATTTTTGTGAATTTATGATGGATATAAAGGTTGGACGATCCACTGGGAGAATTGCGAATAGTACAAACTACTCAGGTGCATAAACAGAGAGAGGAGGTAAAATTCCCAAAACATTACTGAGTGATTTTGTGATAGATTGATAGACACGACTACGGGGTGAAAATAATACGAACGCAATTGAGAAAAATACCATAAAATGGAGAGAGAGAGGGGGTGCGAACACGTCTACTTGTGATTTATTGTTGTTGTAAAGAAATATTTCAGGGTGAAATGAATTTGAAGAAACAAATTGTGAGTGTGTAAATATTCAATAAAAAATAGAAAACAAGTTGTTGAAAAAAGAGGAGAGAAAAAATAGTTTGAAAGAGAGGGTAAGTTTGCATGTGTGGCAGCCGTTGGCAGCGAGAACTTACTCGCTGGCTTGGGGAAATGTCATCCCTGTAAAGGACGGGGAGAGGGTTTCCGTGTACATCTCGCAGCCCGTTCCCTGCAGGTAATCATTCTGCCACGCCTGAGTGTCCGGCGACTGAAACACCAATCACCAAAGCTCCACGTCATCAACACCTTCTACGAGCGCGGCCCTCCATTTTTATTTATTTATTTTTGCTTTTATTATTATTCCATTTGTTGTGCACATTAGCATTAATGTTAAACCAGAGGATTTTATTCCACTGTGTTATACTTCTGAATCACCACGAGACGAGAATTGATTCCTCATCTCGTGGCTACGACATGGTGAACGTACGCGCGCATTTTTCATTATTTTTTTTTATTTTCTTTTGGAACCTCAATCGAAGCGTCGATTTAGTAGCTGAAATAATTAGGTCATTGCACAGTTTCGGGAGATTGTTTCAATTTTTTTGGCATAATTAATGCGTCATGGGGCAATATGAACGAATAGTCTGATGTTTTGCGCCGCAGTAGTAGGTAGAGCGAGCTGACACGATGTGAGCCGAAGATGTACGGGCCAAACCGAGAGTGAAATGACGCGATGTGATGTCCGAGAATTTCGCCTGTCGAAAACCAGATGAAAAAAAAAAAGTATCTATAAAAATGAAACCGAAAGAGTAGTTAAATGAATATTAGGAAGAATTTCGACAAAAGAGGTAATATGAAATTAAAACCCGGATGTAATAAAATCTCTAAAAAAAATATAAAAAGTTATTAGAGTCTTCCTAAGGGATGACCGTGATTTTTGTCATTGGAAAATGGCCACAGCCGGTGGAGACGTGAATGGTCAATTCAATTTCGCGTACCCGAGAGATCGATTGGTCCTGATACCCAACGGGAAATCGAAAATGGGTGGTGGTGAAGGATAGGGGGTAAAGACGGGGTAGAGTAGTGTGAAGGGGAGCCAGAGGAGAGGAGTGAGAATTTCATAGAAGACCAGAGGGTCAGATGCAGTTCTCGGCTACAAACCGCGCGTGACCCCTTGACCCGAAACTCTCCCTGGGAAACCCCGGAAGCCATTGAATTATCGTGAATCCTGAAGCGAGGATATGGCGGGATAGATTTTATTGCGAATTGCGCGAATATCGGGACATTGTTCTTTTTTCGTATCATTCATCCGGAGAAGATAAACGTGTTGGGTGGAAATAGTCTGTGATTGAGATTTTAATTATGATGAAAAATTTCATTCATGAGGTTATCTGGTCATGATAATAAATTTTGCGTCACGGTATTTTGCTTTGATTAATGTGGCCATTATTTTCTGTCGTATTTATCAATGAATGTAATGCCGAAATAAAATATTGGGCCTGATGAAAAATTCCTACTTTATGCAACGAAGTTATTTCATCTGATTACGTTCTCAGTGACATTTAACTGTACATGATGATTGAATTACAATAAACAATGCGAAAAACACAAGAATTTTATCAAGTCAACAACTGTGTACTCGATTCTCAGTTGATTGTTCTTCATCTTTTGCTCATATTCTTGCAACACATTGTGAAAATAATAGACGGAGTTGCTGAAGCATTGAAGGGTGGTTGACATCGATTAGGTGTAGCACAGATACGAAGTTATACAATTAATATATATAATATATATAATGTAATATATATTGGTTAATTTGATTCAGTTGTTTTGGCACGTTCAATTATGGTAGAATGGTTCAATAATAGCGGAGTGGAGCGTAGTGAGAGACATAGGCGAGGCGAAGCTTTTTTTCCTTTTTCTTCCGATTCAAGAGACTCAATTCTTACCATTGGCTTTAATTCGGTAATAAAAATTTATGGAGAATAATGAGACTTCAAAAATATTTCTTAACTTAATTCTTAAAGTAAAATAAAACTACGTTGAGAACGAAATGGAGCGTATTAAAATTATTGAAAATCAATTGATAAAACTAAAGCAATTGACTAAAGTTCAGTAATAAAGAAGCTAAAGAAAAGAAAATTCCTCATCAAGACGTTTTAAGAAAGCAAACCAGGCAAATTACCATTTTATTTCTATTCTTTTTCAGTGTTAAATATTTTATAACTTCGTTATTAGCTCTAGATTTTTTTAATAGGTATGAGGTGACCCATGGGCGTGATTTTCAATCGCTGGAGTGGGAATTATTGATAAAAATATTAGCGAAACTAGGAATTTGCCACGTGGTATCAATCCATTTTCGCATGACAAATCTTTTTGTGAGAGCCCACCATAGCTCAAAATTCTACTTGATGCGGGATTTGAACTCACGACTTGTCGTTTACTAAACTGGCATTTAGCCGACACAGCCACTACTTCATCATTACCATTGAATATTATATTTCAATTGGCGAATGATAAATAAACCATCAATTAACTCGGTATAATTAGTAGTTGAATAAGAATAATAATTTATCAATGAATGTAATGTCAAAATAAAATATTGGGCCTGATGAAAAATCCCTACTTTATGCAACGAAGATCGAGTTGAATTTTTAAAAATCAATTCAATCAATTTAATTGGAGGAACACATGGGCCACCTCAAAAAAAAATGGTGGCAGCGTTTATATTGATTGTTAGGGCGGGGTGCTATTAATTCCGTATTTTGCGAAATTCAATGCAAAGTTTTGTCTCTTGAATCAGAGCATTTAGTCATTTCAGCTTTGATGGATCATTTGTTTGACATTTTAATTGGTCGTTTTTAGAAAAGGATTTTTTGGATCATGGAACGACTTACTCGGTGGCTTTGGCAAAGGGCATTCCAATGAAGGTAGGGCTCAGTGTCTCGGTGTACATCTCCATTCCGGTGCCACGGAGGTAGTCATTCTGCCATGCCTGTATATCGAGCGACTGGTTCCAATCAACCAACCATCTCTTAATTACACGCGCGCCTACATATATGCATGTAGAGGTGTGTGTGTTGTCTCTATTTTTATTTCTTTTTTAGTGTCCACAGTGAAGCGATTTTTACGTTCCATATTTGAATTCGCGGGGCATTTTTTCTTTATTTTTTTTTTCATTCAATTTTATTGTGTCCAGTTGAACAGAAACTGAAATACGGAGCGAGTGACGAGTGTATGAGTTTAATTTTTGCTTCACGATTTGCGTTAAATCTTTCATTGTGGACTCTTTCTAAACGAGAATATATCAATGGTTGTAAGTCAAAATTTACGAATGTAAATGATTTGAGTTTATTTTTCCATCTTTTCTCGGATTGAGGAGAGACTCAAATTCGACGTCACGACGTTCACACATGCACAGATGAATTTAAGGCGATTTATATTTTCCAGAGGACGATTTTACTGACCGTCTTGAAGGATCTCATGGCGAACAAGTTTGCCATCATCGTGCTGAATCCTGGGGCCAGGCAGGATTGAGCGATGAAGCCGAGTTTCAGCTCAGCGAGGCATATCACGTCGTCTCCTTGTTTCCAGTCCCATGATGGAATGTTTAATAAATAGGCCTGGGGATAAGAAAAGAGAAAAAATTCAATTGATTGTTCATCAATCGATTCTAAGGGAAGGAAATCAGATCACGAGAACTTAAAGTGAAGAATAACGATAAATCTTGCTGTTGAGGCTGCGATGAAGAAATAAATTTTAGTTCTGCAATTTTTTCGTCTTTGAGGGCTTCATGATCACGTATGATGTAATCACATATGAAATCAATCACTGGTTGAGCGAAACATGAATGGATTATTGACTGTATTTCAATTTTAATAACTCACCTTATTGTGATATTGCATTAACTGAATGATAACGCGTATGTCATCCGAATAATTTTTAATGGAGATCACACGCATAATGTTTGCCGCATCCTCAGCGTCCGGATCTTGACAGTACTTGTTAGCAAGTACCAGACACGCGTCTGCCTCGTGGACCTATAAAATCCCAGACATTAAGCCTCAAACTCGCCTCCTCCAAACCCCCTTACTTCAATTTGTCGTAAAATTAATTTTTAACGTGTGACCAATAAAAAAAATTGTCGAAAAAGTATCTTAACGAGAGTTCAAGTGCGTTAAAGGAATCTAAACTCGATGAATCGATGCTCAAGACCTTTATTACAGAATAGTATGTTTACACATTCGGGATAAATAATTGAAAATAAAACGATGCGACAAGTTTTCCCTTTTTATCCTATTTTTTTATGGTTTTGTTAATGAAAAGTTGTTTGAATCATAAAAAATTGTTGGCACTGTTTACCCTCCGAGGAAATGACAAATAATTTAGTGACATGGGGAACATTGAAAGTAGTCGAAACTGTTATTGGGCATACGAAGGCGTTTATTAACTTGCGGCTGAGTGGTGAACGTTAAATCAATGATAAACTATGTTTATTTGTTGTAAAATGTATTGAGTGATGTTTGTTATATTGTAGAGGGCGCACATATGCTTGTGAGCTACCTACACAATCGGAAACGCCATAACGCTTGTAACAACGTCATTGAAGCGCGCAGAAGCGCCATTAAACAGCATGCGAGAACACTACTTGGTTAGAGGTATAATTAATCATTAATGGACAACGTCGCAGGCGTGGATGTCACGCAGAGGTAGAATACGTAATTGACCGGGAAATGCATCCAGAGAGTTTTTTCAGTTAATCGATCAATTAATCAATCAAACTTGAGAAATTATTGGGAATTCTGGCGCTTGAAATGCAAGATCGCGGATTGAGATAAATCCACTTTCACTTCGGATCCTCGTTTCTCATAAAATCATAAATTTAGCGATCGATAATACGAAATCCGCTCTACTGACGTTGAAATTTGTTACGTACGTTAAAATTCTCTGAATGCTAGGGTAGATGAAAATTCAGGAATATGGGAATTGGATTTAGGAAAACAGGAATTTCTGAGAAATTCATGTTTCACTAAAATTACGAAAATAGATGAGGGAATAACGATGAGCCCATATACCTCCTATGTGTACATCATGTAGACATGAATGTCACTCGATTGGGTGCGTCTCTATGCTAGTCACTACATCACTAATTGATATTCTATTACAACAGGCTTGATAACAAAAATATAGTCACTAATAATTTATCGTAAAAATGATAGATCAAAGAAGAAAACATATGTGAGAGGCACGAGCACTTACCCACCTGGGTCGACAGCAGGCATTGGGTCTCTATCCGTAGGAGTAACATATATGTAAACCTTTTGAAGGGATGTTTTTCTTTCGTTTATATTTTCCAATTGGAATAATTTTTTTTCCTCTAATTTTTAAATTTCCATGTTTGTGTACACATTCAATGAAAAGGAGAGAAGTATCGGGCCTTTTTGATAGACTAAAGCGCGTTTCTTGTGAAGGATGAAGTGAAATTATAGGCGAGTCCATTATCGTTTTGAGTATGACTTGAAATGTTCAGTTTTTCAAATAATTTCAACATTATGAAAATTATAAAATCTACTTCAACACTTTTCGCTATTGTTAAGCTAGATGGAAATCTAGTGACTTTTACGGAGAATATTATCTGACATTCTTTACGACTTTATTTCTCGCCTATAGATCATCTCAATCGAGCCTATCACCCATAATGTAAATATCTGGATGATGAGCGTAAATGGGACTGATGAGTAATTTTTTATCTCAATTGATAAAAATATATTTCAAGAACTGACTGGGACACACTAAGGATTTTTATGTACGTAAATGAGTGTGCAGCACGTCAACGACTAAACGACTCACGATATGCAAAGGTTTATCTTTAATCATCCTGATGGGCTTCTGACATGGGTCTGAACATACAGGCAAACAACCATGCCCCGATAAAACTTCGTAGCAAAAAGAAAAATCATCCCATTATGCCTATCGCGATTATATTTCTCATTCAATCGTCAATCACGTTTCCATCACGAAAGCCCATTTGTCCTCGCGGGATTATTACATCATAATAATCTAAAACTTCCATAAACCCGATTCAAAGAAAAAATGACTTCCCTCCGCAATCGATATGCTACATCGAAACCCGTGAAAAAAGTCATAATACTAAAATAAAAGTAGACCATTCGTCTTTGAGACTATCCATCACCGATTTCGCGGTCATAAAATATCTATGAGTTGAAATACCTTCGCGATGAGTGCGAGGAAGTTTGCAAACGGAGGTACATTTGTCTGATGTGCGAGAATAAAGGATAAGGCACAGAGAAAGACAGTGAGACAAGTATTGTAAGTACTTTCACACATTCGACGAGAGAGACTGATGTTGGTAGAGCACAGAAGGATCGTGGGAATGTATTGAAAAATTTTATTTGAAACCAAGGTGATTATATCCGCGCAAACTCGATTTCAACTGGATTCTTGCATCAGCAAAAGGATATTTAATTACGTTAAATAACTTCAATACCTAATTCAACAAATGTGGATAATATACTCAAGCCAAATAAAATTTTTCTCTCTGCTGTACATAGAGGTAATTAGGTCAAAGATAGACGTGAGGCGTGTGCGAATCATCCGATTAATTTAGCCAAATAGATAAATATTATTTTAGTAGTTGTTGTTATTATTTGTCACTGGGTTATTACTTGAGCTGTTATTTATTATTTTGTTCATTGTTTTTTATTTGTTTTCTTTTTTTTTTGCTATCAGTGTTGACTCACCTTGACCCGTTGTAGATCAATGGGATTCATGATGGTGCCCTGAAAGAACTCGACGGTTGTGAAGTGGCGCTTGAACAGTCCCTCCAGCTCGAGATCTGGTGGTTTCCTGTTTGATTCGATACATCACGATTTATGTATTTTTGATGTTACAATTATTCATTCACATCATTCACTCCCACGTTCATTGTCCTTGTCACGACAAATGATTTGAAATATAGTAAAATACTAACAGATGTGTAAAAAAATCATTCTAAACGAATAAATTCATCTCCACTGGTGTCTTCATCCTCGGCCATGACTCCGTGCTGTCGAAATGAATTTTAACATACACATAAAAATATAGTTTAACGCCTAAATAATTTCTACGTGAAAAACTGCCTCTCGTTCTGGAACAAACCCATAGCTCAAATAACCAGCATAACTCATGCAGAGCCGCGCAGGCGCTTGCTTTTTCTACGTGTTTTGTATTGAATAATCGAGTGTTAACGGTGTCTTTTAATTAACCTCAGCTGTATCAATTTATTGAGTGTATTGATTAATACCAGCCGTGTGTATGGCTGCTAAGATTTTCATACCATTTTCATGAGCATCCAGAGAATGGAGAAGAAATAGTGGAGGTTCATTAAAATTCAATGAAAGACTTCGTCCACTCGTCACAGTATAGATATAAGTTGGTGTAATTCTCAAATATAATGAGGGCAAAAGTCGCTGAATGTACGGGGAGAAAAAATATATTTAAAAAATTCTCTCTCTCAACTCATAATCATTCAAAACCTTCAGTGGAGAAGAGAAAATGAGAAGAAATTCGTTGAGAAGCTCCAAGAAAATTTGCATGAGATTTTTCTCAGGGGATTTTTCTGTCAATAGCTCATCGAATGTGACTATTTTTTAGTTGATAATATCATGATAATCGGGCGGACAATATTGAATTGTTAATCCTCCGAGATTAGTTCAAGAATGGATTATTCATGAGGAAAGATATCTGTAGCCTTGTGGGCTCAGTGCAAGTCTTGTGTACGAGAGATTGTGAGTTGAAATCCCGGTTGGGGCAGAGTTTCAATCCATCGCTTTGAAAAGCAAAAGATTGATAATAGAGGAAAAGACCTGCCCTGTTCCCCTACAATATATGATTCGTTAATTCCCGAAGATTGAGAGTAAAGATTTACTGTGATTCCTTATTGAGTTCCGATTGTAATTACTAATAATTTGAGTATCAATTTTTTAATAATAAATAGTGCGACCAACCGGAGGAGAATCGATCCATCAAGTTGTCCCAGAGTAATCCCTAATATCTCCTATAACCAAAATATGGAAACGCTCCGTAATGAAATAATATTGTAGACAATAATTTTGATCTTTGAAATCACTGGGATTTTTGAGTTCTACAAGTGTGGAACATTGGTGTGTTGTTGGGAGGATACCTTGACACGCTCTAGATCCACAGCATTCATCATGGTTCCCTGAAAAAACTCCACGGTGGTGTAATGCCTCTTCAGGAGACCCTCCAATTCAAGATCCGGTTCTTTTCTGTAAGCACAGGGGAGTCCTTATGCACAGGCCAATCAGACGACGATTGTCCAACATTTTCTTTCAATAAATAAATATTAAAATTCGTTGCACCAATGAACCTCCATCGTCTTATTGACCTGACAGAAATATCCGCACTTGGAAAGGATACTTACCAGGGGGCTAAATATATTGAGACATTTTTATGTTTAGTGTGACATTAATTTTTCGATATTAATTGTTTATTTCTTACGAATCAAACAATTACTCATCGTTTCTACAAACAGACAGTTTCATACTTACGCCTTTGTCATATTTTTTCGGTGAACATAGAGGAATTAAAGTGATAAATGTGCTTTGTTAAATGATTTTTCATACCTGTGCAAGAAGACCACTTCGACGTCGACGTCCTCACGATCCTCGTGCAAAAAATCCTTGAGGAAGTGGGAAACTGACTCGTAGGTGATGTGACCGCAAACAACAATGTGTCTGCCAACACAAGTAACTTGTTAATTCAATCACATATCGGGTGGATTTTTATTGTTAATCATTTGGTATTTGTGAAGTTTTACAAGCGGACTACGACGAGGTGCTACAGGAAACTACAGGCTAGCAATTGCTAATAGGTATTTCGAATAATTGGGGTTTAATCCCTTCTGAATTTTTGTTATTCGTTACGGAGATTTTTTTTTTGGGAGCCAGATGTGAGTGGAAAGCGACAGATATTGTTAATTTTGTGATGCCGTAGAGGATAAAGTGGAAATTTTGAATTTTACACCATCTTTAGTCTGCTGCCAATAAAGTTATTCGAATTTCCGATGCTTGAAGTGATTTGTTTTAATTGAGTTAAGCCAAATGTAAAAATTATTCAATTGTGATAAACAATTTTTTCCCCAAATAACAATCAAACGGTTTACTCAGTTGAAATAAAAATCTAGTTCTACCGAATTGCGTGAGGGAAAAAAAAATTTAACCATTTACTCGATTCAAATAAATCCTTTTTCTGTATGCAATTTCGTTGGAGCCCGATTGGTCTGATTGATCCGAATGTTATCCTCACTCATTTCCCGAGTTACCAATTTACAGCGTTTTACAAGTGGACGTGTCAATAACAAAACCGAAGAGAAAAAATCGCTCAAAAAATCCCCAACATTTTGATTTTCAATACAGGGGATTAAATAATCATGAAATTGACTACAACTTACCAGGACATAGCGATAGGAATTGAAGGTAATGAGATGTTATCTGATTCTAAATGTATGAAATTTGTTTATACAAAAACTATGATACCTATATTACAATTTAAATACTATAGAATTGTTATTCAGACTTGTGTTCGTGTTTTAGCTGTATAACGACGTTCCTCATAAATTCGGCAATAAAAATTCTGCTCAAACCGTGTAGTTGGGATTTATATCAATTCATTAAACGCCGTTCATTCGTTGCAAGTGCAGGCACTTAAAAATTGTGTTATCGTATTCAATTGCAAAAATTGTTTTCAAGCATCAAATGATCAGCTATAATGTAAGACTAGTATCTACGTATGTGTGTCTTTCTCTGTGCGTGTTTAAATATTCATCGAGAGTTTGTATTTATTTTTGTTCTTGTGGGATTGGGATTTTCAGAAATAATAAAAATATGGAATACAAGGAACATAGCAGGTGAAAAAATGCCATCAGACTGTGTAGCCATTCCGTGCTGCGTTTATTGCACAATATTAGCTGTACCTATTGGCACCCCATTATCTTTACGAATTTAAGAATTAAATACATTAAAATAAATGAAAATGGAATTTTCTGCTTTCAAATAGTAGAATCTCTCGGAATTTTTTCTATTGGAATTTCTGGGTGAGGGGTGTCCATAGGCTCAGCAGGGAATAATAAAAGTAATTCAATAGGAGATGTGAGGTAATGGAAATAATTATATGGGTATGGTCCGGGTCCGGGTAAATGTGTATCGAAAAGGACGAAAAAAGGAAAAAGAGAAGTTTGTCATTATGAATTCAGTAGGCTACTCTGTTAGCTTGTCACTTCGCCAAACATTACGAACGTGACATGAAAAACCAAAGGAACTCCAAAATTATCTTCTAGAATTCGTTGTTTTATGGAGTGCACCGTGTCCTGTATCTGTTTAATTCATGGTTTTTGTGAATGGAAAATTCCATGAAATAAAAGTCAGGAGACACTGGCCTGGATAAAGTAACAGGGTGAGAACTAGTGAATTCATTTGGAACAACGGGACAAACTTTTCACGGGAAATCGATGGTGCATATTGTGGTCCTCTGTTTCGTGTACAGTTTGTATATTTGTGGACAATTTTATCTGCTGAGATTGTGAGGTTTTTCGTGTTTGTGTTTAGTTTTGCAGTTTGTGTTCTCGAGGGTTGGGTGATTAATATCGTGACATCTGTGTGGAGAATAAGAATTATGGTTGGGGCAACTGAAGGCAGTGGACGTGACAAAACGTAACTGGAGAGCTGGATAGATATTCCAAAATCTTCAATTTCTCATGACCAAATGATGAAGTTTTAAAAATTTTCTGGCGTTCTAAATCTCAAATAAAGACAATGAAATGATATTTACAGGAAAATTTTTGAAATTCAATCTGTCGATCTCGAGATATTGACAATCAATAAACCCCTCAGGGGAAAATATCAAAAATTTTTTGTTCATTCAATGGAATATGGAAAATCGATTGACTCTGGTACGTTTTGAAACTCCACTATAGAATACATTCAATACGTGTCATGGAATGTGATTTGTTTTTCACAAAATGTACAGCATTTAATATCCCGGAAAGCGAGGGACGAATCCCGACGCGAGTTGTTGCACCCTTTGTTTTGGCAAAAATAAAAAAAAATGAACTGTACAAAACTGAAATTACTCCATTTGTGTGTGATTGATAGTAACCAGAAATAAAAATACTTCGTGATGAGATGCCATTAATTTGTGATAATTATTAAACTGTGATCCGTGTTTCAGTGTTCACAAAAATGTGCATAACCCGTGATTTATTTAATGGTGATCAATCATTGATTTCCGTTGGATTTGCTTGAGAAACGATAATTGGCGAATTTTATGACGAGCTCCATGTCCTAAATTTCACATCGACCCTCACACGACCTGAACTACAAACGATTACAGGACAATATCGCTGAACCTACCACACTTTTTCATCAACAATGTTTTTATCATTGTTTTATTAATACAATTTTGTTGATAAAGTTAATACGGACTCGCAAAAACGATTAATATCAATGCTGACTAAAACATCAAGGAATGTATTAACACTGAACTCTTATAACAACAGTGGGAAAGTACCTCAATATTTTTTTCTGTAGTCAGAGAAATACAGATAGTGCATTTAATGCTGGGGGAATGCAGAGGTGGCATGCTGGAGTATAAAAATGACCCTTTCAACTGTTTTTTTTTTAAAACTGGGTGTAAATACGGCTTAATAGTTTTATATTCAGAGTTGAACAACTTTTTTTTCACTTCACCGTCCATTCGATAATGCCCAGAGGGCGGTCTGACCAAACACTCAACTCCACTACTTGTTATCACAAAACAGAAAAGAGGTGATTCTGATTTTATGCCGAAATGTTAAGTATTTAATTTGAAATTGTAAACGGAATTATAATGCGTCATATAAAATTTAATAAAACGGGAATTAAGAAAATTTGAGGATTTTTCTGCGAGAAAGAAAAGGAAACGAACAATTACCCGTTCCACATTTCGCGGTTGTGGACGGGAGCAAACGAATCCCTACATTTCTCTCCGAACGAGCGAAAAAAAGAAAATAGAAGAGAAATAAGTAGAAAAAAAACACCGGAGAATGAATGCTCGAATCTCTGTTTCTCGGTTAAGTTCCATAATTTCTCTTTTTCTCTCACTCCGATTCTGAACAAAAAGATCTCGCCATGGATTTTTAAAATAACTATTCATTTGATGATAGAATATGATATATTTTTTTTATTCAATGTTCCTTCAAAAGAAGCGTCTCGACACTGAGGAAGACTTAATAAACAGAAATGTGACCCGTTTTATCACTTCATTAGTGAATTCCATTTCTCGATGCTTCAAAGTGAAGTTCCCTCAAACTTTCTCACAGCAAAATGAATCAAGCTCTAATGACCCGCAGAATTAAATTTAATGAGTTGGATTCGCTGAGCTCGAGGCTCAACCCAGAGAAACAAGTCGAAGACTCTTTAACTTTATTCAATAACTTTAAAAAGAAATTTATGAAAAACAAGTTGATTGTAACGATTAGGACATGATCGTTCAGTAGTAAAGCCGTATTTGTCCCAAGTGCGGTCAGTGTGAACAAACAAGCTAACACCAGTTGCTGAGGATGTCGTAGTTCTGGGTGGTGATGAGGTTTTGGGACAAGTACATGAATTATTTCAGGACCAACTGTGAATAGACTGGGACAAGGATAGTGAGCTTTTCAAACTCACGGGATGAGATAAAGCGGAGGATGAGAGGTCATTGGGGATGTGGAATGGGACTGATGCCAAAACCTCAAACTAAACTGTCCCAACTTTCTGGTGAGGGATGGCAACGAAGAAAAATTGATGTGCACTTGGAAATTTTTAGTGTACTTTCTCCAACTCTACCACTCCTCACTCACTAACATTTTATATTTAAAGGCACTTGTGATATTCGTGGAGCTGAACACAGAAATAAGTGGGAGCAACATTATCTCACAATGAGGATTGGCAGGAGAAAATTATTAAATTTTACAATGAGTTTTGTTTCTAAATTAAATTTCTAGTGAAATAACGTTTTAACACTTTTTAACTGACGACGAAAAAAGGCGATTTATAATTTTTAATAATTTTCTCCTTCCACTGAGGACTTTTACTACAGGTGAATCAGGGATTAACGAAACATTAGGATATTTCAACAGGATAAGTGTTAACACTCGAAAGAAATTTTAATTTCAATTCGTTTTATCTTGTGGGAAGCTATTTTTTTTTCTTTGTTTTTTTTTTTAATTGTGTCTCACCTGCGACCTCGCTCGTTCTTCAAAGTGCCGCCGTACTTGTTTCGCGTCCCGATCAGGTCAATTATCTCGGGGATACAACTGGCGAATATGGCCTACACCACGTGATAGAACAGAACACAACACTCGCATCAATATATACATTTCATCAGGGTGATTTGTTCGTTGATTTGAAAAAAATCTCTTTTCATTGTCAATCAGTCAGTCATCGATGAAGTCCGTCGAGTCGCGGTCGAGCGCCGCCAATTGATTTTTATCTTTTCGTCTGAATTTTTTTAAATATATTCAACAACAGGTGGATAAAATCGTATGGGGTATTACAATAACAGGTCTGACAGAGACAGGGTGGGTGGTTACAGGTTCAATATCTCAACGATTTAAAAAAATATTATAAATAAATGTGCTTTATCTCACTACCTGGGGTGAGGGGGTGGGAAAATATAGACGAAGCATAGAGACACGAATGAACAGTGCTGTATAATCTATGCTCGCCGTTACCACGATTATAGATAATTAATTATTTCATTTTGGATGTAATTTAATGAACTTTGCAATGTGAATTTTTTTTTAGATTTTACCTACCCATACACCTATTGCCTACACATACCCCTAGCATTAATAAACTACTGTGCCGACACGTTCTACCTATCCACAGATAATAATTTATATAAAAAACTTCAGAACATTACAAAATTGTCTTCTCTACGCTCGCTTGCTAAATTTTCTTCCATTATCTGCGGTTAGCAAATTCCTCTATATTGATAAATATCAGAAAAAAGTAATGAGAGTGGTAAAAATACAAGAGGGGGAGAGTAGAGTAAGATTTTTTTTAAATAAATAATTATTCTGGAGTCTCGTCGTTGTGCGCATCGCTCACGCACTGCTGTCCGGAATTTTATTCAATTTTTTAATGCGCAGAGTGGACTTACCAATTTTCTATTAATTCACTGAAATTATTTTGATTGATTTGAGTTTTAGTGGTACGTCCGCTCTCGCTCACCTGACGCTCACCCTCAAACTCGCGTCGGCATTCGATAAAAATCGATTGAAGAATTTGACACGCGGTGGGTCGATAAAATTTTTTTTTTTTTTCGTCTCAATTGATCACGAGTCACTCGCTCTCACGGGTTTTGGTTTGATCAAATAAATACGACGAGATTCATTCGTTTGGTGCACAAGTGGTCAATAAAATATTTATAACATTTATGAGTTGAAAATCAGGTTGCAGGGGACGGGAATAATAGAGTATTGGTCTTTATTTGAGAAGTGCCAATTACTCGAAGGATAACAGAATTTTTTCTGGAGTTAGAAGAAAATGAATTATTCTGCCCCGAAATTCCGCTATCTCTCTCAGATTTAATTTAATTCACTCTTTCACCACTGAATTTTCATCTCGAGAGATGTTATCAGGAAAAAAATGAATAGAAAATATCATCACGGACAGAAAATAAGAGAGATAACAACTGGGTGAAGAGATGAGTGTTAATGACACGCAGATATGACAGAACATAAATAAAAAAAAAGTGATCAATCAAGTACACATATTATTGGAATAATATATATAAATATTTGATTATGGAATTTAACACTTGATGTTGTTTCTTGGGACATGGGCTAGTGTCATACTACGAAATAGTGTATTCCCCCCGAATCTGTGGTACATCGATATTGATCATGTGAGTTGGTAATGTCCGATATATTACGTGTTCGGTTAGATTTTTAATTTGTGTACTGAAATGTTGTGAATGATGAATTATTTGAGATAAAATATGTCAAAGCCTGAGTGCGTCTACGCGTTTTTCATCAGTTTCTATCAAATCCTCACATTATCTTTATGATATTAGATAAGAAACTTAAGGAAATTAATAGTTGTGACTATAGCTACGCTACCGAAGTGCCTCAGCCAAGAGATTTAACTATTTAATAGCTCGTGTTTGCAGTGAAATGTGAAAATTATCGAGATTAATCCAAATATTCGCATTGGATTTTTCTTCATCGATGAAAAATTTCGTCGTCAATTGTAAATTAAAATGTTCTCCAGTAATTGTAAATTATTCCATGAATCTTTCAATTCTTTATCTTCACATTTCTCAACCTTCACGCTTTCTTATTCTTGTAATAAAAATAATCAGCATCTTTATTGTTATTTACGTTAATTCGTGCGATTATAATTTGCTCTACGTAGCCCCTAAAATAGCTGATTCATCAATGCCTACCACCTGCACCCCTTTCTACTGCCGCAACTACGTGTACACCCTCTTTTGTATTTATTCAATTGAATTCATAAAAAAAACAAATCGATTAAAAACTTAAACAAGATAATTCTAATCTACGTCATAATAATTAAGGCGATTTTTTTCAATAGCGAGATTATTGACGACTGTTCGATTTATTTTGGGTAATCAATACCTGACGGAGGCTTTTAGCGTATTTATTTAGGAATAATTTAATGAGGCATTTTTAATCAACGAAATTAGCTTCATCATTCGGTTTTGATCTATTTAGATCAAAATCTATTTAGTCTCAAAACACTAACGCATGCCGCCAAGAAACTGAATTTTATTGAAGTTTTTATTCATAGTCTTTTTCTCGGGGGAAAATGAAATTAACGAGTTTGAATACCGGAAGAAGAGAAGAGTGAAGCTGAAATAATGCAGGAGAAACAAATTCCGTCGCTTTTCGTAGATTCGTGGAGGCATTTAAACATTGAAGAGTGCTAGAGGTTAATAAAATTCAATTTAGATATTCTGAAAAATTTCCGGGGTAAATTGGAATTTTTAATCAACTACTGGCGACGGTAAGTGAAAGAAAGGCGAAAAGTGTGCTCTGTATAATGTTTCAATTGAAAAAGTGGAATTGCTTTTCTAAACATCGGGATTTGGAATTCCCTCGTTGTTAATCAAATTTATTATATTATTCACAAAAATGAAAAGGAAAAAAAAACAGAAGGAAAATATAAACTTGGATTATAAAAGATAAATAGAGTTAGAGGCATACAAGTGTATAAATTACCATAAGATATAATTCTGCTAAGAGGTGAGAGAAAAGTTGTAAGAAAAAAGCGGTGAGTCAGCGCAGAGATGAGGAAAAGATTTAAAAAGTGGGTAATTTGGTATGAAAAATGGGGAAAAAGAAATTAAGATCAAAAAATCACAATTTTTCGGTTTTCCTTTCACGCCAATTTTCTCATTAATTTGGTCTGAAGTGAGTGTCACCGATAGCAGCCGTGTGACACCAATTCCGAGGACAAAAAAGATGATGTGAATGAAAAAAAAAGAATCCATTTTAATTACGCGAGATGCATTTCCACGATTTAAACGGGCCAACTGTGACACATTGGACTGTGTGAAATTTAACATTTCCCGTTGTCTACATCTGTCCCCCCAGTGGGGTATTACAACAAATACTAGAACTGTCAATTTTCTCTCGGGGGCCATTAACAGTCTGTCTAATACCATCTACGTATTTTCAATACAATTTTTTTTTCATCACCCACATAGAATCCGTTAAAATTTTATTACTCGTAAAAAATCTGGGAACAATTTCTCAATGATTTTTCAACTAAATTGTTTATTGGAAAAATATCTAGGCAAAATGAAAAAAACCTCAACTCCATTGCCAATCGATAGAATCGGATACTGAAGGAAATCATAAAACAATAACAAATGGATGGATTAATCTAGCTTGGCATGGAATACTCTGAATTTCCTCTGTAAAATTAAGATATTAATCTCCAAATAATCAACGAACTAAACCCGATATACAGGGGCTGTCTTTCACGCATTGCTATCCATGCTCACATCTCTCGACCTCTCATCTACGCGTTATAAACTCTACGTTAATCTCAAAAATATTCAGTATAAAAATAATAATTATTTAAGCTTGGATAAATGGATAAAAGGGTTTATCTGATAAATAAAGAAAAGGATGATTTAGTCTGGGTCTATATCTTAGAAGGTTGATTGGAAAAATTTGGTGGAATCACGCTCACGTGAAATTATCATTTGTCATTTTGTTTTTTTTTTCTCATTAATGGGGTACCTGCGTCCACGCTCGCCCTTGTACTTGCCACCGTACTTGCAGCGATTCGCAGCGAGCTCCGTGATTTCTGGGATCCAGCTGGCGAACACCGCCTACACACCCACAATAATGCCGTTGTCTTAAGAACATGAGAAAACCTAGCTCCATAAGTGTTTCTTATACTTTCTGGCTAAATTAAACGTCTGAATATTTCACGATCCCTCAATTAACAGGGGCTCAATCATTAAAATGAATAAAATTATTTACACGAAGCGACCAGCCTCGTGTAACGCAAGGAAGACGTAATAATAATCGATTTCATTGAAATAAATCTCGTAATGAGTAGAGGTGGCTCGCTTAAAATTCACTCGCTCAATATTCGCGAATCATTATTTTTATGAGATTAAAACATCCGCATTTATTCCACAGAATTATTTCTGGTGCTCAGATTTTCGCTTTTATCTGCATTGCGATATTTTCAGCGTTAGTCACACAAATGGATTAGAAAAAAACTGCTGCATCACTTTTTTTTTGAGAATTGGAATTTATTTAATTGATCTGTGGGTCCTCAAGATCGCGTCTCCTTGCAATCTCTTTTAATCTAAAAATCAACGAATGGAAATTAATGACTGCATGGAAAATGAGATATTCCCTCTGTCATTCAACATTCACGTTATTCGAAATATGAGATTGAAAATTGACGGAATATCTTTTTATCGTGCAGCTCATACAATTTGTGAAGGACAATTTATGGGTGTGTGCAGGGTGAATTGCAAATAGTCGTGAGATGGAAAAAAAAAACGTCCAAGGATTTTTGTTTACAGATTGAGGTAGCAGACTAAAGTGGCAAATCGTGCGCCTGAATTCTATTGTATCGTGTCATTGGTTATATGTGTGTGAATTTGCTCGGGGTTAACATCAAGGACGAAGCAACCCTTTTTCTACTTCACAAAACTCCACGAATGCTTTCGCTTAGCAACGCCTTAGCGTTTTGTAAACTCGATTTATCGATTAATCTCTACCTTTTGAAATTTCAATAAAAAATATTGTCAAAGTCCAATTAAATATACTGCGAGTAAAGATGGAGAAATAGCGCCATTCAAACATTTTTGTTTCCTGAACTGATTATGAAAATCGTTTGGCTCGTGTAATGAGGGATCTCCAATAATATTGAATGGAACCTCTTGAATGGAACCTCTTGGAAAAGACATTCGCATCGAATGCCAATCGATTGTGGAAATCTGTACACATATTGCTCGTTTTCCTGGAACAACTGAGCTGCATGTGACAGCTTTATACGGAACGATTGTTGGGTACTCACGAGACTCTTTAAATCACGTGAGCCAATACTTTTTGTTGGTGAAATCTAGCTGGAACTTTGGAAGAAATATTCAAAGTTATTGGCAGAACAGATTTCATTCAAAATTCCCATTATTTCCTAACTAAAATGGCTCGATTCAAGCAGAAAATCATTGTTAATTATGGATTGCCCGAGAAGCGAGTAGTTTCAAAGAGAAAATATACCAACGTATGTGGATTTTCCTTATCGAAATGTTCCTGAAACCAAACGAAACTGTTCATCAACAATTCCATTCATTCTATCTGAGTTCAGTTCCTTTACTGTTTAGCTTCGTGCTTCCATCGAATTATTAATTAATTTTCCCTTATCACCATAATTTTGCAGTTGAATCGACAGCACGTGTCGTATTTCGACAAAGAACACACGATATTTGGAAAGAAGGAACGATATTAATTTTAAACGATCAACCCTAACGATCGTTGAAACAGACTTTTGTGCACACGAAAATGAGCAAAACGTGGAGAACGTATTGTTCTTCGTTTTCAGGAGATTGAGGAGGAGATGGACGGCATTGGATGGAAATTAATCGAGGCTTGATGCTTCGATTACGCGGAGGTGGAATGGATTCAAGGAAGAAGTTCAGACAGCCGGAAACAGCGTCGATTTGTTCGTGGCTTTGTTAATCAATCTTCCCTAATTTCCAATTCTCTTGCCTCCCTTTGCACTCTCTCTATCTCTCTGTCTTTCTCCATTGTACATTCCTTCGATCAACTGTTTATCCCGCTACGACAACTTGTCTAATCACTCATCGAGGGGTTAACAATCGGTAATCCCAAATGTTTGAGTGTTTGTCTATTGGTGTTGGAGTTTATAGTTCAACTAATTACTCAATTATCACCGTTTCCAGACAGAAGTAAAACTCTTTAAATCTTGAAGGTGAAACGTAAATTAGGAGTTGTATTAAATTTTCAGAAGTACTGGATGGAAAACGATTCATTTTTATAACACAAACCACGCAACTCAGTTTTTCCATCGACGATTAATTGAGTAACGATAATGAATTAGCTAATTACGCTCGTAATCAGCCTGGATAAGTATCAGAGGATGATATTACATGAACACAGAGAATGGATACGTAATGTCAATATACCTCTTTCCGTGCTCCCGTTTGTATTCACCGCTGTACTTGGATCTACTGCCTACGAGCTCTATTATCTCGGGTATGCTACTAGCAAAAATTGCCTGTAAATAGAAATTATGGATACTACTTTGGCGATTTTTCTACTCCATAAAAGGAAGTATTAGCTTCTTGGATGGTATATTATCCAGCACCAAAGCTACCAGAGTTGCCTCAATTTCAGGTTGTTTTTCCATTATTTTTTTTTTCATGAACATCGCATACAGCTGCTGATGAAGTTACGAGATAAGTGGAGCTTTGTGAGAGTAATAGAAGAGAGGATAGACACGATGAGCCTTTTGCGAAGAATTGAATTGAAGATGAAATTGCATTGGAAATTAATGACGTTGGAGTCTTAATTTTGAGCCTGATGTATGCCACAGGTCTGCAGAATCTTTCGCAATTGATTCTGAAGAAGGGAATGATGAAACTGAAATGTTTTAATAACTATTTTCATTTTGATCTATTGGAACGAAAAAAACTCTTCGCAAATGACTTCATCAAAATTGATCCCTGACTTTGAAGGTATATTTACAGAATAAATATATCTCACAACACAATTTCTATGTATCGAAGTAACAGTGATAATGTACAAGTTGAGAAGAATATAGACAGACAGAAAGAGTTTTATAAATACATAATACTGTCAGATTTGTTAAGCGACAAAGCAGCGGCTGAATGTACAGCGAGCAGTGAATTTACAGTTTATAATTAAAGACGTCCACCGAATGCCGAGTAATGAAATTTAACATCCTCCGAATTATTCGATAATTACGATTAACTTTTGGGGTTTTGCTAAGTAGATGGGATTAGAGTGGATGAGGGTTGGAGAGATTATTTGAATTGAGGCAAAGTTGAGGCTGATTAACGAAGCGTCAAGATAATCAGCTGAAAACTCTGTTACTCACTAATGAATCCATTTATTCAAAATGGTTTTCGCCGTATTGATTAATGCCGAGTTCACGATTAAAGGGATATATATAGTTGAGATTAATTCGAAAATTTTCCAAGCTGACTCGTCATGATACTTGGAATTTATACCCATGATCATTCGATCCGAGAGCGAGTATTACCGGGCATTTATGAAATTATTATTCACTTTTTTTTAGTATTTTAGTCGACCCACCGAATTATAATGTCTCATCATAAATTATCGGAGAGCTGAGTAACTAGATATTACTTTGAGAACTTTTTTTTTTCTCGGTACTACGTCTATTTACCTTCTACTCGTGCAGTTTTTATTATTGTGATTAAAATCTAAACTACTTGGAATTTTTTAGTGAAAAAATTGATCAAATAAAGAGATATGTAGCCAGGGAACGAGTTTAAGTGAGGATGCACGCAGTTTTCATTGATTATTGCATCGAGACGAAAGGAGACGTCGAATCAAATACAAAGGACATGATTAACGGTTTTCTTACTTTGTTTATCATGAAAAATAGATTGGCTTTATGTTCTAGAGGTGGCGATCGATGATTTGGAGTTTTATTGGAAAATGCCAAGACGCAGCGGCGATAGGTGTTCGAGAGACAGAGTATTGTAACAAATTAAGCCAAGGGTTAGCTCTTTTTTTTAGTATCAAAATTTCAATATTTTTCTTAACTTTCATTTTCAGCAGCGTTTGAGCATACGCATAACACTGACAGACAGAACATATAGACAGAGCGCTCAAGATCTTAAGCTCTCACAGACACCGACGATAAAGGGCAATTAGGCTCGTAAATATGAAAAAATTACAACTCTGATCTGCTGTAACTAATTCCTGAAATATTCGGCTTTTCTCATGCATTAACTCGAGTTATACGTTTTCGAGTGATATTCAAGTCGCAATGAGCGACGGAAAAATACAATCAAAGAATTATTTTAGAAAAGTTGAGAATTGAAAGGACAGAGTGAAATTAAAAAATCATAAATAACTCTTGAAGACGGTATATAGAATTCACACTCACTCATCGCAATTATTTTTATCGGTTTATCTGCCCGAAAATGGGGAAATAAAAGCAATAAAATACTTTTTCCAATATCGTTGAAAGAAAATCCCAAACAGAGGCCCTCTGTTACGAAAATATTTGTGTTATTGAAAAGAAATGCTGAACAGATAAGTCTTTCATCATTGGAAAAAATATTCTCCTCTTTCTCAATTTAATAAATATGCGGCAAAGAATTCGATCTCGACATATTTCATTGTGAAAAATATTCCCCGCCTCGCATTTCACCACCCTTTTAGATATATATATGTATATTGACTGACCATGTAAAACCCGGACGAGCCAAAACCCGGGTGTGCATTTTTACCAGGCACCTGGTACAACCCGAACAACCCCTGGATCGCGGCCAAGATTTCTTGACGTTTCACGTTATCAATGCGTTTTTAACCGTCAATAATATTTTTCACTCTTGATTTTAGTCGATTCGTTTTATCTCCCTAAGCAACAGCGAAACCCATCCTCAACCTGAATTCCCTGAGCCCTAATTAACTCTGCGATTGATTATATCGACAATAAATATTAGCTCTATCTAAATATTAAAAGCTGGCTTGTTAGTCCTAGTAAGCTCTCTGAATTTATTAATACACTGTTATGGTTATTACTTCATAAACTCCGAGGGTTTATTAGCAAATGGGAAACAGGTCATGGTCCTGTCTTTATTTTCATTCATCTTGACTTGAAAAAAAAAAAAATAGATCGACGATTGAACTCTTGCATTAGCTCCATATATTGATTATAACCGTGCTGCCTTGCTCTGCTCGAGGTGCAGGTCATGTTCGTTTTAACCGGTTGGTCCATAAGTAAGAGAGTGATCAGGAGTGGACATAGATTCAAACAATTCGGGCGGAACACGTGAGCTAATATGTGTTGATCTAATTATAATGATTAGAAAAAATATTAAACGGTTAATTAATTCTTCTACAGTCAATGTATATCAGCGAGCCCTGGACGAGCATATATAGCATATATTCCCCATCAATATCATTTGTCTGGACGTTCAATTATTATTAATTCATTGTCACCGTGCAGTTCGTATGCGAACGAAACGAAATAATTCTTTACAGTTATTTAATTTTTATTTGAGATAATGCTCATCGATAGCAACAGCTATTGAACATAAGACGCAACAAACGGCTCATTTACTTTTTCTTATTGAATATTCGTGTTGAATTGAGGAACATTGTCTCATCTGAAATAAATTGCTCCTTTGAACGGTGATACAAGCCCAATAGCGAGAGAATTAATGTTTTTACTGCGAGAATTGAATAAAAATGAAATAAACGCGTTTGATAACTGGTGATTGTCGTTATTACGATTTGTTTCTGCATTTCGTGCATACCATGCATCACCATTCAAACAAAGCATTCATTTCTCAATTTTATTCGAAAAAAATGTCCTGTGGCTGGCAGTACTGCTGAATTACTACTGCCATGAATATATTGCATCTCAGATAGAAGCTAAGTGTGATAAGAATTGATGAATTAAATGTTGTCTAAGTTTGTCATTCACTACGAATATTTTAATATAATTATTCAATGTTATCATATTTTTCATTGCCAGAGGACATTCCAGACGATGATTTTTTCATATTTGTTATTGCAATAGGATCGTAATTGTCGGTTTCATGAAGAAGAAAAACAATTAGATCAGAATTGACAGGCGTTAGTATTGAATGATTATTAACTCATTTGAATTAACATTTTTATGGTAAAATTTTGATAAATAGATCCAATCAATTCTTATTTTTGTTCTCCGTGTTAACAGACAAGTACTTTCTACGCGCGTAGCAGAGCATGTAAAACGAACGACCGCGGCTTTTTATTTCGAGTACGTAAAAAATTATCAGACCGGAAGTATTTGGTAACGCGAGTTTTCAAGAACTTTTTCGCCGTTATTTTTTTTTTCCGTCATTCACAGAGCAAAGAGAACATTTCACTCCTCTCGAGATACCGAGCTTTGGTCGAGAGCTGAGTTGAAGGGCATTGAAAAAAGAGCATTACGATAAGAATTAGAAAAAAAAAACAGAAGTATCTTAAAAAAGTTGTACACAGGAACAGAAGAGAACAAAAAAGGATCGTTCGTTCCGCAAGCTCACGAGAGACTCCATGAGAAAGCTCTGGTTACTTTTCCATGAAAATAAGACGATGGAGTTAATAAAAAGAAGTAATGGGTGGAGTTCAATCGAATTATCGGAGCAATTACTCAATATCTGTTTGAACTAAATTTTTCTCCATGAAAAATCGACCAGAGCTTTTTTAACTACTCAAGGGGCGTATGGCACTGGTAAACATAAAAAAATAGAAAAAAAAAAATGAAAGATAAGAGATAGAAGATAGAGTCGATAGAGACAAATAGAAGATCATCACAGCGCACGTATGATTACAGTTGTATCCTCATTATTATTTAAATCTAAAGTATTAAATAATGTAATTGAAAGGCAAAGATAATTGATGGGTTGGCTTACCAAACCGACGAGTAGAAAAAATACTAGGAATGTGCGGCCGAGAATAGTGTTGCAGTAAACATCGCCGTATCCTACCGTTGACATTGTAACAATTAGGAAGTACACGCATGTCCAATAAGATAGCGGTTGTGGATTCACGAACTCGAATGGGTCCCCTGAGTTTTCAAGCTAAAAAATCCCAGGATTAATTCGACGCTCATTGATCAGCATTAAAAAAAAATAACACATCTATCTAGAGATATCCAAACTGCTGAATGAAAATTGATGGATAAGAGAGCACGAGATTTGTCATGATTTGGAATTGAAATGGCTTTTAGATTTTGGCATTTCGTTGTCTTACCAGATGAATGATACCAGCAGCAGTCAACCAGACTGAGATGAATATGGAGACGAGTTGGGCGAGACGAATGGAGCTCGATGTTTTTAGAATGTTAAGGTACTGGAGGATGTCAGGGACCGTCATCAGTCGTAGGGCTCTGAGAAATCTCAGCCCGATCCACGTACGATCTAGATAGATCGATACGAAAGACGGTGGTATCGTAAAATAATCCACGAACGAGTACATCTCCAGCATGAACCACAGCTTGTCACTGGCGGCGATAAACTGTTTAATATTTTATCATTAATACACTGTTAATTCAACTGCGGGGGAATTCCCAAAAGAATATCACAAAGGGAAACTAAATCGTGCTATCAGATGCACAAAAAAAGACCATTGATCGAATAAATTGAGGGTAACCGGAAAAGGATGTCGATGGAGATGTCTCGGCTGTTACTTACGCGTATAAAAAAGTAGACCATAAAAAATATATTGAAAGCTAAGTCTATCTGCTGAGTAGTGTTGTTGCTCCACTTCTGGCAACGCTCGACTTCTTCGCTGCAATACAGAAAAATTGAGGAAAAAAAATGGTTAAAATGATCAACTTGTCTTTTTTGAATTGTTCTTTTTTTAAGGGATCGCAAGGAGAAACAAATACAGTCAATGGATGACGGCACGCGACTTTACCGGATATCGACTTTGGCCGAGTGCCGGAGCAATCGTTGTGCTTTCAACCGTCAAATTCCAGACCATATTGCTTTCGATAAATTCTTTTTTCTCGACATTTTTCTGCTCTGCTGGTTGGAAATTCCATTGATAATCAAACATTTTGAACATTAATTTTGAGTGAAGTTCTTCAGCTTGAATAATTCATATTCACTAAATGAAAATTCAAAGATTTACTCACTTGGAGGCATCGATGAAATATATTATGAGCGATGCTATACTGAGGATAAAGACCAGTACCACCTGAAACATAGAAAGAGCAGAATATACATGATGTTCTAGAACAATTAATAGAGGGATGAATAATAAAAGTAGAATAAAATCGTCAGGGGTACTAATTATAATCGTCAATTGAGACGTCAGAACGTAAAATAATCAGTAACGCGTGACGGGCGACAAAGCAATTGCTTCCGGGATTCGTCGTGAGCCGTACATTCGAAAACCGGAAGTTATATGTGCGAGAGTCCTATCTAAATACTGGGCTGTAAGATCTCCAGGCTAATCGTTTCTCGACACGAAACCACAAAACCGTCGCAAGGAGACCTCATATAAGTGGATGAGAAAGTATCGGAGTAAATGTGAGCTGTTGGAGTTCCGGAAGTCTTTGGGCGGATGCCAAAGTAGCTCGAAGGGCCTAGATGCCTGTGAGTATCCGAAGATGATGTGCAATATGGCTGAGAATCTACTCTCATGGCTGAATACAAATTTTCGGAGGTGTAGGGAATGAGAAATTGGAGACAACTATTCAGGGAATTCTTTAAACGATCTTGAAAGATAACGCGCCATGATAAACTATTCAAATTTGAGATGCGATAAACTTTATTTTACGAGCGCATTTAAGAGCGTTAAGTATTCAAATGGTAATGGCCATCTCAAGCCCAGGGCTCATGTCCAACAATGTGCCGCCTACTTTAGACGACAGCCAAATTACCACTTTTTCGGTATCTCGTGACTTTTAGTTTTTTAATTCCATGATAATTCAAGGGCTCTGATAACAGCTTTATTCAACTGTCGGGAAATTGAGCAACTGAATAAAATGTAAAATGAAGTTACGCAATTAAATACTTGAGACGCTGCCTTTTACTGTGACACATAATTGAACTCATGTGAGAGTGTTCTGAAATGCTCATGTCCTCCGTTATATTCCATCAATCCTAGTTTGAACATTCAACATCATCAATTATCCCATCATCTGAACCTCTCGGGTTGCCAGTAAAACATCTTGGGATTCGCTCCAAAGGTTTATAGGCCAAGTGCAGCGTTTACGACACAGAAGAGATTACTACGAACGAACATCTAACGTCCATTGATATTGAAACACCTGATAAGAGTGTTAATGGAGTTATGCCTGCAATATTCACTCAATAATACTGTGTGATCGAATGCCGGTTGGCTCCGAGCCATTATGCGTGTGCGTCGAGTTCAGATCAATAACGCTACACGAATCGTTATCATGCGGCGCTCTACGAAGAACCATTCCTCCAAAAATACCCGAATCCTATTAAACACTTTTGCATTTACGAATTATATTACTGATCCTCAAGTCCTAATTTAATGGATAATGTCACTCACTTCGGAACCGTTGCACAAGACAATTACTTTCTTATAATTAATGCACACCGAACAATTTGATCAACTTGCGTCGTTTCATTCGTTGCTGGAGATAGCAATATTATAAATAAAATATTGAATTATCAAATTTATGAATTATTAATTACTTTAGAAAAATCTGGAGGAATCAATGGATTATACAGATTTATTATGACTGCGCGAAAATAAACAAAATGGGAATGATTAGGCGATGGCAACAGATCAAAGTTATAAAATCATTGATGATGCTGTTTATTTCGTCAATTGAATGGTGAATCAATTCATTCATTTAATCCCCATTTGAGTCACGAAGATAAAAAATATTTATATACCCTCCGAATATACCCAGTCCATTTCAATCACTGGCGTTCGCCAGTTTGACGCAGCCAATAACGAAATTCTGGAAAAACAAACAGTTAGAGACTCGTTAAATAAACATTTGAGATTCTCACAGTGCGAGGCTATAGTGTTAGGATCGATCAAGGGTACTCGTTCTGAATGAGAAATGAAGATAGCACCGATAATTAGAGGGAGAAGAACAAAAATATATTGAAATGGTTTTTTTTTTATCTTCAGAGAGAAATGGGAAATACGAAAATTGGGGTGAGCTGAAGAAAGGGAGGTAATAGTGATGGTAATGGTGGAGCGCTTGCGCAATCAGCTGGAGGAAGAACTCCTTTGTATTCCTGCATTATCACAGGATTTGGAATGAGGATGGAGGGGCAATAGGGGAGTGGGTCAGAACTCTCCGGCTCGGATGGACGAGAATCAGAACGAACATTGAACTTTCGGATTGTTTGCCACGGACATTGTCGTCAACTTTATGAAGCTGCTAGGGACAGAAAGAAGCCGAAGCTAATCGAAAAGATTATCAACTTTAAAATCAAGACTTTGAAGGAATTAAATTAAGCAAATTCTCATTCATTCCACAACTTTTGCTACGTTAATTCCTGTATAAGTATATAATGTACGTAATCAATTATTGACTCAATAAAAACTTTGTTAATAAAAAAAGCGTCTGTGATTATCAATGGGAAGATTTCAAGTTCGACTCCCTTTCCCATCTGTCGTCTCTTCTTTGCAAGTGACACCATTGATTTTTCGAATTTCGTCTTCAATACGTTATTCTCCGGAATAAATTGAAAGACGGCCTCTGATCTTCGGAGATCAATAGAGTGCTTTCAGCCACTCTATTCGAATATTAAAACCAGGAAAAATGATCAGCTCGTCTTGGTGCCTCCCGTTATGCCATAGAAAATTCTAGAAAAAAGTCGAGAGAGAGAAGCGCCTAGATGATGCTTCGTAACTCCACCCTCTTCCGATATTTCATAACTCTCAGATCAAACGGGAGTAGAGAGGTCTTTGGTTAACAAAAAGAGTGTCTTCGTTATCTGACGTAAGCGAGTTGAAAGTCGAGAAATTGCATGGGAAATAAACAAGATAATTTTTCGATATAACTGCTTCGCTGAATCCCTGAGAATTTCTTCGGTTTAAAAATTACGATAGAAGAACATTTTCTCTCCTTCCATTCCCATAAAAAAAGAAATCGTTTAAAAAACTAGAAAAAATCAAACACCACTGAAATGATATCTGATCAATAGAACACGCAAGGGCCGGAGTGGTTTGTTCAGAATTTAGTGATCGTTAATTGTCTTGAACATTACATGATCTTGATATTGAATTAACGATCGGTAATATCGGGAGAATGTACTTTGCGTTTAATGAGCGATAATGGACGTCGATCGGTATCATTACGATGGACCGTCGACTTGTTACTAAGGGAAAACACAAGAGAGATGACCAACAATGTAGCAATGCAAAGAGGATGGAAGACAGTCAAGCACTTTAGTTTTAAAGGTATTCTTGGCAAGTGAAGCTCGGTCTTTAGACGATGCCGGTGATTATAAATAAAGTACGCGCCTCGTGGTGGCTTCGTCAAAATGTACACTGAATGCGTCTCAAGCGGACAAAAAAGATTACTACAAAAGAATTTATTAGCATTGACTGCGCAATGATATGCGGATCCTAGGGCATTAACTCGTTTGCAATTTCCAGTTGCTTTCGTCTCAAGAATGAACGCAAAGTGTTATGAAGTCGCGATAGGAAATTCTGTAGACGGAGGTCTTACCGATTTGGCTGTTAGTTCAGCTCTTAAATTTTATAAGAATTAATAGTTTGATTTTCAACATTGATTCCAAATTTAATGCAATCCTCACACAGCTCACTCACAGCTCACGGAAAATGGCTGACAATTAGCTGAAGTTGGCTCATTTCCCTTCTAACCTTTCACGTGATCCGTTATAACAGGATATTAGAGTTTTCGTCGGTGATTTCAATTTAAGCACGACCAAAACTCTTCCCGTCTATTCTTCGTCGCGTGTAAATATTCAAATATCAACTCCCGGTTTATTCGCATTGATGAGTCAACCGAACATTTACTAACTACAGAAATTCGGGTCAAGCGCGTATACGTGAGAGAAAATAGAAAATTGTGGATGATGAAAAATTGGATTATTTTTACTCAGTAATTAATGAAAGAAGATTACGTTTAACAGTGGGGATCATACGCTTGGTCAACTTCCACACGTTTTCCTCCCTCTTCAGGTGAATGATGCCCTCATAAAGCACAGAGTTGGATCATCCATCGTTACTGCAGTTTTCACGATCAAATTTACTACGTTTACGTTGAGTGGATATTGTGGACAGAGAATAAACTCTCTACTTGAAATGAAAATAAAAAAAATTCATGAAGCAGCTGTGGAGAATCTTTCATAATTCATAAAAAAGAAGTTACTAAAGGAGAAAATTCTAAATGTTAAATGCAAAAGCGTCGCGAGATGCACAGCAATATGACTATAATATTCAGTGCCATTACAGATAAATGAAATAAGTCCATCTGGAATTCAATCAGTCAAGTAGAAGTCGATTGATAAATCAATTTGCGTCTTCAGGAAAGCGTAAAGATAGTGAAAGCTCGCGAAAGAAATTGAATTATCATTTCTCAGGGTTTTTTCTCTCTGCAATTCGTATCGTAAATGGAAGTAACTGGGATAAATCGGTAGAAAATTGGAGAAAACAAAAAGATTCACAAATCACGTGATTCAGACGTACGGAACAATCACAGGTTTGATCCCAGCGGGCGTGAAATTATTGATAAGACGGATAGAACAGCCAATGACTTGAAAAAATGTGGTAAAATTTCTTGTATCGGGTAGAGCAGCGGTTTGTTAGAGAATGAATGAAATTTTGTACACACTGTATCGCAATTTAATACACAGTATGGAACCCTCCGCTGAGAATACTAACAACGTATAGCTCTACCCCAACGTAGAAGCAAGTGCACGTGTACTCAAAATCGGCCATGAAAATGAGATGATCAACTGAGAAACTCTCCCACTATATACCAGCTGTGTTATGCATTTCTATAATTACCGATACAAAAAATTGACTAGTGAAATTATTGTATTTTCTATCCAAAAATATACCAATCTTGTGTTATCAACGATTAATTGCTTCTTCATTGCATATTGGATACTTTTATTCCTCCCATCGTTACATTAAAGCTGATTAGAGCCTTGAAAAATCAAGTCATTGAAGTTTACGTCTTCATTAAGGGTAAAAAGACTTCATCTTCATTAAACCAGTAAATTAGAAAATCCTACGATCAATTTTACAACGAATTCTCGGTAATAATAATAAAATAATCTACAAAAATCACTTGCTGTATATTATAAACTTCAGGAAAATATTTCTCAATTATTTAAAAAAACGTGTTAACCAAAAGTCACGGGCAATTCGAAAGGCAAATCCCGATTGAACAACAATAGTTCCATTTCCCATGGCGACCGACGCAAGTGCTGATAAATTAATTCTTGGATCGAAATTGTAGCATTCGTTCAATAACAACGTAACCACGTGAATAAATAACCAAGGAACTGCACAATGTTGTACAACTGAAACGATCGATTCCACCCCCTGGCAGTGCTCCAGACCTCCCGGGGTTACGTGCGCAAACCTAAATGTGGCAAAATTTCGTGTAACTTTACGCACCACTACCCCTTCATCTTGCCACCAGCCGTACTATATTCTCATCTGCAACCTATGTACCATCATCCCTATTCATTCCACCAACCCTCTTCTCATCCTCCCAATGAATGCAGAGTGCGCTGTACCCAGGGGCACTGTGTTAATTGAATTCTCATGCATAATTTACTCTGTAATTGGATGGCATGTAAAAAGCACTGTTTCGTTCACCACTGTAAACCCAAGAGTACTTTAATGCCACATCTGCAAATATGTGTTTCAAGTGGCAAAAGCATTATGGGAAAAATTCACACAAATGTGAATTCAAATATCGAGTGCTAGAATGAGACATGAATTTCGGGAGATAAGGGATGAATTCATTTTGAGCATTGACTTTTGTCGTATTGACAGGGAGATGCCATTTCCAGGACTGACATTCAATAAATATTCTCTATCATTTTTCGATCTATTATCGAGATAAATCCCAGACATGTGTGAAAGATCGGAAAAGGCAATTCCCTTCTAATAATCGAACAAATAATCTCCTGACATTCTCATGATCCGTTACTTTGTATTCCATGCGGTGCCCCCAGGACCTCTTATCATCTCCATCAAATCAATTTGCTATTCTAAACATGATTCACATTCAATCGCGTCCTTATCTCTCTCTTTCTCGGTGCACACTTCGTCTCGAAAGAAACACCAACGAAATTCGGTAAAAAAAAATGGAAAATTCAATTTGGGTCAGTGGGTTATCGTGATGCCATTTTTCCCGTGTCTCTGGTTGTGAGAGAGGGGTGTAGCTTGAGGATTAATTCGTCTTAGAAAGAATGAGGATCTGAGTGAAGTGGTGCACCGCACGTATGTACCCATAAACTCTCTGGGGGATTTCCTCCTTTGGGGGATCATGCGGGCATTTATACAACTCGAGAGATATATACACCCGAAGAAAGACCGGCGCAAGTTGGACTGAGACGTCGGGTACGACGCCATAAGCTCAGGGTACGTGACTGGAGCCACAACGTGGAATATATATCCTTGGAAAAAATTCAAACGAATTTTCTGGAACGTTCTCGACACTCGAGAAGAATAAAATAAAAGATTTCAAGTATTTGGGGATTTTTCATTGATTCTGCTGACGGATTATTATCAGGATAAATACCTTTCACTGATAGTCGACACCTAATCTGTCATTAATCAATCGTTAATTTAGCCTTTACCGTTACATAAATTCTGAAAAACATGTTCACAACCAACTGAGAATTTCGACTTCAATATTTGTTCATTAAAATAGCGAAACTTGGATGATTTCCCAAGAAACAATCTCGCAATCCACAATAAGACCAATAGAATTGAATTAAATTTTTAAAAGAGTCAATGCAGTCACGTATTCCCAGTAGTTTGGTAGATTCCACCTGAGACAGAAGTAATATCCACACCGAGATGAAAAAAAAAACTATCGCCCCGAGGCTCTCAGAAACATTGGCTCCGGTCTCACATGTACCTCGACGGACCAATTTTTCCAATTTCCATGCATTAAACTCAGAGCTCAAGGATGGCTATAGATAATTGACGTGTCCACAACGATTATGTACCCTAAAGTGCAGGGAGGATGAGGTATAATCGTGTTCTGGACTAGACCTCGTAAATTCACCCGAGTGCCCTTTGCCCCGTGAATCCCATGGTACAGAGTAAACGTCAACTCTGATGAACGAGTTGTACTCGACTCTAATCCATCATCGCCAACAATTATCGAAGATTATCGAATATCTAATTAGCCCTTGGATTATTTCCGCGATATACCCATCTACTACCGACTCGATCAAACGCCAAGAAAGTTTAATTGCAAAAACTTCAGCGACAATTGCAAGAATTCCACTGATATTTTTTATAAAAATTCCTCATTGCTGAATAATGACATAATCACTAGAGATTTGACTTTTAAATTTGATTTTGCGATTTCATTATGACGAGTTCATCCGTGCACGACAAAACGACAAAACGAGAAGATGAAGTAAATGACACTTCAATTAGTTAATGTAGAATGCTTGTAACGTTACAATAATTTCCATAATTGGAAAAGTTTCGCAGGGTCGGAGAGGGAAAATAAAGTTGGAAGAGAAAAATTCCCGGAGGTAAGAGCACAGTGCCAGCACGAGCCACGTGATGTCGCGCAGTAGCACGCGAAAGACATCGATCAAAGTGAGAATAGAGAGAGACCAAAGCGATACCAGTTATTACCACTTTCATGTATATGTTTGTAAGTATGAATGTTAACGTCAGACAAATATTTCGATATAAGTCTTCGATGGAAATGTATCTCTGCACTTCAACTGCACGTTACTTTTTCTATTTACCCTCGCCAGCTTGAACTCACACCACTCACGATGTTTTTTTCCTCGGTTATAAATAAACTTCAGAGAGTTTAATAATAGTCGGAAAATTAGCGTGGGTCTCAAGCACTCAGGGTAAAGAGCGATACAATGCGGACAAGTGTATTCCTGATTCTGAAGGGACGGTTAGAAACTCTGTGGCATTTTTTATTCACTATTTGTTCTATCACAGTCATGATTTACTGATCGGGGACTGTCCTCGAGTATTGAGAAACGGATCAGGCTGACTTTGGGGAATTATAACTTGATATTTATGAGTCTGAATTCCTAATGAGCTGCATTGTTCTGGCACCGATCAGGGCTGGGCCGAGATTAATTCAATGACATTCAATCCTAATCACGATCTTCCTCCAAATCCTATTCAAATCCTGACCTGAAACACCTGATCAAGGAATCCTGGATCAATACTGCACCTGACCTAAAATCAGTCAGATCAGGCAAGTAAAAAATCCAGGATTATTCGTCCGGACAGGGGATCGAACCTACAAGCTCTGGCTTTGTAGGTAAGCGTATTACCGATTTGGCTATACGCTCGACTAAATATTATCGAAATTTAAGCTATATAAAATAGCTTAGACGTACAATAGTGAATTTCTCGGAGTTATCATTGGTGTAAAGGTGAAACTGAGTAATTTCTGAGTTGATAAAATCACGAGACAATTGAAACTCATTAGGTGATAGTGGCATATAGGTCGTTCAACAAACATTCATTAGCTAATGTCAAAAAAACATTCCACTTCATTCATATAGTCCACACCTCCGGATCCATGCATATAATTCATGTACATACAGAGTCCAGCAGTCAGACTACAGGGAAAATCAGGGGGCGTAACAAGTCTATGAATGCACAGTGAAACAGGGAATATGGAAATCAGGCTTCAACAAATGTGCAGAAACACGATAGACACAAGTGACACCTGTTTCCTTTTTTTTCATACTCATTCAATCCACATGTAATCGATTTTATTCAGCGTCAAAGTTTTGTTGAGAAATTATGTCACCGAAATGTCAGAAGATCAGAAAGAATAATTTTCTCTGGATCCGAGAAAAATCATGAGCAGTATTCAAGCATTAGCCGCGCCTAGTAAAAAATATTCATTCCACGATCATAAATAGGGAGAAATGATAGGTGAAAAAGGTGATGGATAAAGAGACTTTGAATTGGCAAAAGGAAAACGATGAAACTTTGTGGATCGAAGGGTAGACAGAGGGTGAAAACTCCCCTTGGGTTTCAGTGACGAGCGTGGGTTAGTGAGGGTGAATATGCCCTGTACGTCATTGATCCACCCACACGCCACCTTAATCTCTTCGAAATAGTTCAGAGCCCCGTGGTGATGGATAAAATACAAAAATACAATCGACAACTCCTTGAGTAAGAATGAGAAAACGCCAGTACAATTTCAATGTTAATTTCCATGTTTATTAATGAAGATAGAATTTCAATGATCTCAAGAAAATCTTCAGAACTATTTAAATCTCAATTAGATCCTTGAAGTGATTAGGGGAATTATCCAATGAAGTAAATTACCTCGGATAAGAATGCAAAGTTTTGGGAAGCCTTGGCATACTGAAATTTGTGTCACTCGAAGCACAGTAAATGCCCAAACTCGTTTTATTTTGAATTTAGAGAGGTAAATGCGATTATCCTCAGCTCATTCCAAAGATTATGACATGACAAATCTGTTACACTCTTGGAAACGTACCACTGGCCAGCAGCCAAGTGTTCCTAACGAGTTTTCTCCCAAATATGACTAAACCATATCCCTGACCTCTGAAAATATATGACACAGGCATGAAGACAGTCCGGGACTACAAAGAAATTCAGTTTGAAATGTCATTTCAAGATGAACATTTTGCATCTTCATTTCCTTTGAGACCGTCATTTTTGTCTAATCAATGTTATCAATGTGTTGGGACTTATGGCAGTGGAACAGCTGTCGGACCCAAAAGTATTCTCAAGTATTCTCCAGTGCAAATTTTATTTATAAGGGCTAAGTGCCAACACAGAAGTGATTCTCTGGCAATTTTCCTTGTACTCGGTCTTTTCATCCACTCCAGTCAATTTTTGCAGCGGTTGAGTCGAAAGTATTCATTTACACTAGGTACACGTTTCCCCATTCGCAAGTCTGACGATAAGAATCCAATGAATGAAAACTATTGTTCTTGTTTTGTAAGCATGCTGATAAATATTCATGTCTCGAGTTGATTCTTTGTTTCTCATTTACTGAAGAGCATTTGAAAATTGATGACCTTTTTCTCTGCTTACGAGCTATCAAGAATATTGAGTGCATAATCGAGGGCATAAATATTATCAATCGTAAAATAAGAGTGCAGTTTTGTTTTCTCAATTAACGGAAAATTAATGGTTCAATAAACGATAATAATTCCCATGTTAATCATGAGTTTCCGGAATTATCCGTTAACCCATGTGTTGACAGCCATGCCTTTATTTTAACGCGAAACACGACAGGTACTTGAAAACATGCAATCTTAGTACTCTGTACCCTGAAATTTCATCTACCGATAAAGCTCGAACGTTTAATATTTCTCATTGTGAAAAGGTGAGTGTGACGTATATAAGCAAACCACCAGGTGTTGAGATGAATGAACACGCGAGAGAATGACGGCTTATAACCGACTTAAACGCTGGCTTTGAAAGGGGGTTGGGTACACATCCGTGAGTTCCTGACGAGAAAAGGAGGTCTCGGCCTCGGAGACCTTCGTACCCGCACGCGTCTCATTTTAACTCAAGAGTTGAGGAAGAGTTATATGTGATTTTGCCATTTAAAAATAGAATTCGAAACGAGTGAGGCCTTTGAATAAATTGGATGACATCTTATATAGAAGTTTATTTTCTTCAACTTCGATCTGCCTAAAGGTTAAATACCAATTATAGAATCGGTGATAAATAGAGAGGGACGTAATCGAATCTGAGTATCAACACTTCTCTGACGTTTCAATTTATTGAATTTTATATCTCACTCTGTCGTTGGGCTTGCTCAATATAAATGTGCTATTTTGAAGAAACGATTTTTACCACTGAAATGAACGTAACCCCGTTGACCTTACGGGAGACTTGGCAAATGATTTTTACATCGCAATGATTTTTGGCAAAGCCAACGATAAAACCTACAGTACGATCCTATGTACATTCGTGCACGTAGATCGTTTTAATTGCCACCTAGACACATCCCTGAATTATACATTGTCCGAATTTAAATGAATGCCATTATTTCCAGGAAGATACGAAAAGTGATGGTCGTTTGCCAAGCGCTTAATCTTTGAGATAATTATTTGAAACATCCGCCGTAATAACCGGAATTAATGAAAATTATAATTTAATAATCACGATTCACAGAAGTCCCAATAATGAGTTGCTCAAATAATTTTCAATGGTCGTGGTGTAATATTTTAGATAATCGATAGATAATTTTTCACTCGTAACTGAAATGATTTTTGCAACCGCACTTCGCCAATGCTCATGAAATAATTCCATAATTCAATAATTTAGAATCCCCGGAATATTTCGTGAGGCAGTGAAGAACTGCTGGTCTCTGCACGTGAATAATCGAGTGGCTGGCGACCGTTATTTCGTTGGGTTGAGAGATCAATAAAACGGAGAGATTGTTCGTGTGGGATACGGTGAGAGTCAGGAGGACGATCGAGGGTCGTCTGAGTGAGAATTCATTTTTTTTCCCTCAAGTCTTATTTTGAGGGAAACCTCATTCCTTCTCACTGACACGAAGTCTCGAGTTACATTCAGTGATCTTTCGAACCCTATCTCTTGGACGGCAGGATATTACTCTCTGTAGTTTTCTATTTGCTATGGAATCTATATCTAAACCACTCCCTTTTTCCATTTTCTCTGAAAATCTATGATTGAGAGTCAGTCGAAGTTAAGGTTATCAGTTTAGCATTCCTCTGGAGCTACAGATTTTTACAACTGAAAATTATCAAATCCGGATGCACAAACTTCGCAGTAAAAAAATATGGGAATTTAACCCGCAAATTAGCAACATTTTCGTCAGAGGCGCATTTATCCTGTCGAGTTTCACATTCCCTTCAGTAAACGGTCATAAAAGTACGAGTGGCTGGAGAATCAAACCCAGGAAATTACGTCGCGGGTTTGCGTTACCACTTGTGGTAGTCGTCAACTTTTTTGCCCACCCCAACTTCCACGTATACCAAAATGTATGGCACTGTGGTAGTGGGTCTTGGCCCGTTGAATAATTCATGCTAATCCCTACCACCGAATTTATTTGAGTGAGGTAGGGATACCGCACTATCTGACATTACCACTCACTAAACACATATATATAGATATATAAATTTGAGAGTTCCGTTTGTATTTTTACTTCATTTGAAAATTAGTTGTCATAGTGAACGCGCAGAGTAGGTCAACCAATGGAAAATTAGAGTAATTCAGAATTCAGAGGAGAAAGAGACATTTGTTGCAAACTTTTCTCGAAACTTCACCCAATTTTTCCAAGAAAATTCAACCATTTTTAAGACCTTGACCGAATTATCAAAAATAATATTATGGGATCATTTTTGAGTGCTGCAGGGATAAAGTATGCTTGGCAGCGTGAAACAATGTCGTGAAAAGTTGCGAGTGACAAACGTATTCTGTGTTGTACACGAAAATTTTCAAGAGCTCACTTGCCAGAAGTATGGCGGTGACAGCAGAGTATTTCTCACTTATAAAATCAAGGGATTACACCGATTTTTCCGCACGCCCTTTTCTCTACCCATTAATCTCCCCAAGAAACTCAAAAAAAAAAAAATAGCTCCACTCTACACCCCTCCCCCTAACCGCCATATTTTTTTATCCAGCATCAAGGGATTTTTTTTTCGGTTCACTCCGAGTTCTAATTTTTCTTTTTTGGTTCACGCTCTAAAAAATCTAGTCGCCGCTCTGACGTAGTCTGCCACCCGGCGCAAACCATATTTATATGTACTGCCGTAATGAAAGCTGAAACTGAAAAAGAGTGACGAGGGGGTGAAAGGGGAGGAATCGGAGGGGGGGTTGAACAAGTGGTTTACACCTCAGGGGCTTTCGACGGAAACTATCGCTAAGAGAGAAGAGGACCTCGAACCCCTCAGTTATTTGTATATGTACAAGACAGGTCACGGCGCATACATGGAGAATGTATATATAATGTGTCCGTAGTTATTGCTCTGGATATTTAAATTCAATACTGTGCCACTTGGCGATACTTTTCAAGGTAAAAATAAAAAAAAAATAATGGGTAATGGAATATTTTTCTCGGTTATACGCGGTCCCTTTGTCTCATGACACTTTCGCGATTCAAATGACGACAGAAATTTCTTTAGTTAATTAATACAATCATTACAAAAAGTAGATATATTCATTATTGATTGAGACATTCGTGGAAAAACTAGTTTTCTAGTTCTTCCCTAGTTAATTCTACTCGAAAAAATTTGAATCGATATAGATGAATTATTATGAACAAATTCTGAACTGTCACGGTAACCGGTTGACTAAACTATTCTGCGAATCAATGACCCCCTCCCTCGTTTACTTCCACATGACACACGTGTATGTTTTTTGCGCTTGAGAAATTGTGAAGTAAGATAAGGGGTTGATTGACAAAAAATTAATTTGAAGTAAGTTGTGTGTCACGACTTTAGTCCAACTATTGGCATTGGAATAAAAAAAAGACGTCAGGGGCAAGGGAAATTGCACGTTAACCAGGAAAAAATGTTATTCGATATAAATCAGTAATGTATGTATCTCAATTTTCAAAGGCACCTTAGATAGTTTTGCCCACGTTGCGACAGTCATTAGCCCTGGCAGACAGTGCTATTACTGTTGCTAAACCTACTGTGTCCCGACGCCTCGGTTCTCTCAAGGTTTCTAAGTGACAAAACAACATGAGCTAACGATTGTGATGTTTACGTGTGTGATTAGACAGATTTCCTCCAAAATGTGCCCTATTATTCTCATCTATCTATAGAAACCAGTGAATAATACACCCTCAACGTCATGAGAACCTTTGAGCGAGTCTCAGAATGAGTCTTAAAGCTCAGCGGAATTCCCTGGAAGACGGGAAATTAAATGACTCGATTTTCTTCACCGTCCCTTTTTCTCAGCACCTCTGAAATTTGGGGGAGAAAGCCAAATTGTTATATCTACCCTTTTAGCAATCTCCATTCCCTCCTTCGGAGCTCTCAGGGATTCGTCTAACGAAATTGACACGATGGGGGTCAGCTCTTCGCTGCGGAGCGAAGTCAATGGATTTTGGTATGAAGAGGTGGTGATTTTTTTCGATGTAAAATTGTTTGATGAGTGTATCGTGCTGATTTCATTAAGGGAATGACCAGAGAGGGAGTGAAAAGAAAATAAAACAGGTGACAGTGTCGCTCACTTGGCGACGTGTAACTCGATAAGCCGTACAAGTCACTTTTCAACCGTAGAGAACTGCCACCACCTCCCTCGGCGACGGGTAACCCAGTTACTAACAAGTATATCATTATCCACCTTGAGTTTTTACCGAGAATAAAAATCTCCGGTGATACCATAATCAATTTTTCGAATAGAAGGTGAAAAATTCAACTGATTGCACGTTCATTATGAACGGTAACGAATAAAATTGTACTTCACGAATCGGGAATTGATTTCGATGACATGATTACGAAGCGACTGATACGACCCTAAGCCCCATTTTTACTTCAGCTAAAGGAAATCAATGGAAATTCGTCTCTTTGTCACTAGCCGATGGAAGTAATTCTGCTAGCACCCGTATTGCGATCGCCGTGACGGAAAAACGTCCCCGGGAGGGCGGAGCCTTCCGTCTCGTCCCTTGTCTAACTATCCGATACACTTTCATTTACTCGGAGAAGAAAATAGTGATTCGAATGAATGTTTCGATTTTTTTTGGTGGGAGTAAATCGATATTCGTTGAATTCATGAGAGCCGTTTCGGGTCAGAACGTGCGATCACGTTTTCCCATAACAATCCCTCCCGAAGGAAAGCCCGAATGCCTCCGTCGTTTCACACCAAAGGAAATAGGAAAAACAATGAGGTTAAAGTCTACAGACAAACGTCAGTGAAGTACACACACGCAAAAAAAAATATGTAGGAAAAGGGTGACCCCTTTTCGTGACGACAGTCTGTCTGAACTTCTGCGTTACGCATAACTGGGTCAAATCTATATACAAGTGACGGTTTTTCCGGTGGATACAAAAATAAATGGAGAAGAGAGGAGTAATTTTTCGGTTGACATATATATGCTCAAAAGAGAGATATTAGAGATACCAATTGAATTCAAGTATTTTTGTATACTCGCATGACGTACTTCACTGGTACTCTCAAGTCCCGACAGATGTACTTCACCCGAGAACCAAAAAAGTACTTGGGACAAGTACTTTTCACGGATGAACTTCCAGGTACCATTTGGCACTTGATAAAAGTTTTGCGCGTGGAAAAAAAAAGTGAATTTCGCCGGAATAAAGGAGAATAGGAAATTGTCACTCACCAAAATTCGTCCAGTGGTTGTTTGTCCGGAAATGAGTTCACCGGCCCAATCCTTAGCCTCTGTCATAAAAGTCCCCTCAAACTCCTTGCCCTGTCGGGCGGCTTTTTGTTCCTTCTGCTTCGGATCATTAGGAGCGAATTCGGGCTCTTTGCGACACCAAAGAAAGGCGAATGCACGCCACAGCAATACGATAAGGAGTCCAGCGAGAAATGTGAATATACTTGATAATATGAAGCACCACCATTTTCGTTCAGTGAGGCAGTCGTTTACCGGAGGCCGCTCGGTCGACCCGTCGCATTCCGTCGTCATTCCGGCAGATCTCTGCCCCCAGGATCACACATTCACCGGCCCCTTGGGCCAGCCACACGCATTAGACGTTTGATTCGATGATGCTTCATTATTTGTATCAACAGCCCGCAATATTTTCACCTCATCAGTACTAATCCACAAATTCAATTCACCTCAATCATCCAACCGTGCGAACTAAATCAAAATAAACAATTCACTTTATTATTTCACACCTCTCCGTAACGCTCGCGTAAACAATTAAATTATTCAATTCCTGTCTCTGAATTGTCACACCGTACGTTAAGTGAAATGATCTTTTCCCCGTCACATAACACACTGGGTAACACCAAAATAATAACTCCTATAATTTTCCAACAAATCACCCAATCTCTCGCAATATTTCATCAGTTATTTTACCAACGGCAGAGTGCGACATCAGGATAAATGGTACATACAACACATACACAAGTATTATATACATATAACCCAGTAAAGTGAGGATCCCGCTTGCGCTTTCCACGTCTAGCGTTGACCCGGAAGTCACACGGTTGCGCGAGTCGCCTCCTGAACACCAGGATACCCTCAAAAAATTGCCGATTAAATGGCAAAAACACAGATCGAGTGCGAGCTAAACTCAACGATAAATTTCCCCAACAGCCAGGAAATGTGGAAAAAATCAGGGCCAAATATCAATTACCCCCCGCTATTATCGTAATGTTTTTCATGTACTTGCATTATCGTAACGATTGAATTCGCGGATGAAGTGGAGAAATAGTAAAATGACGATAAGATAAAAACGCAATCCTGTAACACCCGCACTGGCGTTGGCGCGTGGCGAAGGAGATGGCACCGAATCGAGGACAAGAAAAACCCTCCACTAGAATTTCCACCAACACAACCCACACATCCACTGTAAACCACCTCCTTTATCCATCCACCTTCCAGTACAAACCATTCCCCCTTTATCCTATCGTTCTCTCCTACTCCAGTTTTACCACCACCACCGGAGTCACCCCCACAGCAACAAGGGTTTATTGGGCGAAGTGGGGTATCAGGCAAGCTTCACTGGTGGATATCAACCCTTCCCCTACCGAGGACCTTGGGCAAATTAATTTCAAATTCTCAATCACTCGAGTAAACAAATGTCAAGTCTCACTTATTTATCACCCTCTGTTTTACCACTTGCACTCGGGGGTTGTAAATTGTTTCTTCTATTTTTTTTTTCTTTTTAATCTTCTCTCAAGGGATTTCTGTCTCTCGTTTACTCATCCATGCCATCGCGAAGCGCGCGGGTACAAACCAACGATACGAGCCAAAGTGGTAAACTCACTAACTTGAGAAAAAAAAGTAGTCTACGTACACTAACACAGTCTGTGGCAATCAATACGCAACAATGGTACTGGGACCAATAAGCTCAGAGCTTTTGGTGACGTAGGGGCTTGATGCGCGCCCTCTCGAATGATTCACGTGCAACCCCACATGCTTTGACATTTTTCATCCTCAGGTTTGGGAATTTTTTGGAGTTCTCCGCGAACGGGAGATTTTCAGGTGCAATCAATCGATTCAATTCGTTCTAGTTGAAAATAAATGGGTTTTCCAAGGGTTCAGCTACGGGAAGGGATGATTTTTTGAGTTTATAGAGGGGTTGGGATACCCCGGAAATACTCGAGGGCACCCGAGTCACTCCGAAAGGGGCTTCGGTTCGCGCCGGCGTTTGAGCTTTCTGTCACCTGCGCGTGCACGACATCCCGTTATCTGAGACGAACAGGGGTTATTAACAATTTTTTTTTTCGGTCACTGGGGTGAATATTCACTTATTTCTGCGGCATTATTTCGGGGTGAAGTGCACGATCGATTTCTCTTGCGGGGTACAGCTTCCGCGGGGGTTTTTAATTTTAGTTCATTGGGTCATTCATCGAGGAAAAATCTCACGATTATCGGATTTATGGGGCACTGAGGGTTGAAGTATTGTTTATTTAGTAATTTATCACTTGTTCGTTTGGTAAAAACACGAGTTGTCGGATTTATTGTTTATTGAGGTCTTGACTTTTTTTGGGGTCGGGGACAAGGGCCTTTTTTCGACTCGGGTTATTTATGAAACTTTCCAGAATGTGCGTGAAATCCTCGAGGACGAACGATCGCACATGGACTACTAACGATAAACGAATATACGGCACTAGTTAATTTGGAATTTTGAATGAATTCAGTGCGCATGAACCCCGGGGCTCGACGCATGCGCCAAAATTACCGCAATATTGCGGCAGTAGTTCAATACTTTCCTCAAAGATGGCGGTGGAAAAATTATTGAATTTTTTACCGATAAGGTAGGAAAAAAAATTGTTTGTTGGGTGCAAACAAAATAGAGTTGTTTCCTTCAAGAGAGTGGAATTGCTTACGATTTTCGACAATTTTGGTTGTTTACAAATAATTGTGAGGGTTGTTTCAACCATGACGGATGAGAAAATCGTCAGGTGAGTGCGGAAACATTGGATAATTAAAAAAGAGGATGAGATGTGTCTCAGAGCCTTTATAAGGCTTTCCACAGAGGTTATAGAAAGGTTATAAATATTATTTATTTTGATTATTGTTGGATTAATCGATTTGAGTTTATTTTTGTTTTTTAGTTGCACTGAGAAAGGAGAGTCGATCGAGAATAATTCCAGCAAGGAAAATCAAAGTTCTAATGTCGATGAGGAGAAGGAAAAAACTAAAGGAGAAGAAACCGGCGACAAGGGAAATGGACGAAATACTTTGAATGGGGATTCTAGTAATTGTTATTGGTGGGTTAATAAAGGAAAAGGGTAGATAATCACGAGAAGAATGCATTGCGCTTCTGTGTGTTTTTGTCTACGTAAGTGGACAGAGGAATTAAGTTTTTATAATTATTCCAGTGGCAAAGAACGAAACCTGAATATCGCTGAATTATTGTGCGCCAGTTGCACGAGATGGTTTCACGAGTCTTGCATTGGCTATCAGCTGGGAAAACTAGTTCCCTTCATGATGAATTATATATTCATGTGCAAAAATTGTTCTCCATCTGGCCTCGAGAGCTTCAAGAAAAATCAAGCTCGTGAGTAATTATTTCCCGAAAATCTTTCGTCCTACTCGCGTTGAAAATTATATATCCAAAGATGTATCTGAATAATATTCGAATATATTTCCAGTCAAAAATGATGTACCCGAGATATATCTTCGGAATATATATTTACTGTAAACTAACTTTTATATGATTATTAATTCGTTTGGGCTATAGAATTTCCCCAGATGTGCGTCACCGCAATAGCAAATCTACTCCAAGCAGCTCAAAAGGAGCCAGAGCAGCGGATGCTCTTTAATAAAGATCGAGATATTATTCCCTTCATCGAATTACACTGGGAAAGCATGACCACAATGCCGAGGAGAGTTACACAATCTTGGCATGCGACTGTAAGTTCGAGTAGAAATATAAAAAAGGACTCACAATCAAGATTGATGGGCTGTCGACATCCATTCATGTCGAACATTACATTGCTTCTAGATTCAAAGGGCACTAATGAAGGACATTGGCACTCTATTCACCATGGATGAGAATAATACTGATGGCCAGTTGTTTGGATTAACAACACCAGACCTTGTGCTTATTAAACCCAATTACGAAGCTATGATCAAAGGTGGACATCTGAAAATAACTGAGATGGGAGTGCAGCATGTTGGTGAGTAAATCCATCAAAAATTCTTCAATAACTGTAAATTGATCGAATAGAGGGTTAAAACTTTGGATTATCAAGTCCTCAACAGTGCAGACATTAATTTTTGGATGATTTCGTGTATTACATCGTGAATTGCCTTATCTTATCGGTTATCACGGCTTAAAAAAAACATTCGCATGAAGTACGAGAATCGATTTGTTCTGTTTGATCGTCGTGATGTTGAACTACGGTAATTAATTTTTTGTAATACTCTCAGACTGAGTCTTTCACTACAAATATTTCCCTAAAAATGACGAGTGAAATGCGAGATTAATCAATTTTGATGCAGTACCTCTAGGGAGTGGGATCAGAGGGCGAAATGCAAAGCGCAAATTTCCTGGAGAAGGTGCAGGGGCTGGGCCAGGGAAAAAGGGTCGGGGCTCTGATCTGTCCACTCCAAAATTACCAGCTCATGGATATCCTCTGGAACACCCTTTCAATAAGGATGGTTACAGGTATATCCTGGCAGAGCCTGATCCACATGCGCCATTCAGACAGGTGAATAGCTTAAAAAAGAAATTAATTACTGATTTACTGTCTCTCGACATATCACTCTCCGATTCAGAGATACTTCTCGAAAATTTGTGAGTTGTCGAATGAGTTCATTGATTTGGCAAATTAATTGATTGTTGATGTCAGGAATTCGATGAAAGCAGTGATTGGGCTGGCAAACCGATCCCCGGATGGTTGTATCGAGCCCTGAGTCCCAGTACGGTCCTCCTAGCTCTTCATGATCGAGCCCCTCAGCTAAAAGTAGCAGAGGACAGACTGGCTGTCACTGGAGACAAGGGATATTGTATGGTGAGGGCGACCCACAGTGTCTCCAGGGGGACTTGGTACTGGGAAGCGACGATTGAAGAAATGCCAGAGGGATCGGCTACCAGACTTGGCTGGGGACAGGACTATGCAAACCTTCAGGCTCCTCTCGGTTACGACAAGTTTGGCTACTCCTGGAGATCCAGAAAGGGCACAAAATTTCACGAGAGCAGGGGAAAACATTACAGCAATGGTTACGGCGAGGGAGACACTCTAGGATTTCTCATTATCCTTCCGGATACTTATGACTCCTTGCACATCCCGAATACGTATAAAGATCGGCCTCTCGTTAAATTCAAATCTCATCTGTATTACGAGGAGAAAGATCAAGTTCCTGAAGCATTGAAGGCGCTCAGAGCCCGTCCAGGGAGTAAAATAATATTTTACAAGAATGGAATATCCCAGGGGGAGGCGTTTGTTGATATGAACAGAGGTGCATATTATCCCACTGTTTCCATCCATAAAAGTGCCACTGTGTCCGTTAATTTTGGGCCTAATTTCAAATCTCCACCACAAGATGTCACATTTCGAGGGGTGAGTGTTGAAAAAATACGGAAATACCTGTGAATTTGATCATTGATATTTTATATTTTTAGATGTATGATAAGGCTGAGGAAGCGATGACCGAACAGTCCATGGCAGACATGCTTTATCTGAACGAAAACGAGGGAAAACTCAGACTGGACTCATACTCTTTATGACATTAATGAAAATTTTTATTTCGATTTTTCTATGAGTTTTGCATTAATTGGAAATCAATGCCACCGTAAAAAGTTATTACAATTGGTCTTACATCAATCATTTTGAATGATAATTGTATTCGCAATTCTGGTAGATTTTGCAATCGTATTGATGTGGATTATGAAACATGATCTATGGAGTTTGTAATTGTTTACTAAAAATTATTGTCTATTTCCCAAATCCTCCTCTGCATTTTGGACTTGGGGATACAGTCTGACTGCTCTGTTCCCACTGACCTGGTGTTTTCGCCTGTTATGGATAAAAAATGTTAGATATTCTTTTCGTTAAAAGAATTAATCGAGTACTTACTACAATTGATAGTGCATGAACTCCATTCTTCAATTCGTGCTGAAGCAGTTCGTTCACCATTCGATGTCTCTTAAAAACAAAAATAAATGTGGCACGTATGAAAAAAAAATCATACCAAATTTTAGTGAATGTTAGTGAGAGAATTCTATCGGATTTTTATTGAAATTCTATTTTTTCTTAGCTGATTGTATTTAAACAAATTGTAATCGATGATTACTTTTATTGGGGGTTGATCGGTGAACTGTTCTGAGACCACGACGACCTTGAAATGTGTCTCCGAACCCTCAGGCACGTTGTGCATATAAGATTCATTGAAAATTTCCAAAAAAGATGGCTTCAAGCCGTTTTCTAGTTTCACTTTGATGGAATTCTCGACGGGCTTATCAACACCAGTCATCTTTGTTACTGTTCTCAGAATCACGGGGAAGTCTGAAGGAAAACGTTTTCGCAAATCACAACGTGTTTCAATGTCTTTGTAAATATAACCTCGATTTCTCAATGTCTTCACTTACAACGAGATAAGAGTTTATTCATTGATTTATGGTTGAGGAAATATATTCATAGACGGTGACTCCAGAAATTTTATTTTATCCTGTTCCCTCGATTTCCTGTCCCTCCTTTTTAGTTAAGATCCAGTCTTGTCCACTTTTGGTTATTTTTTTTTCCCTAGAATCTCTGGAATCCCCAAGATTTTATACTAGGAATTTCGCGTGACGCATAAAAAATTGCGATTTCCCACTCAAATCAAAGGTCATTATTTGGAATGTGTGGGTGATTCAATCTCAGTAGGGAATAATGATCCGGCAAGTTTAATTACTCAAAAATAAAACACTAATTTTCCACTTCACAATATATAGTACGTCCACTCACAAGATGGCGGCCAGATTACACTCGCGTAATTAACACGAATAAATGGACCCGAACCGCGGGTGAAAAATGGTTTTTAGTATTTTTGAGGGCGAAAAATTTCTCTCAAAATCGAATTTTTCATTTAACCAACGGTTGATTTCACACACATTCATCACCTTGTAGATGATAATAAATTTTTTTTACCCCGACCGTAGCTGCCGATCTAAGGTTCTTCGGGGAAAGAATCGCCACTTTTTCAAATCCGAATTTTCGTATTAACTGAAGTTTAAATAAATAATGGGTCATACTAGTCACTAAAGAGACTGTTCTGACCGCACTGCAGAAATATTCTGAAAATGTCCACAGTGCGATAGCCTTTGGCTGGCGCGAAGCCGATCGTCTGATCATGCTGTATCCGAAATAAAAATAAAATAAAAATGTTACTGTCTGGTTCTTGTAAAAATATCTACTATTACTCTCTCACTTTCAATTCCAACGAGAATTGAACTGATTCAACGATATTGTACGATTTAAATTTGATTTGAGAAAGTCAAAGGAGACGTGTACCAAGATTTTTTTAAATAAACATTTTATCTATAAACTGAGTTGTGATTTTCAAATTATTCAATACCTCAAATCACCTAACATACATCCTACAGTTAGTTGTTAGGACTTTACAATTTTACACCGAATAATCTATCATGAAGTTCCAGAAGTGCATCGGTCATCCTCTCCCTGTAGTATTTCCTCTCGTTGAACGAACCCACAAGCAAAGGTCTCCGATCATCAAAAAGAAGTGCATCTACGCACTCGGATTGTTTTTCGAATAAGTTGCCAATGGCTTGCGTCTCCAACAACATCAACGGAATATTGAATACTCCATGCAGCATGCAAAAGGTTCGGAGTTCCTCGATAGAGTCCAGAAAGACATCGAGTGGTAATATCTTTGCTGGATCTAGACCAGCATCGATCAAAGTTCTCGATAAAGTGTCGTAATAAATTTTGTAAAGTTCGGTTCCATGCTCCTCTCGGAGTTGTCTCGTCGTTGAGAATTGAAAGAAGCAGAGAATGTCGTGGGATGGAGGGTTGTACCTGTAAATTCAATTATGAGGTAGGAAAAAAAAGTTGGCGTGAAGTAAACATCTTCCTCACCTTGCTAACTGAAAATCAATCAAACAACAAGCCTCAGGGCTTCCTTCCTCCCCGTACTTGAACAAGAGATTATTAGCCCAGAGATCTCCATGACAAAGAACATTCTTCATCTTCTTAGAAGGCTCAAGTCTCTGCACATGATTCCTCGACATTGAGATGATCCTCTCCTTGAACTTGGTTTTTGAAACATCATCAAGTGTATCTAATAAATCAACCATAGCGAGGGCTCCGTCAATGGCCGCCTGCAGCCCTCGTTGACCTCTTCCATTCAGAGAATACAGAGTCTCGTGCATACAGTGCGAAAACTCCTCGAGGAGATTCTTCTTGTGCAATTCTTCAAAAATCATTGACTTCGCGTGAAACTTGGCGAGTGTCTTCATGACGACTGCGCAGTGATCAAAATCAAAGGGAACAACTTTATTTTTCATTGTGTAGCCCTCCGGCATCATGTCCTCGAGGACAATAACGTCTCCGCCGAGACCAAAAAAACACTCGGGGATACTGTATTGGTCCAAGCCTCTCAGGACTTCCGGGAAAACCTCTGTGTACAAGGCAACTTCCTTTTTGAAGGATCCGAACTCTTCATTGAATAACCACTGCGGGCTGTTCTCCGGGGGTGGAGTTTTCGCGAAAAAACGGATGATTCGTCTGTCCCGGAGGGGAGCTGAAGAGGCAACCGTTGCTTTCAAGATGAAATACTGTCCCATGAATCCAGTCCCTCCGTCTAAAGGGCTCACGTCATACTCCACGAGAGAATAATTGTCCATCTTATCTTTCGACAGCTTCTTCTTCACTATTTCTAGACACTCCGCATCGTCGAGTACATAATCCTTACCACGATTCTTCATGATGTCTTGATTATAATATTACTATTCCGTGAAGAAAAGAAAAGGAATTTATGAATAATTGTACAGGTCAATTATTTCATGCGAACGATAAACATTTAATCGAACTTACGTGCCTTAACTCGTTTTTCCCGAATTAAAAATGTTTTTTAAAATGCACGAATAGTTTCACGCAGATGAAGACCCAAGACTGAAGTAATGCCAAATAATCGGAGATATATATTTCCTACGATATTTACCGAGACTGACACTTTAATGCACTATGATACCCTAACGATAAAATGCAGACTACATCTAATCTTCAGTATTCACGTGAATTTATAGTACCATTCAAACAGGTCTAATCACGCGCATTGAAAATAGAAATAATTACGTTTTCACGAGGGGCCGTGGATTGTAGCTATTTCCTCCTTTATTGGTACTGATTGAAACTAATATTGAACGCAACTCGCGATTTTACTGCACGGTCATTGACGATGAATGATGGAGTGTCTCGATCGCAGTAAAAAAGTCAGACCGTTAATGTTTGTTGATACGCGTGGAATGTGCATTGTTTGGTACTCAAGGAAATGGCGGAATGTTTGATTTCAATATTTTTATCTTCATAATCATTGTCAACGTCACTGTTGAATAAATTAGTTGAAATTGTTTCGAGTCTTTCGGAATTCACGAAGAAATGCGGACGAAGACAAAAAGGTTCTTTAACAAATTGTCAAATATATATTTTTCATAAATAAAAATCACACTAGTTATAATTCACTGTCTTGATTCAACACTTGTCTTCATGACTTCTCCCGTTGTTGTAAGTCGAATCGAAGGAAAAAACTGGCGGTTGTTGAGAAATCCGCATGGCATTGTCCTTGAAAGAAAGACATGCAGTAGATTAGCTTGGCTGGCGGAAAGTTTACGTAATGTTGGTACCGTTTGTAACGATTATATTCATTACTCAAGTTCAATGCTGTGAGACTGTTGACACGATGGGTTAACTTCATCTTGGCACGTGCGAGTTGAGAGAATTATAATCGTACTTACCAATTGATTTATATCAGCTGATTTTTCCGTCACGAATGCGGTATTTACATAACCGAAATCGGGATTGTCTTCGATGCCGATTAAATCAGAGTCACCACTTCGATAGCTGAAGAGATTTGAGAATGGCATACGTTAGTAGTTATCTCTAATTAAAGACTTTAAATTACCTGACATTATCACCAAAGTCCTCAGCCTTCTTGGAACTGTTCCAAATGGGATTCGATCCAGCCATGGCAAATTGATTAGTTGTTGGAACTATTCCATTCTTCTCTTTTCCAAAGTCGTCCTCTCCGGTCTTCCAATCCACCGCCATTTTATCGAGTCTCTGGGTAAGCTGTTTCGTCCTGATGACATGAATCACAAACAGTGCGATGGTGCTGATTCCAAAAATGATCGTCAACGAGAGCAAAGTCCAGAAAGTCCTATCCTCATTATTTGAATCCGCAGGAATGCTTCCGGTAGGGACATCACTGAGATAAAGTCCTCTAGCTTGAAGATTGGCTTTCAAATTCGTGACCGTTTGGAGATCACTAGAAGCTAAGATAATAGCATCAGCAGCGATAGGAAGATTATCCTTGGAGTCGATAAAGTGAGTTGTCAAGGTCGTAACATTATCCATCACATGATTATTCGAATCGACGCTGCTCTTAATATCATCAACATTGCAGATGTATTTGAAGGTCTTCGAAAATACATCGATTACGAACAGCTTCTCTTGACTGACGAGTGCAGCATTATTCCGGAATGTGAAGACAACTCTATTACTCTGGGAAATTATGTAAATTTGAATTGTCGTTCTGTCGGAATGCTCCGCTGCATCGTAAGCAGCGATTTCGAATTTGAAGAAGCCGGCCATGTTGCTGGTCGCTGAGAACTTCAGCAGAAGATTTCCTGTAAAAGTGTCCAGGAAAAATGGATTTTCTACCGTAGCAATCGAGGAGTCTGTCGTCGACAAGCTATTCTCCACTAGCGAATACCTAATAGTATCATTCAGATCAACATCTGTAGCTTCGACCGTCAAAATAACTTTGTCAAGAACATCTTCAACAGCGACGCCACCAGAGTATAAGTGACTCTTGAACACTGGAGCGTTGTCGTTCTCATCAAGAACAATGACAGAAATATTTAGAACAGCTTTGGAGCGAGGATCTCGAGGAGGTCCGTCGCTATCAGCAGTCGTAATCACTGATATCATCATCTCGCTCTGTACCTCACGATCCAACTCTTGTGCAACTGTGAGGTTTCGTGTTGTCTTGTCCAGAGTAAAGTATTCAAAATCTCCAATTTTGTTGTCAATGAAATAGTAGATCGGTACAGTATTTGATCCGTCATCATTGATTTTATCGAAGGCTGCGGGGATTACCGTCCAATAATCTAAGCCTGTCTTGTTCTCTTTCACCCAGATCTCCCAATCATTTATATCAAACTCCGGTCCTCGAGCTGAAACGAAAATGAGCTTGTTTTCTTGAGAAACTTCCAGAGGCGGATCTCCATTGTCCTTGGCTGTGAGAGTTATCGTATATTGACCATTCTGTTCGATATCGCTCGGCCATTTCTTCAGTTGTAGCTGAGCTGCGTTCTTCCCAGTTTCAATGATTTCGAAGTAATCTTCTCCAGTTTGACTTGATACTGAAAAGGTTACAGTTCCACTGGCTCCGAAATCATCGTCAGTGGCTTTGAACTCCGCCAGCGGTTGCTTGTCGTAAGTCTTCAGCTTCGAGTGAATCGTCTGATCCATACTCAGGGCGATACTTTTACCCGAGGCCGGGAATTTAATCATTGGGTAATTGTAGTTATAATCAGTAACCGTGATGTTGTAGATTCTCGTGTCATTCAAGGGTCCTGGGAACGTTCCGTGGTCTTGGGCATATATTTTAACAGCCCACGTACCGTAGCAGCCCTTCAGGTCACGGGCAGCTGAGATAATTGCTCCCTTCGATTCTTCCGCCCCCAAACTGAATATATTCTCACAGTTCTTTTCAATTTCACTGCTTCCGTCCACCAGGGAACTGCTCAAAAGTTTATAAGACACTTTGGTGTTTTCGGTTGCAGCATCGTCTCTATCGATTGCTTCAATCCTCAGAATTCTCGAGTTCTTCTTCTCATTCTCATTGACCTCCTTCGCTGGATTTCCCAAATCCGGCAATTCCGGGATTTGGTCATTTATATCGTCCAGAATCACTATGATTTCTGTGTCAATCGCGTTCGTATTCCAGGTGACGTCAGTCTGAAGATAATTGTCCCTCAATTTCAGGTTCACGGTGTAACGAGCCGGTCCTCTGTCGCGATCCAAAATATAGCCGTCAGTCAAATGAACTCGAAGAATTCCGTCGAACTTGCTTAGCTCGAAATATTGAAACAGCGCGGGATAATTCTCGTTAATCAGGTACGAGACGTTGTTGTAAGGACTAGTCCGATCATTATCTTTTCCGTAAACAGTAACAACTTCTGTTCCACTCACAGATTTTTCTAAGATGTGAATTGTAGAATTGAATTTATCTCCGAGGAGATAAGGAACTTCGTCGTTCACATCGATGACGTATATTGAAAGCGGGAGGGTCGTATTATTTTCGCCATCCGATGCAATGACTTCATAATAGATATATTCAGATTTCTCTGCATCAATTGTCTCATTAGATTCCACTTTGATTTCACCGGTTTTTGAATCGATACTGACGAGATGATCCTCGGTATTGTTGATGGCTTTGATCGAATAAGAAATCTGATTGAACTCAGGTCCGTCCGCATCTGTAGCTGTCACAGAGCCGATCAAAATATCCGTGATAGCGTTCTCAGTGACTCGAAGAGCTTTAACTTCATTGAAAACCGGTGAGTTGTCATTGATATCTGTAATCTTCAGAGTCAATGAAGCTGAAGTTGAATTCTCGTTATGAACGGTCTTAGTATCTGTCGCTTTAATACTCAAATGGATAACATCGAACTTTTCGTAATCAATTCTACCTGCAACAATGATTTCACCTTCTACCAAACGATGATGTCCTTCGGGATACGTTGCATTTATCATTAAGCAACCTCGATAACGAGTTTCATTAACCGGAACTCCACTTTTTTGAGCTGTCGTTTTGTCCCAGTCGATATTAAACATGAGATCTGCATCGGTGTCCACATCACTCGCTTTGATGATGACTCCAATGGCTGTACCCGCAGGTACTTCTTCAATTAACGAAGGGACATCTGTCGGCAGTATGAGCTTCGGAGGTACATCATTGACATCAGTTACGTTGATCGTCAACGTCGCATACGCTTTATGATCCGCAAGATCTGAAGCCACCACTTGGACAATAACGATCGACATCGTCTCGTAATCCAGGGCATTCTCGAGCGCTGTTGAGATTGCTCCAGTAGTTTCATTAATGGACAAACCTGTCTGTGAGCTCAACTGATGGATGACCCTATCCCCTGCATCCCTGTCTGTCGCCAACATGATGGCTATCAGATGTCCCCTCGGTGCGTCCTCCGGGACATGAACTTCGACAGCACTATTTTCAAAAATCGGGTACTCGTCGTTCAAGTCGATTAAGTTGATGGTGACGATTCGCCTGCCAATGTGCGATTTGTTAGCGACTTCTGTCGCTTCGATTTCAATCTCCATGTTTCTCCAATTTTCGTCTTCATAATCGAGCAAGGTGGCGTTCACGACTGAAATAGTGAAGGTTCCTGATTGGTATCCGCTGTTTGGCACGATCATGAAGGCAGAGCTCCAGTGGTGCATTGACTTATCAATCAGCCTGACTGAGTATTGACCATTTTCAGCGAGATCTGGATCCGTAATGACAATGGATTTGGAAAAGTTCAAGGTCACGTATTTTTCTTCTTCGATTTCTATCTTCAATTTTTCAGGGGCTATCTCGGGGCTGTGATCGTTCAAATCCTCCACAATTACTACTATTGTAGCTTCAATCTTCGACGTGAGATTCTCCTTCTCATAAGCAATCACAGAAAACCTGAAGACTTCCTTCTTCAAGGTATCCCGATCAATGGAATTGATCGTGATATTTCCTGTGTTCGTTTCAACAGAGAATAAATCTCTTTCCTTCGAATTTTCAGGTTCTATTCTATAATTGATCTCTGCATTTATCTGAATATCTCCATCGAACGCCAAGACTGAGAACGTGTGAAGGCTTTTTTCTATTATGGATTGCGAGGCAGCAAGACTGCTCCACACGGGAGGTTCATCAGGCATGTCGATTACCTGAACTGCATTCAATAAATTCCCTTCGTTATTCGCACCATCTTTAGCCTCAAATTGTAGTGTATACGTCGTAAATTTTTCATAATCCAGAGAATTTGTCACGTTCAAATAACCGTTCATCGCGTAGTCATTCCCGGGAATCGGTTCACGAACGAACTCAAAGTTCTGTGAGCCTGATTCCGGAATTGATGTGAAGGTGATCGTGATTTGATCTATCCAACCATCAACATCGGTGATACGGAATGAGCAGTTAGATCTTCCCGAGTAGTTTTCTTCAATCGCACATGTACGTTCCACTGCTTGGATCACCGGAGGATTATCATCGATATTTTTAATATTCAAAGCAACATCTCTACGCAAATTTCCGATGGCAACATCGAATTGGTAGGCTTGCATTGCCGAAGTTTCGTAATCCTGTTTCTTCAGGATGTACAATTCCCATTTACTGGTGACTTCGTTTCTTCTGAATTCCGCACCGAGATTGACACTTTGGCCGACAGAAAATGTCCCAAGTTGAGGCATTGCCGCACCTGTCGAGTTTGATGCAAAACGGAAGCAATCATTTACAGGAAATCGCTCGGTTAGCTTTACACTTTGCACTCACCATTATAATTGACTTGTGCTATACAAACTGGATGATCAACTTCTTCATCAAGGAAAATGTTGGTTATTGTGTCTGCGGAACTCACAAAATCTACCGAAGGGTCGATTGGATTGGGTTTCTCAAAAGGCGGAGACGCCCATTCTAAAACGAGAAGATTAAATAATAGAAATCCAACTCTATCGAACTCTCTATTCACTTTTCGATATTTGATGTAGTCTATTTAAACTCCATCAACGAGAATCAACAGAACATCTGTCGGATATATTGATAAGCAGTTATGACTCACGCGCTTTCGATATTGCGATTGATGCGAAGAACAAACAGTAGATGATCAATCCAGATTTGGGTACAATTTTCATTATAATTACCCTAGAAGCTCTATTCGATGTCTATTCACTTTTAAATAAATAAATGTTTGAAATCTTTCCGAAATTAGTGATGCTCACACCTTTTCATCAACAATTGTTGGATAGCTAGCTTCCTGATCGATACTGAGCGGCGATAAGTGATCGGTAAAAATCGACAACAGACGGACGATAATGATTTTAATCCGCAATCTTATCTAAAGTGGACGTACCGATATAAATTCTAGGTCTCCCATTATTTATAAAAAATTTCAGTCCTAATTCCCATTATCAATAAGAGAATTTATCTTCTTCCGGAAGAACGCTGAATTTTTAATTTGCAAGTTGAAATGAGGAATGACGGGATTGATTTCAGTAGTTGGAAAAAATAATTTCAAGAAACAGAAAAATTCGGATGAAAGACCATTTGATCAGGAGCATTGTCGAGGAATAATCCCAACGACTCAGCTATCTCGAGACATTTTCTGTCACAAAGTGCAATAATAAATCGTTATTATCACGAATCGCTAGACGAGTACAAAAACTAATCGGTTCCAGACATCCATTTTTTGCATCTGTACTCATTATTTTATCTTCTTGCCCGTGCCACGGAAAACGAAAGGGTATTTGCTTTTTTAAAACAATGACCACTTCGAATTGTGTCTTGTACATCACCAATTTCGATTATTCGTTTATCAGTGTTCGTTAGAAAGGATTTAATTGTGGGGGGTTTTATAATTTTAGTTTTTCCGCCCTCCGATCGTTCCCTCGAATTGCACAAAAAGACTAATCAACAGCTTCGTCCACTCAAATCGACGGAAAAATGATAAAAAATTTGATGATTGAGAAAAAATCAATAAAAAATAACGACGAAAGAGTATTGGACGTATTAATCAATGGGGCCATAGGTCGAACTCGATGAGATACAGCACTCGGTCTGTAACTTGCAGTCGACGTCGTGTTCTTCAACGCGACGTACAACGTGACGTTTCAGTGGTATTTCAGTGACATAATTAAATTTCAATAAAGGTATAATTCACGGAGGCAATCAGGTAGATCATTTCAATGTTCAAAATCGAAAGAGATTTCACGAATTATACGTCTGGATTTTTCCCGAAAAACGTAATTCTCAGTAGATAATTCAAAAACTCAACGTTTTCTTTAAAAATATTGTTCAATTTGCTCTCGATTCTATTCTGCATTAATTTTATAGAATTGCAATAGAATTTCGAGACAGCATTGGCTTAAATAAATTAAGACTGTTTGTCTATCTGGAGGAACGGTTAATAATTTCCTAATAAAAAATGTTTTTGATTTGTCAATCATTTTAGTGTTGTGATAATTGTGAGGATGAGGGAACGTGGTAAATTAATTATCCGCGATAACTTTAGATAGACATTATGAATGAAAGGAATACGTGAAGGAAGTGTTGAAACAAGATAATGAAGTAATTAAGAAGCTGATAAGTCAACTTCGAAATGTTTTTGTACATCACTTCCTTCATTTTTCAGATTTTTCGACATAAACGTCCGTGTGTCTCTTATTTCACGATCTATTCCCACAACCGTTCCGCCGCGAAGTCGTCTATATTTTCGTACAAGTTTCGCAATTCTAGTTTCTTTTGTTTGAAATTATATCACCAGGGGGTTGAACCCCACTTGTCACATGTATTTTTAAATTCAATCAGTCCTCTCAGTTTATTGTTTACTACAATGCTTTCAATTTTATTTTTGTCCCCTTGTTAATTGTTATCAAGTCACGCTCGTTAATCACTTTTTATTCCTCGAAGTCAAGTAATTCTTCAATGGATACGATGCACACAATTTCAATTGAAAAATTCGCCATTTAAATTATAGAAATAAATAGCATTTTTCAATTTTATTCAATGATGAGATTGAAATAAATAGCGCAAAGCCCACATCATCTTTATTTCGAGATGTCGATCTCGAATTATCGATGATTGACATAATCTATTCAACATAAACAAATGATCCACCGATAATAATTTATCGGAGACGGGAGAGAGCACTCAGTGTAGGATGAAATACGAAAACCTTAACATCAACTATCGGCCAGGGATTGAAAACTCCTGACCTTTGTTATCTCCTCGACTCTATTACCACATAATAAATAAATTCCGGTCAATTTTTATTTCGCTATTTCCAGCGGTTTCCGTGCCAGAAATGACACGACCACCGCCTCTTGTCAGACGTCACTCTGATCTACCGCTGTTTGAATCTGTTGCCCGAATTTCAAGTCTACCGCTGATTGAAAGTGGCATTACAATAGCAGGAAATGTTTACGAGAAGATTAAGGTAATTCAGTCATCGGTGGTTGCAATCATAAATTGCGTCGCAAGTCAATACGAAAACCTTGTGAATTAGCTAACCAATTCTTTTGGATTTCCATTGATCCTTCTATATTAATACTTGTTTAAAATGTTCAATAGCGGATATTGTATCGATTGAAGTCTATTCGGTAAATTTTGTAGATTAAATTATTGAATTCGTTTGGTCTGACCTTTCTCTGATGCTTATGATGCAGCGATCCAATTCCTTGATGAATTGGAGTCTCGACACCGCCGAACAATCACTGGCGATTGCAACAGCATCTGCCAAACCCGCGATGTTAGTTCTCAATGGTCCAATTACAACTTTGGATCACTTGCTGTGCAGGGGAATGGATATTGTGGAGCAAAGAGTACCAGCTGTTCATTTTCCTCCGCAACTCGTAAGTCAGCGCGTGAAAAACTGTAATTGAAAAACCCAACCATTTGATTATATTGGATTCCATGTACCATATTTCATAATGCCCTTGAAAGTAATCGGAAAGAATAATACCATCGATAAATATTACAAACATTCCCCCAAATTGCAATTACTTGTTTTTTCGATCGTAGGCAGATTTCGAATGTTAAATATTTTTTGATTGAACGAACCTTGACTCGAGTAAGAAAATCATTTCTCAGAACAGTTTTTCTTCAATCTTCTTGTAGTTGTACTGGAACACGCGAGAATATGTGAATAACAAATTCGTGAGACCGGTATTGAAACGTGCCGGGAGCGTCAAGCAAATCGGCAGTCAAGCAGCGGATGCAGCAGCTGATCGACTAGATGGTGCATTGACAGTTGCTGATAAATATGTGGATCAGTATTTACCAGAGGATCCAACAGACAAGTCTCAAGAAGGTAACACCCCTGAAGAGCAGTATATACCTGAAACAAAAAGATCAATACTGATTAACATTGACGTCAATTATAAAATACAATTTCTGGCACAGATGCAAATCCAGTAGGAGCAACGAGTAAAACAACGCGCACTATAATTCACGGTGCGAGATTTTCGCGAAAATTACAGAGGAGATTAACACGTCGCACATTGGCAGAGGCACGAGCACTGAAAGACCAGAGCACAGAGTGTATTCACGTGTTACTTTATGTCATCGAGTTGGTCTGTTGTTTTCCCCCTAATTATAGCATTCACTATCTAGTCAGTCTGATTTTGATCAGTTAGTCGTTTTATTTCATTGAGAGAGATTCATTCGCGCGTGTAGTTTCTGCAGAAAGTAGTATTTAATTACGACTTAATTAATTTTATTAGAATCCTATTTCTTTTTGTGGGAATCTAATTCGAACTTTTTACTGAGGATTAATTGACGCGTGAAAATTTGACAGATTGCAACGGATCCGAAGATGGCCCTGCAGAAGTCGAAGGAGCTTTGGGCTGCCCTCAGTCTTCCAGAGCCTGAAAATCAGGCACGTCCTGCGACACTCGAGCAATTGTTGGTTCTTTTGACCAGAGAATCTGCTCGCAGGATCGTTCACCTGGTTAATGGCACAATGAATCTTGCTGCCAAAGCACCAGGACGCATTGGAGTTACTCTCATGACAGTTTCACATCAATTATTGTCGATAGCTGAAGTCACGCTGAAGGTAAAACTCCTCTATTCCGTGGACATTTGCGATTACCAACTATTATTACCAACTATACCGATCAATAAATTCAGTTATGATTCATCCAATTCGAAAAAAGTAATTACTGTTTGAGTTGCAGCAAATTTTATCGAAATGGGGAGAGATGAACTGAAATTTGAAGGAATTATTTCCAGAAATAGAAGTTTGATTTCGTTTATTATGTCGCAGATGACTCCGGTAATCGGAAAGAGTGAAAAAACTGACGCCCAGATATCGATTCTGCGATCGGCCATCGATCATATTAGAGTAACAACACATTTACTGCTGGTATGGGATGAAAGCCGTATTTTTAGTGAGATTATTAGAAATTAATTTTGGATATTTTCTAGGAACGCACTGCGATATTTCTCGCGGGTCGCCCCAATCCCAAGAAAATGGCGACCAATCAGGTTCACGACAATCACAATAATCATCTGACGCACGTGACCAATCGTTCATCGAATGGAATCGACTAGACGTCGAAAATTTCTCATTAATAAATTTCTAAATCCCAAATGAATGTCGAACATATTATTTTAATTAATCGTGATAAAAAGTGACTAATAACAACTTTTATACGCAGATAAAAATTTCTACACTTGTGCCAAGAAATCTTGTCATTGAAAAAACAAATAGTGCATTGTTAAAAAATAAAGTAAGAAATAATTATCACGACACGTTTTCTCTACATACATTTTTTTTTTAATTCAAAAGAGAAAGAAATTTTGTCAAAATTTTATGATTGTGGATATCAAATAAATAATTTTTGAGCCGTGAGTTCTATCTTAGAAAAATCTTGACATTTCCCCCTAAAATCACTCCTCATTGACTCTATTACCCATTAATGGAATGATAAACGACATTAACAAATCGATTATATGGAATAAGAATGAGGATAAGAGGACCGAGAAAAATCTAACGACTTCGAGACATACGAGTTGTTAGTCTAGACAAAATACAGCCGCCGAGGATTAATGTAATTATCGAAATGCAGATAAGCGGAAAATTATTGCAAATGGAAATAGAACGAAAAAAGGAGAGACATAGAAGGAATTACCAATGTCAGTCGTGCAAAGTAAGATGGGTGCATTTAGTTGGACCCTGGCCGATAAGACTTTCTGTCGCGTGACTCATGTCAGAAAGGATGGGATTTTTCCAGACACTGAAGCCACAAACCACTCCTTCATGTGGTGTTACATATCTCCAAGTTCTAACTTCCACAATAAAAAGAATACGTCATTGGTATTGACTGGCTACGTGACTAGGTTCAATCCAATTATGAGATTATTCAAAAAAGCGGTACAGAGATGCTACCAATCATTTTTGTTTATAGTATTATTTCTTTCTATTCAAATTTATTAAAAATCCTCTAAACTAAAAACGATAATGAATTTTTCGTTAGAACTTTTTTCGGGGAGATAATTATGAGCTACAAAAAAGGTTATTACAAAAATTTCGCTGTCTCCTTCAGTTTCGGAAATATTTCCGAAGGGATAAATGCCTTCATTTCCTTTTCCCATTTTTCCACCCGCAAGGATTCTTGCGGCAGAAATTCATAACAGAATATTGAGCCGCGAAATTATCTGCATGAGACGCTCGACAATTCACATTTGAAGTTGGACTTTGGATCAGACCGACGGCGACACTTTCAGTACTGTCCCAGCAAGTGATTTTACCGTCGTTTCCATTGGCAAGTACAAACCCCTCACGTCGGCGCTCAATCCCTCTCCCTCCTACTCGCAAAATAAAATTAAATCGCCGGCTCAGAACGGCATATTAGTTTCCATTCGCGATAGCACCGACAACTCGTGCACTCGTCTCATCCGTCTTCTCTGGATTTCAAATTTCTTCGAAAGAAATTTGTGATTAATTCAATTGAATCGAGACACTTCTCCCCTCGATTCACCCAAACGTAAGTTCTCTTCATTTAATATTCATTCGTCGCTAGTTTGATTAATCAATTGCTCCGATTGCACATTTTTAATTCAAGTCAGTTGTTTTATACTCGTGTTATCGCGGAATACATAATAAATTATAGGGATTATCGTGTAGCACGCGGGAATACAGTGGCATAAATTGACAAATCATGTCTGACAATTAAATTATTGATTAATGACTGCAGGAAGAATTACCGGGTTTTCCACTTCAATCTTTGAAAATGTAGAATTATTTAGAATTTCGTTACGAAGCGCTTTATATTTTCAATGAAATTTGTAGTATTGAAATCAAGGGAAGGTCGTCTTTGATTTTAAGTCGAAAATCAATTCTCAAGCCAATCAAATAGTAATGTAAATAAACAAGAATTATCCGAGAGTATGTGGAATTCTGTGAAATGATAGGGAGAACGTGAAAGTCTTGGGGAAATTTCTCAGCTCATGTAAAGTGAAAATTTTATTCGCGATCATTCACCTCGGCTGTTACTAATTGTTTAGACTCTCGGTTTCTCCGGAGTGAGCGGTGGCTAGTAATTTCTCTCTCATTCCTATTTTTAGGTAATAAAAAATGACAGCAGCTCAGGTATCATTTCCTCAGATTGAGGTGTTCAATCGTGTTCTCGGGTTACCAGTTGTGGAGCAGGCATTAGCTGTATCAGCATCGACTTATTCACGAGTCAAAGACTCAAATCAACTTCTCCATTGGGTACTATCAACAGCTGAGAATTCAATAACCGATGCAACGAGACGGGCAGTGCCTTTTGCAGCACCAATTGCCATGAAGTTTGAGACACCTATTCATTTTGTCGATGACAAATTGTGCAGGGGTCTGGAGAAAATTCAGGAAAAGGTGCCGATTGTCAATGAGACACCGGAAAACGTAAGTCCGCAGGACCCACTTCGATTCTCAAATTATTTTCTCCTTTTTGAGTTTTGAAGTTTTGAAATCCCCGGTTTTCTCAATTTATTATAAATTAAACGTAATAAATTATGAATTATCTCAGATCGAGATTAATTTTCTCACGTGAGAAGATGTCTTTAAAAGAGAAGAAGATAGATATTCATAGTAAATACAGATCGTAAAATTATGAAACGATTTGAGAAGAGTCCGCGTAATAATCATCCCATAATTTTCATCACTTTGATTTCCTGCTCGTTAAGATGATATTCCAATTACAAAGTTCACTGTAAATGAGGATATCCCAGTATTATAAATGTTTTTTTTTTTCAAAATGCTTTTTCAGCATTCGCATTTAAACACGAGCTTCCAGTTAACTCCGTTCGACCCTGGGTTATCGAGCATTTTGCAATGACTTGGTTATTTAACCGTTGAAGATCCGAAAATAATTTAAAAATCTTGCTGCCATTACTTATAAACAATTCCTAAACAAATATGAATTGATTTTCCGACCCGTGAATTATAAGATTTTGAAAAGTGTCGTTAAGTTTAATTTAAGAATTTCGCCGTTGAATCCATAATTTTGTTGTCTATTCCAGATTTTAGAAAAGGGCTATATGTTCGCCCTGCAAACTGTACAGCCCGCGATGTCGAGGATTTCGTATGCAAACGCCCTGATAATCGCTCAGGCGAATTCCCTGAAAGTACTGAGCTGGAATAAGGCAAATCAAATTTTAGGCAGTCATTATGGAACAGTCGCAGTCCATGGATTGGATAGCACTGCGTCGGTGGTAGATAAACTGATCGACAGATATTTTCCAGCGACTGGAGCGGAGATTGTTGAAGGTAAATAACCCGATCCCAATTATCGCCCCTGAACAAGTCTAAACAAAATAATTACACCTTGTACCTAACAACCAGAGGAAAAGGGACGAGTAGAAGAGAAAATGTAACACCAGAAAAAATTAATTGAGTAAGAATTGATTCTAATTGAACTTCGCTAATTGTAGAGCCAGCATCGTCTGAAGAGGATGCCCTTCTCCACACCCTCCAGACAGTGGGAAGACTATCGAACAAAGCAGCTCGTCGAGTGTATGGGAACGTTGTGTACAATCTTCGCACAATCAACAAAGACAAAGTCAGAACGTATGTCAACAATGTTGTTGAATTTCTACAGATCGCACAGTACATTCACGCTGTTAACGATAAAGTACATAAATTCACTTCTCCGACGAAGGAGTCGTCCCAGAAAAAATCTCCAGAATCCAATGGTCACGTCAAACGAGAGTAGAGACTTCTCTCTTAATTCATAATAAAAAATAATTTGAATAACGAAGAAATAAAACGTTCATTAAATTTGGCTCTTGTGTATTGGCGGAATATTTGAAGGAAATTGCGGGATTTCGGTGAAGAACTGTGTTGTAGAATGATTTGTATAATAATAAGATTTCAGTAAACGTCTCGCTATGTGCCTTGTCTCAATCAATGTCGTTTTATTACTTCGCTATTTGTTTTTGATATGAAAAATTCATGTGATCAAAGGTATCAGAGTTCAATACTTTTATACAGTGCTGTCTGCGTGGAGTTTATATTGATTACAATTGTAAATTGAAGGAAAAAGATTTATCACTCTTTTTCGGAAAGCGTTGTTAAATTTTTTGTAACGTTTTATAAAATTTCTACTGTAACGCATTTTTCTGCTTGTTTAGGTATTTAGTATTATTTTTTCTGAGATTATAAGTTTATAATAAAGATATATTGATATTATAATCTTGTGTACGCTATTTTTATTTTTCCCACTGCCGATCTTCTGATTTAACTTTGTTATGTCATCATTATCATTGAAAGTATGTTATTGAGATTCTTCTCGGAACTTCCTGAGAGAATTTTCTCTTCATTACAAAATATTTATGATAGAAAAAAAAATCGGGATCAACATTTTTATTGCGTTAATAAAAAACGCGGAAATTTCTATAGAGTTCCACCAGAAAACTGCCGGTTCTTATGAATCATCGAAATTTATCTAATTATGATCAATTCTTCATCATTGTTTCATCATTCGCGTTGAAATTACACCGTCATCGCGATCCCAAAACGATGATTAATACTGGAAGTCCACGAGACCAGACGTGTCTCTCAGAAAATCGTAAAACCAGGATCGAAATGACGAAAGTTCGAGAATCGCTGACCCCCACGTCACATCGCAGATACGTGTCTGCGCATATTCCAACTGCGTCACTTCATTCTAAAAATTTCGACCTATCATAATTTCTCAAAATCATTCGCAATTGAAATAAAACTTCTCTATTCCGAAATTCCCTCGGAAATCTACGGCGCATTGTACTGTAGGCATTTTCCTGAATGCATAGAACCACATGTCTCGATTTTAATGATTATCTCGGATTGATCGACAGCATTTCTTCATGTCATACGGGCCTGAGCGCAATCCCCTCTTCTTATATATCTGTATTACCACGTAATACACCGGCCATAAGACTCAGTAAGTTCTCACGAGTCGTGGATTATACACATCATCTCGGCGGTTTTACAAAAAAACGACTGTCAATTCATCAAAGTACGTATTTATAATAATTATTTGAATTAATACCTAAATATCCAATTATTTCCGCTACCAACTCGTAAAATCGAATATTTTCAAAAATTGAACATTTGCAATTGAAAAAAATGACAACCAATTTTTTACGTCATTAAGACGGTGAAGTTTCAAATTTTTTGGCACATCGACGAAAGAAACATTTGATGGATTAATTCTGATGAATTTCGAATTGAATCCGGCAGTTGACAAATAATTTCGATTAGATAAAAAGTTGTCATGAGCTGGCTTTCACGCTGCGTTCAAAGTCCAACGGCAATCCATAAATTGACTTATTTCAATATTTCAAGAACGGAGGGACTATTTTTACACGAATCGAAAAATGGCAGAGCAAATACCGAGTCCAACGAAAGATGGTCCCCAATTGGAAGTATTGAATCGAGTGAAGAACATTCCAGTGGTCAGTACAGCAATTGAAAAAACTGGTTCGACGTATTCGTACGTCAAGGGCTCTCATCATCTCGTGAATTGGGCATTGAATCAAGCTGAAGCGGGTATAAACTATGCTGCTGCCACTGCAGCGCCAATAGCAGCACCAATTGCTAAGAAATTTGAAGGGCAAATTAACAGCGTTGATCAAAAATTGTGCCAGGGACTGGACATCGTCGAGCAAAAAGTGCCGATGGTCAAACAACCACCCAAAGAAGTGAGTAATTCCTCAACAACCGGCATAGATAAATCATTCAATTACTCCTTATCTCTACTGAAATCAGTAGAAGTTCTTCACTGATTCAACTCCAGTATCAAATAAAGTCGGAGGAAATTCCGACCGAACCCTCCGTGCTAAACTCATAAAAAGGACTGATTACAGATTTACGATGCGGCAAGGAACGTAATGAGCACTTCTCTCCAGCCTACAATTGAAAAAATCACGGCCGTTAAAGAATCAGCGACTCACCAAGCATCCACTGTTAAAGAAATCAGTATCAACAAAGCCAATGAAATTCTTAACACTCACTACGGCGCACTTGCAGTTCAAAGTGTTGATAACACAAGCGCACTTGTCAACAGACTTTTAGATCACTATTTTCCACCGGTTGCCGCAGAAGAAGCTACACCAGGTAATTATGTTGAAAATTAATATCACCACCTAATAAATGATCTGAATACAATCATTTGGAAGAATTCATGAAAAGATTTCATTAGGAAGCAGATCGTTAAGCTATGAGCAACGATAATTGCACTAATTTCTGAAAAATGCAACTGCGGAATGTAGAGAAGAATTTATATTGTAATTCACGTTCATTACAGCACCCGTGTCAGCTGATGAAAATAAAGTACTGCACACTGTGCAAACAATCGGTCAATTATCGAGCAAAACTGCGAATCGCGTGTATCATTCGGTCACTGCGCAACTGAGAACGGTAAAGAGAGAGGATGTTGCTGCCTACATGCAGAGTGTCGTTTCCATCCTGCATTTGACGAATTTCCTGAATGGAGGAAAGGGAGAATGTACTCCTGAATCACCCACATCATCTACCGAAGAGAAGAAAGACCCGCAGAAAAAATGAATGATTACTGAATCAGCGGGCCTGACCCGATCAGCTTAGTTTTAGCTGATCGTCAATATTAAGATAAATTTTATCACTCTGATAAACACTGTACTGACAAAATGTTCATAAAATTGACAATGGTTAATTGATAATCAATTTTTCGATATCTATGTTTGTATTTTATGTAAATCTTCCGCACATGTGCATTAAAATTATTTTTCTGTACCAATCAGATTTGCATTATTTTGTATAGAGTGATATTAATTCTGTTGGACTTCGATTACTATATTTTCCCACTTTTTCCCCCAACAGCCGATTTCGTCAGAACTTCCGTAAAAGTTTGACTGATGTCACAAATAAATTGAGATATACTCAATTTAAAAAATTCAGGTGCATTAGAATAAATTGGAAAACCCGGATCGAAGGATAATTCCAACATTTCTTTTTATTCAGAATAATCCTAAATAAACTAGTATTCACAAAGTACCAAGGGAGCATCCTCTCATTTCAGATGAATTCTCCTTTAAAATAAATACAATTATATCGGTGAATTGGTGAAACCATAGGACGCGTACTCATTGTCCTTTTTGGTTTCATAATTGGGCCACTCTGGATCATTGGGGAACAGCTTTTTCCTCGATATTCCGACTTTGAAACCACTCTTCCTGGTCCAGTCACTTTGATTGTACTTGAAGTAATAGATTGCGCCCCAAATGCCGATCATCGTGAATGCAGCAGAACTGATCATGTGACGAATCACGTAGGAAAATTCAGCGCCCAGTGTTGGACGGAGGGCGTTCTCCAAGACATTCAATGGGGCGCGATAGAATCTTCTCAGGATGTTGTATCTTTGCTTGTAGTATTCGGGATTGTAAACAGGTTCATCTGGGGCTAGAACCTGATCTTTCAACCACTGGGCACGCCAAGCACGTTCTTCGGGGCTCATTCCTAGGATACGCTCTCGCTCTGATAACATTCGCCCTTCGATGGGGAAGCCTTTCACTCCGCCTGTGTCGGAGTGATTCGCCTTTACTCCATCTCCTCTTGGGGTCGACATTTTTGATCGAGGAACTCTTTACTCCTGTGGATTTTTTGAAGTTTAGCATTTTCTTTTTTGTGTATCTTGTATTTTTTGAATACGAAAGACCAGGACATTACGATTTTTCTTAAATATTGATTCTGAACAAATGAAGCAATTAAAAAATTCATCCAGGGCTCTGGGGCTTTGGATTAACCTCAATGCCTCAAGTGTCAGGGTAATAATTAAACTGATACTTGGAGAAAAAGCGTAATGTTTAAATTATTTGATAAATCCGAACTTACCTGGATCAACAGTAAAATGTGCCACCTGTCTTCTCGAATATCACAAGCCAGATTCGAATTTTTCTATTTCTTCTCTCTGCACTCGTAATCGAGTACGAGAAAAAATAATGTAGCGATGGCCGAATTCAATCGGTGAATTTTAGTACAACTAGAGACATCTACCAGATGAACTCAGTACTTTGAAAATAATATTTTTAGAACAATACGAACAAAAATATTTTTAAATTTAAATCCCGCACAGAAGCCAAAAAAATCTGCAATAATTAATGTAATTAATGCCAATAAGGGAATTAATGCCATTAATGCAATCAGGGCTGATGTGAGTATAAAAAAAGGAAAATTTGACAGGAAAATGCAAGGCTAATTCAAAATTGAAATATTTGATTTGCAGTTTTTGAAATATTAAACTGTTTTCATCTCCAGGTTTGGAATGCCGACTTTTCCAGCTGTCGAACAAGTGAAAAGCTGCAAAATCTAACGACATCTGCCAGATTAAATCAGGACTGAATTTACCGATTGTCATGACGTAAAACGGCCTGAATTGACAGGAGAAAAATATGTCTGCCGTTGACTGAATGAAAAAAAGGTGGATAAGCGGAACAATAAATTACAAACGGTCACCGATCTCAAGTCCGCGTAAACAAGATTTATATTGTAATGAGTCAGAGATCAAGGTACATCAGTCGATAGCAAAAGGCCGTGTCGATTAATATTTCCGAAGGAATACAGTTAATGGAAATTATTGGAGTGAACGTTCACGGGTGAGTTGACCTACCTCTTTGTTTTCTTGTACAATTGTTTTGACGGTTGAGTGACAGTTGTCAGTCGAGAATTATTGACGATTGTATTCGTGCAATTGTATTTTTAACAATTAGTTGATATCGACGTGCAGCAATCAGCAATTATTCCGTTGCGCTTTGTTTTCATTTTTTTATCCGGTGATAAATAAAAGGGGAAAAATTTCGTTTTGCATGAATATCCCGGGCACAATTTTAATTCATTTTTAGAGGAGGAGCTCTGGATTTTCCGCTCGAGTTTTTGCGCTAAAATTAAATTCGTTGTCTGGTTTTTCTCGACTGAAAAAACGCGGGGCGCATTACGTTTTTCAAATACTTTGAAAATTATTGAAATCCCGGGCACCGGTGATTAATATTTTTCGGGGGTTGGTTGATAAATTTAATGCAAATGCAGTTGCAATAAATCAATTTCCACTGTTAACGATTAATAAGTATTAGACAGGACGAATAATTCGTTATTCATCCCGCAATTTTGAGATAACGATGAAAATTGAGAAAGCGATTGCAAATAATCACCTTCTAGGTCGAAACTGCATTCAGCCTGAAGACTGACCATTTAAAATCCAGGTATCAACTAAAAGACAATTATAAAAAATGGACGCGGAACTGTCAGAGCAGTTCTACAGAATTCAGGCAATCGACAGAGCCCTGAGAATTCCCAGTGTTAATTATCTCTGGGACAAATCGGCAGCTGTTTATGGAAAAGTCAAGGGTGCGAGTACATTCACGAATTGGGCCTTTGATAGAATTGAGACGGCTCTCCAGGCAGTACTGGAGAAATCATTGCCAGTTGCCCGCCTGATGGAGAAACCAATTTACAATCTCGACAAAACATTCTGCCAAGGTCTGGACTTTGTCGAAGTTAAATTGCCGATCATCAAGGAAGATCCCAAACAAGTCAGTGAATAAATTACTCGGTAACTTTGATAATGTACGGATATTTCCAGTGTTTACATGAAACTTGTCCGTAGATTTTGGATCGTACCAAGTTACTCGTGTCTGAGAGACTCCGTCCGGCTGTACAAATATTCATTGACTTGAAGCAGGAGACAAAGCAAAGAGTGAGAATAATAACCCTCCATACCTACTACAAAGCACACTACTTGAGAGTTTATAGTTGGCAACAGGCTGACAAAGTTATGTCAACGGAGACGGGAATTAATATTTTAAAGACTGTTGACAATACCACTGGCCTAGCTGAACTGATGCTCGATAAATATTTGCCAGCACTTGAGGATGAATCTTGCAGTGACTCTGGTGAGACAGATTCTTTCTTGATCCTCGACTTTATAGAAGATTATATCAAAGTCTAGTTCTAATTGGCGCAGTTCATTCACTCTGAAGTCAAATAGCAAGACTTTAGTGAGAAATGGTATTTTTCTCAAATAAATTATGCATTTTTTCCACAGAAGATGAATGCAGCGAACATCTGAAACTCCATCATACGATTGTGAGACTGAGTGAATTCAGCAGCAGAGCCTCTCGTAGAATTTACGTTGCCCTGATGGAGAGACTCCAGTACATGTATAAAATCGAAATTCTCATCCTGATTCTACACGCACTCATCGTCATCCAGGCTATTAAATTCGTGGAGACTATTGTAACATCTGTACTTAAATTTACATTTAGAATCTAAGACGAGTGTCAATAGAAATAGAGATCAAGAGTTTCAATATAAATTTAACGGAATTCTCCAGATAAATCGTTACGTTTTCTATCAATATTTTTCATGTACGTCCCATTGAAAAATAAATCAGAAAATTTTTTCTTCTCATTTCACTCATTGACAATATTCAATTTGAAACCATTGACAAAGTGCCTCCCTAAAAAATTCCTTTCTCCGGTTTGATTGCGTTACAGAATGAAATGAAATTGAAAAAAAAATCCGGACTCCTCTCGCGGAAAGTGGAAATTCGTTTCCGTGGAAATTGCCTCGTCTATCATCCCTGATAGGCGTCAATCAAAGTGTGTCGTATACCCAATGGAACTCTCATCAACTTCGCTTTTCAGAGGATTCCAATTAGTTTCCGGGCTGTTGAATATATTCTTTTTTTTTCGTTATCATTCAATATTATCAACGTTTGATCCAACACGAGAGGACAGTGGGAAATGCCGTATTATCCCTTCAACGTGGCAAATAGACGTTGTCAGAAAAATTTTATGTCAAGTCGACGGGACGTCGTTGTGGTGGAAAATTTAGGTGTGATAAAATCCCAAAGATTTTCTTCTTACTGTCGGGTTATTTTTCAGACCGGGTAAAGGCAGAAGGGAGATAAGGCGCAAGAGAAGTCGTGCGAATGGGCGGTATATCCTATTTTTTTAGACGACTTCGAGGGGCATTTATCACTGGGGACAGACCAGTGGTGGTAAACTCATAATTCATATCATTTCTCTTTGTTACTTCTATGATATTTTTTGCCTATTATTCTGAATAATACCCATGATAAAAACAAACGTCATTTTCCCTAATTATGTTTTTTCGTGAATGTCAGATAAAAAATGTTGTTTTGTTCTGGTTGGTGTCAACGGTTTTAGAAACTATAATGGATTATAAAGGAGTCTGGGCATTTCGAGGTATAATACGAGCTTCTGTTCCGCCGAAAGATGTACGGGTTTTAGCCCAGCGAGATAAGCCTGCGGGTGCTTCATAAGCAGAGATTTTATCTCATTCGGGGTCGATGTCTGGCCAAAAGCCATCATTCGCAGCTTCAGATAGGCCCTGTTTTCTTCGCCAAAACTGCTTCCCTCTCATTTACATTTTTTTTTTTTTGCTTAAGGACGTCAAGTGGAAATCGTGTGGAACTACCCCCCTATTTTCCTCTCATTCTCATGCCTTGAGATTATTTAAAGAACTCGCAGATACCCTGAAATCGCGATAAACCGAGTGGGAATTAACTCTTCCACTTTCGTTCCATTAATTTTCCCTGCATTTTTCAAATCGCGTAATGTGTTGTAGTTTGAGAGCGTCAATTTGATTTAGTAATACGCGGTTTATATTTATTTTTTCATTTTTAGTCTGAGAGTCGGGAAGTCAATAACACATTTGTTGTAATCCTTGCGGCTACCCGCCCCAGTGCATGTAATTAAAATCGATTGTCACAGAGGTGACATTTGTTATCATGCGGCATGTTGGGTGACACGTAAAATCCAGGAGAATGTCGAAAGCGTACAAAAACCCAATGTCAGTTAGTCACCCCAATCGCCAGTGAAAATGAGAGACTGTTAGAATATCTACTGGCGTTTTGTACCAGTCGCACCGACACGTTTACCAGTTAATGCACCGGAAGCTAAATACCATCTGTCGCCATTTGAAATGGACCGTCATTTCAATTTTGACGCTAGAAAATAATCCGTTAAAATCATCGGGCGTTGGCCAACATCTATGGGGATATATGCTAATGCAAAAGAGAGAGAGAGAATGAGGGATATGATAACGTGTGTATGGAGATATGTGAAATGGCAGAGGATGGCTGAAACAATCGGTAGTTTCGGGCTTTTTCGATGGATACCTCCCGAGGGGGTGTACAAGGGTGAATGCACGTGTTCTCTCTTGGTACTTCAATTACCATCGCGACTGCAAACTCCTGTATTGAAAGTATGGGGCAAATGGAGGCTGTATAGCAGAGATGATAGATGTATATTTTGCACTTTACGTATCAGTTTTTTTTCCGGAATATTTTGCACTTTAGGTATCAATTTTTTTTGCCGCATTTTTCGCCCACTCGACGGATTGTTGAATTAAAAATAATCATCCTACGGGAATTTATGGTTTTTATATGGAGGGAAACAAATGGATTCGTGGAGTGAATTATGGAGTGGGATAAAGTTTGTCGGTGGAATGTTAATGGTTTCGGTACAAATCATTTGGTTCGATACTTGAGTAAAGATTGGGGAAAGGGATAGGGTGGAAGATGAATAAAAATTGTAAACCCCGTCAGGCATTGTAACAATCAATCTACGCGGTTGTTGTCGTCAGCAGTTTATGTTGAATATTGAAAAGCTAATTACAAGGGGGAGCTGTACTCCGTGAGTTCAAACAACGTTACGAATTGAAAAGTGAAATTTTGAAAATTTCAGGATATTTGGCTGTCGTTCACTCGAACTTATGAATTATAAAATCATTCCCCTGGACATTGTTTACTAGTTGTAGGATTTATGATAGGGACTTCTAGTTTTTGATTTTCTGTTCGCGAATTCTCGACAAGCGCCAATTTCCTTTTTTGCCTATTTTTTTTCGATGCTTTGAAATCAACAAAGATGTATTTATGTTATTGGTAATATTGTGAAAAAAACTTGTTGATTTCAGGACTTTAGATAATAATTTGTTTTCAATTCAACAAAAGGTCGGGAACGACCGGCAAAAGTTATTTTATGAATTCTCTCTTTTTCGATTTGGAATACGCAAGTTGCTTCTATCATATTTTTTATTTTTATATACGCTGACTCTGAAATACATGTCGTGAATCGAGTGCTGATGCTACCGTTCAATTCCCTCGGATCCTCCAAGTATTTAATATTTATTTATTCAAATGTCTTGAACGCCTCTGTGTCAACATTGGCCTCTGTGTCCCTGTGGTTTTTCCCAATTTTATTGAAAGCCCGGAAGCACCAGCTGTTTTCGCTGTCGTTCTCTGCTCAATATCCCGGAATCAGAAAATTTACAATATTTTCATATTCAATGTAATGAAATTTTCCACGTGGAAATAATTTTTTCTCTTCATTTTCTATCAAGTGCTCATGGAAAAATCGAAAAGCTTGAAATTTGGGTATAACGGAGGGCATTCGATATTGATGAATGAATAATTCAGATACAGACGTGAGTGAAATATTCGCACGTCATTTTGACAGATTTCCGGTGTTCGAATAATTCGTAAAAATGGTTTTAGCTGAAATTTTGCACTCACATGAAATTCTTTTAACTCAATAACATGGGTGCTCTGTGAGTAATTGATTCAATCCTCACAATATTGCGCAGTTCCGCTTCTACCGTATGAAAGAGAGTTGCGTAATTACATATTCTACCCGTATGACGATCCTCATCTCGCCGTCCAGTCAGGAGTGACCTAATTCTTTATTATCCAGTCGTACACGGTTTAATTCTCTCACGATTCAAAAAGTGGGAGTGAATACAACATTAGACTCCCCCCACCCAGAAAAAATTCCAAATAAAATTTCAAAGGTTCTCGCTTGAGACTTTTCAAAGTAACTCTCAAAGGAATAAACTTTCGAATTCACTCAGAAATATTTAAAGCCTCAAATTATGGCACTTTAAGAGACTAAAATAACGAAATGTAGAATAAGTGAATCGAGCCGGAAAATATAATTGCCGTTTGAAATTAGCAGGATCGTCATCAAAGCACCTGATGCTCCGATAAATTCTCCTGGACAGCTGAAAAGTTCACCCTCATTTCTCCCGGAATTTGTCCAAATCCTCTGAAGTTTACTTCCTCAGAGGTGACAGTACTAGTAGCGAGATCCGAAGAAGGATAATAGAGGTGACGAGTAGATAGAGTACAATAGCGTTGGATGTACTAACGGCTTCCGTGACTTCTTTCCAAGCCTCGTCACACAATGCCTTTTTATCCACCAAAACTTTTCCGAGATTATATATTTGCTTTTGATTAGTCCAGGTTGGACGACAGAAAAGTTAGGTTGATGAAACTTTATACGAACTTTCGACGAAGATCTCGCGTCATCGTGACGGTCGACGTCTGCGAAGATCGTCATGACAATAATCTTCAACCCATTAACCGAATCCTATTATTTTCCCTCGTCTTCAATAACTCGTATCCACTTCAAAATCTAACTTCACCTTCTTCAACTTTAAAAATCATACTTCGTTATAAGTCACGAGTTGCGAACTCCAAGAAGTTTTCGTAATTCGCCTTTATCATTAAAAAATTCTCCACAACTCAACGGAATAATGAAAAGAAATAATGACTGTGACTGTTCTGTTAGCGAGTAATCCTCCAGGAATATTTAATCACGTACTGGTCGTATCGAGTTACGGCTGTCCTTGCGAATAGTTAAATGTTGTAAAAGGGATAAATCCGGACGAGGAAGAGCCTGATGAAAAGTGGTAACTTGGGTATTTCCGGTGGTGGAGAAATCCTTTGACGTAGCCATAAAACTTACAAGAACCGGTACTACATTCCACGCTATTCCTTGACTCTCGCCATTCTCATTGAAGCGAGAATACGAGAGCCAGTGCCGAGAGAGGGTAGCAGTAAAAAAGTTGGGTTTATACCGCTTATTTGTCTAGGTAGCGACGCATTATCGGATTAAGTCTGAAAATTCCTGGAGAGTATGGGACAACAACGACTAACCTTCCAGGAATGAAAGAGAAACGGGCCCCTCTGTTTCGGGTAGGCATGAAAGTCTGGGGTTCACGGGGAGGGTGGAAAATGAGGGGTTGGGTGAGGAAGTGAATTCCGTATCTACTGCGGGAGGATTTGTGTGAAGCACAAAAGCCCACGGGCACGTAAATCAACCCTCCTCCCAAATATCAATGCGCCAGAACGTCGTGTTCGCCTTAAGCTACTTGTGAATTTCCACGGAATTTTTGGGGCGGAAGATGCACTGAGAGAAATATTCAATAAAAATTACGTGAATTTTCCGTAATTCTGGAGCGAAATGTGGTTGTCGGAAATTTTACGGAACTGTCACGTAATTTTTATCGAAAGTCACGGAATTTTTCCGCGGTGTTCCGTAATTTTTATCTGAATTATCGGTGAAAAATAACGATACCGTCACTTAAATTTTTCGAATTAACTCCGTAATCGGTAAGTGAACTGAAAGTTCCGTAATTTTTACTAAATATTTCTCTCCGTGTGGGTGAAATTTTTTGAAGTTTCAGGTGGGATCAAGTGAATTTTCGGAAGATGAATTTCCCCGGGATGTGGCGAGGTAATGCTGCATGGAATTGAGGAATTTATCAGTATTATGCGATTCTTTTCTCATTTTCTGTCCTTGCCGAATTTCGATTGAGATTGAGGGCTTGGCGTTGAAATCTGTCGACGGGTTTCAGCCATGATCTATTTGTCATTTATCATCAGTTATACTTTCTGTATTTTGTCTGTAACGTTTCTGTACCTTGCGGATGAAGCTATTAGCTATTTGTTAAGGAAATCCATTCGACTATACATTCTCCTTCAATCTCTATTTTTCTACAATTGCCCAAAAAGAAAATCTCCTTCCTAAACACCGATGTTTATCAGCGAAAAAATGATAAAAGAGAGAAAGCTCCTTAAACCCTCCGAGAAAACTGTTTCAATTAACCTGACACCGTTGTACACGATATTAGTTCGATGTTGACAGTGGAGGTGATAGGATCTTGACGACGCCATGAGTTTTTCCTAGCTTATATGCCGCCTGGCGTGTTATTCATTATATACGCTTTGAAACTGCCCTCTAGAGTGCCTTGGGATGCAGCTACATTTTTATTTTCTTTTGCAACCTATAAATCCTTCGGGACTGTATTAAACGCGAAAAAAATAGGGTTGCAAGCCCTGACCTCAGAATTCCAATTCAAAATTTCGCCAGATTCTGTAGAATTCTTTGCCGAATTTATCTGAGAGAATCGATGAAATTCATTTTCAATTTATTTCAATGATTTGCATTTCCCATTTCGCAAGGCTTTCCGCAAATAATAGGCGGGTTGACAAATAAAATTGATGAGGAAAGAGTATTTCCTTTGAGGTATAGACTCCATCGGTCGTTTCCCTCGGAATTTCACATTCATCACGTGTAATCGGGTGCATGTAACCACATTATATCTCCCTCTCAATGGAAGAATAAAGTTACTCTGTTTACCTGCAAACATACATTCCTATCCTCAGTTAAACTTGCCCCAGGAGGGCTCTCCCACTTGCATTCCACGTATGAGTCTACCCATTCACCGAGGAAAGTGCATGCGTAGTAAAAACCGAGGGGCGGAAAGAAAATAGAGGTGAATTTGTATTGAAGATCTGGATGGTAATAAGTTTCCCTGGGAATACGAGGGCAGATATGGATACTCCATTTTATACCCCAGAAGGCCAATGCATTCACCAGTGGAGAAAGAAAATACTGACAATGTTGACGTTTTACGAGATCGTATTGAACTTTCCCTGTTACATTTTTTACTATAATTCGGATGAGTAAAAAAATTATTTTTCTCAAATCGACCAGAAAAAAATCCTATTTTCTTCAACTTCGTAGAATTTTTGTGTTAAAAAAATGGAAAATTTGGTACAAACAGCCGAAGCTTTATATTCCGTTCCCAACTGGGTGTACCAAATGATTACTCTTTTTTTATATACGTCTTATAATATTCCTAAGATCTTAACTCGAAGCTGGAAAATTTCAATTTACGTCTTGAAAGTTTCAACTGGAGACGAGGAAAAATCTTAATGCGAGATCATAAGATTGAAAATAAGATTTGATTTTTTTTTTAGTATCTTGCTATTGAAATACTCCACGAAAGACAGAATGTTTTCTATTGGATTGCCCTCCCTGCGAAAATAACACGAGACTCAAGCCCCTTTTGACTACATCCCTGAAAGAGGGTGAACGTGGGAGGAGGATCTAGCATGAGGGGCTGAAGAAGCCAATGCTATAGACTCTCGTGAATATAAATCGGTGGTTCGAGACGTCTCGCTCGACGCTGTAGTTTCCCTCACTTGCCAAACGGAATTGTACGACTCGGGTCATCTGGCATATAAAAGAAATCATTCGTCCGTAATGCTGGCGGTAAGCGACGTCTAAAAGCCACGATTGTGCACATTTAAAGTCGCCGATTTATTGCTCGTCCTTCATTCAAAAGAATCGGACATTCTCTGGCAATATATTTTATGTTTCACGTCTCGACAGTCTCTAGGTGTACAAAGGGCTTTTTTTTTCTGGATGGATTGTCGCATGTTTCAGATTGTACCATCGTTTATTCCAAGAAACTAATTGAATGTCTTTCATCACTTCTCACTGTTTCCATCACTATCACCGATACAGCAATGGAAAAATGTGGAAAAAAATTTTATAGCACCATTTTATACCCTCCCAGGTTTTTCATGAAACAAGAAAAAGTTGTTGGTCAGTGGAATGGGGTCATAAAGTTGGGGTCAACGTATTTACTTCAGACATCGTCTTCCCGTGGTATTTCAGATAATAAGGTAAACTTCTATTATGCTGGTTGCGTTGAGCTCGTGTGGAGACATTAACCTACATTCAAAACGTTTACACCGAAAATAGAGAAAAGCTTGCTGAAGTTTAGCTGTGTCAGTTTTACGGACTACCGTCGCACACTGGCCGAGCTCATTCGCGCGATTTGGTGGTGTTAAAGCTTAATTCCATCCGTAAACTATCCGTACCATCTAAACCTTCAATGGTGTATACATAATCTCCGCCAGTAGTGAATCACTCGTAAGCTCGTCGTAAGGCGAAGCCATTACTCTAAACGATCGTTCGGCATAAGAGTTAGGATCACTACTTTGTATATAATATTACGCAAGCATTGATTCGATTTTTCATGGAATGGGTTATCAAAGACCTTAATTTGAAACGTCGAACATTAAAGATTTTCAAGTTGACAATCTTTCAAGTCCCAATTTCAGACTGATGGATGTGTTAAATTAAGATTTTTGAGAGTCACGGTGAGATCATAAGTCCCAAAGTGAATTCGTATATTTTGAATGTAATTTCTCAGGTTGACGCCAACGTCCTCCACTTCAATATACCCCCAATATTATTTAATAAAGAAAATCTCTACCCATATTTTCCGAGAGATATTGGAAGAGGTATTGGCAACAGGAAGGCTGTTTACCTTATCAGCAAGTTTACATAAACCGGTAGACGTGGACCTCGAGGCGGTAGACCACCGTTTCCTGGTCGACTGTCGGTACACCCAATACATGTGTACACGATCAAGAGGTATAGGAAGACACAAGGGGCTGGGTTTTGCCACTTAACTTAGCCCTCTCTCTTTCTCTCTTGCTTTGACGTGAATTCCAAGCCCTCTTCATGGTGCGATATACAAAGTGTTGGGTTCTCGCGCCCTCGGGGCGTCGATATTGGAGTCCCGATATCGGGCTAAATCTGCTTGACGCCGAAGATACCCGTCTCGATCCTCCAATATACCCGGACGTAAGAAATATACGATGAATATAGCCTTGAGTGGTCCTCCCCGTCGGAGAAAAATAGAGCCGATACACAGTGAATTTTAGGTTGTATATAATGTTAACAACCAGTATACTCCCTATCATAATGGCTGGGGTGTTGGTAAGTGTCGAAGAACCAAATTTAATATCACGAGTGCCTTCATTTTTTCACTAACTTTTCGTATCCCCATGTTGAGGGCTTTTTCCGACATTCGCGAACTTGAGAACTTTGTGGGCAGACGCGTTTGCATAATATGCCATTTTCACACCCGCAAGGATAACCCAGAAATTTTGGTTTTAAAAATATATATACAATATATTTGGCGCATTACGGTGGAACTTGATTATATAACGGATTTGTTGAGAGATGACTCGATTTTATTTGGAAGGGCTTGCGATTAAATTCTGCATTGATTTGATCTCAAAAATGTAAGGTGAATATTATCCTCTCAACTAGTCTCTGTTTGATCGTATAGCACCTCCTATTTGCCCAAGATAATTGAAATGGTGAGAGTGCACTCAGCTCCGATGGAAACATAACACATTCTGCGGTAATGGATCCCAATATCATTCAACAATCCCGATCTGAATCACACTACACCAACAACCGACAGCCACAGGCTATCGGCCAACGAACATACCGACTAAATCCTGGGGTGTAACTCAGCCCGAGTACATCTCAATGGTTTCATTACGCTAGTAAACTTTGTACGTGTCCCTCTGGCACTCAGTAAGTTGATTCTCTGTCGTTTTACAGACTTCAACTCCCTGATCATTGCCAAGCCCGAGTTTCGAAGCCATCTTCAATAGTCCAACTCATATTTCATTTGTTTATTTATTCGTTCATTCGTTAACGGAACGACCATGGCCAAAGACCGAGTTCGCATGCATAAAAAATATCTAAGATTGGAAATTTCGAGAAGAAAAAATACCGAGCTCCACCCGGGATTCGAACCGAGAACTAAGGAAGCCGATTTAAAAAAAGTCCTCAAGCCGGTGAAATTGAATTTCAGTTTCATTTTAACATCGAAAAAGTGAAAGGGCGTATCTACATATGCCTCTGGGTTTTCACCAGAACCCATTAAATTCCAACGCGCCCCTTCGGATGGAAAAACATAAAAAATTCACGCAAACGGAATTTCCCTTCCTCTTAATCATTTAACGGTTAATCCTTCCTCCTTAAAAAATCCGTTAGAACCCATGAAGACTAAAGCGAGGATAATGCCTGACGAGGAGAATCGTTTGATGTGGCTCCATGCGAACTTTCTTCTAGCCGGCCTCTACTGGAATTGCTGAAAACTTTGCCTCCCCACACGGCCGCAGAATACGCGACTCCTGTAACGTGTATACACGAATATCCGGATGCTTTTAATGCCCCCCGACCTCCAAACCCAACCCCCCCAACCCGGCGCGTTCGAAGGCCCCGAGGGAATGAGAAAAGTTATGGAAATGTGAATATTCGGTTTTACATTTTCACATTCTTTTTCTTTTACAAATTTCCCTTTCGTTCATTTCCAAACATCCTGGCTTTTTATATCAAACGTCTATATAATATAACCATCGCAAGGATGATTCGTGTCGGCGGTTACATCGTACTAACGTGCTACCGTCAGCCTTTGATGTTCGAAGGCATCTCGTTCGAAAATGATATTACTGCCGGGGGGATAGCGCCACAGTAATGCACCCTTGTCGATTTTTATGTTCATACACGTTTATCACCTTCTGGTGGTATATTTCAATATTTTTACATTCCTCCGTGGGGGTAAAAATTATTTCTACCGGAGAAATCGGCTTGAGACAACTGAACGCTCAGAAATTCAATGAAGATTAAAAGAACCATTTCAGACAAAAATATAAAAAACAGCGTGATGTTTGAAAGAATTTTTTCTTCACCGTTCCGGAATTATCTGGGCGCGAGGCAGTAGCTAATTTCGTTGCCTCCCAGGGTAAAGGTTTCAAATTGAGTTTTCCGCTGGGAAAATTTGTGACTTAACTGTTTAAAGTCTTAATCAACCGCGGTGTACCCTAACCAGGTCAATGCCATGTAAAAATAAGGATAAAAGAAGGAATCACTCGGAATCATCTTGATTAGTGGTTACCCGAGCTATGTGCCATGACTTCGATATCAGGCGTTAAGGCCACAGTGTTAACTCATCCCTACAGTACAAGGAAACAGTGCAGAGACTGAGCAACACCATGGGAAAATGGTAATCCTAATCAAAACTAACTTTAACGCGTAATCAAAGTTTCAGTTAGGGAAGTTAGCAGGTGTGACGTGCCATGTAACTGTCTAAGACACTGAGGTAAAGTCTGGAGAAGGGTAACTAGAGGGTATGTACATAGCAACCCAAGCATGCAAATTACAGTTTCATCCTCACTCATTCCTTTACATTTACCGTGTTGAAGTTGTTTCGAATGATGTGTAGCTCCGCGGTGGAGGATTTAAAAAAGTAATTGACGTTCCGTAGTTCTTCGAGTTTATCATTCGAAACTTGAGTCATTAATGCAAGATTATTTTCGTTTTACCGCGTCATGGAGTGGTTATTTTTTTTTAAATTTTTTGTCTTGGTATACAATCGATTGGAAGAAAAAATTTGGAGAATTTATGGCTAGAGTCACAGACATTACATTCCGTTAATTGAATCTCATGAATTCAATTTGTCCCGAGTGCGAGTAGCTGATTCATCCGGCACTCCCAAAGTGTTTATCGAGTGAAATCGTGAAGCGACAAGAACGCCCAATAGGCAAAGTTCCCTCGAAACACTTTCCTCCTATTCCCAATTTAACTCCACTCCACATTGATAACGAAAAACGAATTACAGGAAAACTCATTGGTTCCTTCGACACACGGGGAATAAAATTCCATAAAAATTTTTAGATAGAAAAACGCATTGCCTATCGTAATTCGCGGGAGAACGCAAATTTAGTAGAAAAATATGAAAGAGGTTTTTTAATTTTATATATAAGATTTTAGTAATTTTTACTGAATATTTCGGTCTAGTGGCATTAATTAGTTCTACTTTTATCCAGTTTTTGGTAGCCAAAAGAAAATCCCTTGATCTCGTATTCCTACCCCCTTAATCACTTGCCTCGTGTATCACCCGTGCACAACCCTCGTCTTACGACAATTTATTTCACTACTTTTTCGTGAAAATTTCCTAATGAGAATTTCCATCCAGGCTTGTGAGCTAGATATGTTCCTTTTTACCGCCCACACTCGAATGTCCTACGGAGATTTAACGCCAAACTTTTCTCTCTGTACTGAACGTAAAGGAAAAATAAAGTAAGTTTCGCGAAAAAAAGGTAGAATAAAAGAGAAAAATTAAATAGAAAATAAAGTACTTTCTTTACTCGGCGTGGAGTTGCCGTACCAAACAAAATTTTCACTACTTTTTATGTCGTCTCGAGTGTCGTCTGAAATGGTCTAAATACTGCCCTGAGCTTATTAAAAATTTTGGTACTCCCGGTAAATTCCTCGTACTCTTATTTATGGAAAATAGAAATAAAGAATGACAGTATGAATAAGCTTTCTCATTTCGTGGTCCTCACAAAGCCCTTCATACATCTTTTCAAAGCGAGTGTAAATTGTATTGCAGAGTTGGGAAATTAAAAGTTTTAATCAAAATTAATGAGCTGTGGGACTGGATTGGAAACTATAAACACTTCTAATAGATTAATTGAATGGATAACCCGCGGAAGACTTGAAGATATGGTTTTTCTATTGCTTCCTTTAAATTCATGAAAAAAAAAGAAAATCTATGGCTTCAGCGGCCGAAAAGTAGCTTCTCTCCAAAAATCGAATTGAACTTGAATTCAAATCGTAGATCATGTTCAAATACTCACAAGTTTAAAGAAATCGAAATTCCATTCAAATTAAGACTTAAATTACCTCTCGAATTGACTCCCCCATTTTTCCATAGATACGATTAATTATTTCAAGTATTCCGACTCTACTACCACGAAATAACTTTTCCATGAGCCGAAAAGGATAAAGGGTTACCCGACAATTAGCCAATGCCATTCCCCATTCCACTTGTACGTCATCAGAACTTGCGAGAAAAAAGAAAATGAAATGTGCGCGAACGTGAGTAATATAGCGAATGTCCAAAATGTTGCAGAGGGGAATCACCCTTGGGAATGACCAGTGGAGGGAGACCAAAACCGGAAAGGCGTGATCGATGGTATCCAGTAGTCAGTGAAACCACCTGGGGGCCTATTCTCGACGCACGGAAAACGTCTTTCGTGAACGGGACGTAATCCGTGAAGGAACGAATAATTCTTTGATCACTTTCGTTTGGGAATTTTAAATTCGTAAAGTAAAATCTCTCGTTCGACAATATTATTTTCCCACACGAATCTTATCCCATACGAAATATCCTAAAGATTTGTACATGAGAATCGCAAGACTAACGAAGTGACAAATCAGCGTTCTCAAGGGAATACCAAATATTCGTTCACGGATTACATTCCCAAGTGTCGAGCATAGGACCCCTGGGGTACTTTGCGATATCTGTTTTCCCTTTCCTGCTCTCCTCTCATTCTCTCGTCGTGAAATTATATCTATTCTCATTTAGAAGGGTTCAGAGAAGTAATTAGGATCGAGTCATTCCAGCGGCATCTAATAACTGGTGATACAGTACCGCAGGGTTTTTGGGGGAAATGTGAAAACAAATTGTGACGCGTGAAAATTCGAGATATTAATATTAATTGTCGGTCGGATGCTGATACGCGCACGGAATGGATATTATCAATCACAACTTTTGAGAGTTTCTCTGTGAGTCGGAGAAGTTTCTAAAGTGAAACCCAAAACCATTTTTAAAAAATGCAAATTACATAGAATCAGAATCATCTCATAACTATTAATTATAATCCCCAAAAAGCCGATACGTCATGTTCATTACAGAATACTAAAGAATTTACATCTCGACACCTTCACACGAGTGGAAAAACACGCGTCAGTTATTCGCAAATAAGTTAATTAATTTCGCTCATTTTAAAGGCAGATCACATACCATGAGGGAGTATCTGTAATAGAAGATAAAACTGTTCAGATCCTCATTCTCCCCCTTCACCGAAACAATATCTTTTCCAAATGAAATCAATCCATTTCGTTAGAATGCTTTTGTACTCGGGATAACGCGTTGAGTACCTCCCGGATGTTGAGGGGATACCGTAGGGTGTGAGTCGATATGGACACTAAATTATCCGTGGAATTACATCGAAAGGGTTTGCTTGCACAACCCCTCGTCCCTATCCTCGAGAGGAAATGAATCTCGGTTGGTTTATTGTCGGACGATTCCACGGTGGTGGGCCTTCACCGGAGGATCAAAGGGTTGTCTCGTTACCAAATTTTTCTCCCCTCCCAGAAACCTCATTTTTCCTCTTTATTGGAAGTGACAGCAAAAACTAATAAAATTAATTCCTTGGGTTCAATTTATCACCTCGGGATCAAAAGACTCAAGACAAAATAATAAGTCATTACATTATTACATCGACTTGAGTCCAACCGATTTTTTTTACTTGATACGCAACTTTTTTTCACGTCGATTCGATGAACAGATCGCGAGAAAAGACTACACCGAACAAATCGTAATGAGAGTGTCTCACGTTTGTATCCCACAACAAAGCAATTCTTCTCGTTTCATCGACCTCTTCTATTTTCCTCGCGCTTGTTCGAGTTGTGCCTTTTATTTTTCTTCACTTGCAACCTACTTCTTTCTGTTCCTCATCGATTTCCGTTTATTATTGCAGGTGAAAAAAAAAAGGGAATGGGATCTGCTAATAGACGGCGTCAGCGAAGCGTGCGCTTCGTACTCGCGGTACCACTTCTCATTGCTCCTTTTTCTCCTCTCAATTTTGATTCTCTATTTTTTCCTCGCTCCCTCCGTTTTTAAGTTTTCCCTTCCCCAGTTTCACCGTTGAGTAAGAAATTGTTGGACACAATGTACGACAGTTGGATATACTATATAAAGTGCAATTGCCAAATGTCCATTGGTTCAGAGGTATAAAGAAGCGTTATGCTCTTGGAACCGACATTCGTTCATGCCTCGATACATCTTGTATGAACTTTATTCAGTATCCCATCTGGCCGCTGCTTCACCAGTGTATAGATATATTTTTTAACATAGTTTTCCTCTCTACTTTCGATATAAGCTATCGAACTTTTCGTAGCTTTTTCGGAAGAGCACCTACACTTCGCCATTATTCACGCGAGATTATTCCCATTTTTTGTTTGACACTGAGGGCCCCCTTTGAACCATCAGCATGTGCTGAGCTTCCAACTGTTTTTGGTGATTTATTCTTTGAGTAAATCAAGTAAGATAAAAATATGAGAAAAGTATTTATGTACGTTTTATACCGATTTATTAGGGTTTATTCATATCATTATCGCAATTTTCACCGTAAATTTATTCCACCGAATAAAACCGTGGAGACACAACGTTTATTTTAAGATTTATGAGCTTGATTTAAAAAGTTGTTGATTTTTTCAGTTTGACGGTAACTGTACGTGTGAGTTTTTATTAAATCCCATGGCTAAAAATAACCGAATCGTAACGCCCTGATATTCCTTTCACTCCCAAGCCAAATATTTTCACAGCAATCGCGACGCACATATAATACGTTGTTTTTGTTACCATTATCAGGGCTAGCGGTACCGACCCATGAATCTTAATTCCCGTATGCCAGCCCTCTCCAACGGCAGTAATGCCAAATCGTAAAACGTGAGCACATATCGTGAAACGATGGGGTAGAAATGGGGTGGAAGAGGTGTTTGGATGGCGTACTATTCCAAACACCCTTCTATGCGACTGTTGCTGTAACCTATCGCTCGTACGACTCTATTTTCGTCTATCTCGCAACTCCGAGAATCTTAATAGCAGCGGGGACGGAGTAGCGAACGTATCGCAAAACGGCGGATACATTCTACCAAATCTACCACTAACCCTGAAATTTCATGTTTTCACCAAATGCGAAAAATTTGAAAAATATTCCCTAACAAAATATTCCACTCTGTTGAAAAATATTTAATATCAGAGACAAATATTCTGGTTAATGAAAAAAAATGACAGTGAATTCAATTTGTACCTAGAGGAAAAATACCCTAAATTTTCAAGCACGAAATTTATGGAATTCCGCATGAAAGCAAAATGCTGTAAAGATTTCCGGGACATTTGGACTAGAAAAAAATCCATAGATCTCACTTTCCATCCAAGGAAAAAAGTCCAAAAAGTCTAACTACAGTCTGTATACAGACTAGCCGCAATGAGTGGGTTCAACCCCCTCCCGGCCACTGTACGCAGTAATCTCTTTCGTTTCGTGTTTTCAATTTGTCGGAAGATCCCACCCGCCCCTTCCCGCGCTGCCCCTTTTTCCTATGTATTTCCCTAGGTTTAGAAACAAACTTTCCACTCAAGCTACTTCATTTAGTTGGACCCCCGGCCGGTATATTGGTTCGCTAAGTTATTTCCTCCGAAGTTGGCCCGTTTTACTACCTCATTCACCCCACCCCCTCTGAGCCACCCAATTCCTCAACCTCCTCAGCACACGTACCCTTATAGATACTTATCCGCCAGTTCACTCTCTCCCTGTCTTTATCATGGCATATAACCTCAAACGTACTAAGCAGTTTATGTTTACTCACAGTCAAAGTAGACATTTCTCCGTGTCGGCTGCATACTGATGGCTAAGGGGATCCATCCGCTGGATATTCTTCTCACTGGCACTGGATGACTCGTCGATATCCTCACGTTTTCCACGGCCTCTCTTTACTTGTGATTTAAAGTTTCTGAGTTTGAAGTTTCTTCTGAGAGGTACCGATTGCGAGCAGCGAATTGATTGAATGTGCAGAAGACTCTGCGGTACTGTGGAGTTTCGTGTTTACTGGCTTGATTTCAGAAAACAAGACTTTTTGTATTTTGAGCAATGATTGCAGCCCAATCAAGTTTTTTTGTCTTTTGCGAGTCTATCAGTCTTTAAGTATGACTTGATATGATGAGGGAGTTCTGGGCGTTCTGAAACAAATTAAAAAAAAAATAGTATTAATTATTTTGCTGAAAATGATAAAATACGAGCTTTCATGGAAAATTCAATGGGATTATTATGTTTCCATAATTTCAGTTGATTTTCTCCATTTGTATATCAATACTTTAACTACTAGGTTCTCAGCGACGGCCTTGAATTGATCATTACTATTGAAATAACCATCAACTCCGTCAATTAAATGGCAATTGAATTAAATTTGAATTGCAATGGAATACGATGATAGAAATATCCGAGAAAAGCTCTCTCGCTGAGGGCCCGTACAGGTGTCAATGCATCCCCAAAAACCTCATCAAAAATGAAATTCAACGACCACAACAATTACTAACATATTGGTTTGATCCCATTTGCAAGATCATTATTGATGTTACAATTTAGAAATGAATGAAACCGCATTTGCCTCCAACCTCCATAACAAAAGCCATTGGCGTGTATATGCACCGGAAAACCGCTTCGATTGATTAATCATCCATCGAATGTACCATCAAATGATGCAGAGAGAAACCATTAGTCCTATTATATAGGAAACAATTAATCCTCTCGGTGGGAATAGCCGCATCTACCAGCCATTCGGCGGTACAAATCATTGAAATTTCCAAACCCCAGCGGAAGTGAATAAAATTTAACATTTTGAAAATATCGAGGCTCCAGTACCGTGACTCGTGCAACTTTGTTTGTACCACCCAGAACTCGTAAATGCCTAAACTTTCGGATATTTATGACGTCACTTGGCATAAAGTTAAATACAAAAAGTTTGTAAACCTCGCGGCTTTATTTTGATCTTCATCCGGATAGAGTGCGAAATGTATTTTAAGAGCTCGAGCCTAGGCAACAACGTGAGTCAGTCGTTTTAATCCAATAAAAGTTGAGATTATCACGATTGTTTAATTTCTGTTGCAGAACTCGAATTACTTTCTCCCAACGTGAATCTAATTATTAATTTCAGTTGAGTGAAGCACCGGTAAGAATTATGATGATTGCTGATTATTTCGTTTTTACTCGATCTTTAAATTTTCCTAATGTTAAATTTCTCTCAAAATTCGTCGAGACGCTTTGCTATAATTGGAACATGATTATTCCAGTTATTAATTCCCGAATTGAATAAAAGTTGGCAAAAAATCACGCCGTCTAGACACTCGAATTTTACTCCACGATGTTATTAATAATTACGATAGAATCCTTTGTAGTAGCAAATGAGAAATGAGCGCAAGTGATTATTCCGCGAAGGGAAAACTCTACTCTAAACACGATGAGATGACTTATGAAAGCTTTATCTCAGTGTGATCCTCTCATCTCTCTCTCTCGGCATCATTTCTGCACACAACAAAGCGCCTGTATCCACTTGATTATAATTAATAATCATTACTACTTAACATTGAACCGGTACACACCGCGCCCTATCCACCTCTTCCGACTCATTTCCGGGGCCCGGTATGTGTCGGAATAATTCATGAGCCTGGGAAGGGTAAATATAAGCTCTTATAATTATTCCCAGAGGAATTAATCCAGCAACGAGATTAGCGCTTGGGTACCAGCCGGCCAAACACAAGACCGTCGTCACGTTTTAGCTTAACATTTGGTTTCTCCAGTGGATGAATTGCGGAGAGTTTGTCATTCTTTTCAGATTGATTTTACTGACAACACGTAGTAAAAAAAAATGAATAAAAATTGAAATATATATTCCCGAGTGATTATATTTGTAGCAGCTACATGATTAAAAAAATGGTTTTTCTACGATTTCGCACTTTCATTTACTGCCCCGATGATCGGAAATTGAAAAATCCACGTCTAGACAAAAAAGCGAGTGGGATTCCAAAATTGGTTAGGCAGAAAACCCCCGAAAAAGGATTGTGAAAGGATACACTTTGTGCTTGCGAGCCCCGTAACAACTGGGATATTCCCCGAATATTTCCATACAAGGGGTGTATTCCTTTTTTTTTACCACCAGTCTGTGACGGTTTCAGTATTCGGTTCAGCATTTGGGGTATGGACCGAGAGAATCGCGATCGTTGGATCCGGCTGATGGCGCGTAACGTGAATTCGTGATCGACCAGAGGAAAGTTCGTCAGCATATATTTTTTTTAATGGAGTCATGCCCGTTGAGGTGACGAACGTATTCACTCGACTACGATTGATGTATGGAAAATTTTACGGTTTCATTCTAAACACAAGTGCAAAAACATTCCATTCATTTAACGAAAAAATTGGGGAGAACACGTGAAGAGAACGTCGGGAATTCACTCAAACGGTTGGATTACGCGTTAAAATTTCTATCGCGTTTATTAATGAACGTAAAATCTCGAAATAATTATCCATCCTCTCTTAATCGAGTGCTCGATAATCACGTTGACAGCTGACGTGACAATAATGGCATAATTTGATCAGAGATGATACCATCATTATAATCCGAAGCGGTTGGCATTGAGAATGTGATAATGTAGCTTGACCCGTGGAACCACCGGTCGAGAGGGGCTTTGACGCAGTTGGGTTAACATCATAGACATCGATGAAGCGTGTCAGATGTAGATGGATCAGCCCCGTAGGACAGCCTAAACTGAGAACCAACACATCATTTATAGGGGACCGTTTGTATGGCCCTTTGGGCAGCATCCCCAGATCTGGGCCATCCAATTACACGGTCATCTGCCAACCACGATCTACGAGACGTACAAATTGATCTGTCTCGAGGAATTTCACATTATATATACCTATCCATTATGAAGAACCAGGGAGTTATACCCATTATAGCTCGGGTTATAGATTATTAATACGTGGATTATGCGTCCAGCGTCTGTGTACGGATATTTCACTATTCCCCGCAGTATTCTCAATCTACCCCTCGCACGCTCATGCCTAGTTTCAGGATGGAAATTGGAGCAGGTGAATTAGATTGGTTCACCATCAAAATTGTATTGCTGATTATATTACCCTCAGGAGTGACTGTGGTATTTCGTTGTAAATACGCCATCAAAGCTTCACCATTCGAGGAAATTTCTACGAACATGTGGGGGAGAATTTGATGGTTTGAAATTTTGTGCAAACGCTTCTAGAATTTCTCTATTTCGGGGTAACGAGTTTGGAAATTCGAGGATATTCTTGTGTTCGTGTAGCAATGCATTACTTAGCTCGGCAGGTGGATATTTTCAGCGCATTATTATTTCCGCGGAATTTTTCCGTAAATGGAAATCGAGAGTGGTTTTGTTATTGGAAATTGAATAGAATTCTCCGAAAATCTTCCAAATTCGGGCGAACCTAATGTAAATTATCGCTGATGTTCCTGAATAAATACTGTCATACTTAATTTCAGATGCTATCATTCTGCTATCTAAACATACCAACAACTTATTTCGAGATAACCCGGTGTGTCTATGTAAAGTGTGTACTGGCAATGCAAATGACTGTTTATCAGTTGGCTGGCACTCTTGAGACACAGAAACCGTTGGAAACAGTATCTTGTATCCGAACCTGCTGTCTCGCTATCCGAGTGCCTCGGATTTTCGTTGCCTTTGAACAACACCGTTGGATGGTTAATTTATATCACCGGATGCTTCCGTTTGTAATCCTTGCTAACCCTCGTCAGAGACTCCCTCGGCCAGGGCACAGTGATGACGGCCTGGACCCAAGCCACCGGAGTGTGGGGTTTTGGTCATTTTGAAAACAGTTCATTTGCCCAGTGGCTCCATGCTACAGCACCTGGGATTAATTTTACCAGATGCTGCTCATCAATAATTTCGCATATTTCGGCTGGGTTATTTCAGTGGTACTCATTCGATGAAATGAAATAATTCCTCTAATTACTCATAAAGTACTAAACGGCACTACTTGAAAATAATCTTCCGAAATTGGTTCTTCCGCTTCATTCAAATGTTTTTTCAAAAAATTTTATGCGCTATTTTTTTTTTGGCTTTTTGGGATGGCCATTTATCTAATCGCAAATACATTCTGTCTCATTGAAAAATCCTCGCTTCATTTTTATAGTATTAATCTTCCGAAAAAAAACACAGTGACGACTTGAAGAGCGAGGGAATCTGGTGTTTGGATATGTTTAAAAGCCGAAAGGGGGATGGAAAAGAGGGCTACTGTGACCCCCGCAAATGTAGACAATTTGCATATCAGACGAGCCGATAACGAGATTATTTTTAAGTGCTTAATGGAAGTTTGAAATGTGGCATTATCGGTGCGAGATGTCGGTGGATAGGATGAGGACCGGGGGTAAAAATCCAGGGGTGGTTTCTGTTTAGCATATCAAACGATCTCTCTATCGTTTTATTTTTCCACTTCTGTTTTATTTTCCACCCACATTCTGCCCATAGTCGAATGGACGGAACAATTGAGGGCCGATCAATCCGAGCACTTTTCAAATTCCATCCGACGTTTTAGGGCTTTCCTTTGAAAGGAATCAGTCAAAGTTGTCAAACGAATTGGAGAATTCGGTTTTAAAAGTGGCCTCGATTGAAAATCACTCAAACAACTCAAATATTAATTCTCAGGAAATCTATTGAAACAACCGGATAACTGAATACTATGGGTTTACGAATAATTATCCATTTTTTTTTCTCGAATTCTACAACGAATAAAATAAATGCAACGATTAATTCACACTCACGGCCTCCAGTCGCAAATAGAACTACACTTGCCATAATTACGAATGCACGAACGCGTACATAGTTACCATCGAGGTAGAGAGCTGAAGGGCGAGAGGAAAACTGTTGGTTTACACACGAAAACAGTGGAGGGCCTGGTGGCAATGCTATATTTTACAAACCATAACCGCGTAATGGCGAACTCGCGGGTTTTCACCACCGTGGAAAAGGGTATCGGTGTGGTGCTCGATTCAACCGAGAGGTGAGAGGATAAAGCTGACTCTGTGAGCGCAAGTTAATTCAATGGGTCTGTGTTGTGTTTGTGCAAGAGGATGCGAGGTCAAAATTCATCGTACCGAAACTAGTTGCTACTCCAGCATTACAGTTTCGGAAGTTTGCTATTACTGTTCAAACTAGAGCCCTCAAAACGCGCACTGCAGGTCTCAGTCTGTCTTTCAAGGGTGAGAAACAACAACTATTTCCCAGGATTTAAGGGTATCTCGGACTAGGTGATAACAGTTTATACCGGTTTTCGTTCTATGAATCGATCATTATTTTCTCATTCAGAATATAAATTAAGGGGCGCGATGGAGATGTCTAAGATGTGGTCGATGAGTTTCAAAAAAAAATTGTAATAGTTTCCGGTAAACAAGAATCAACCGCTTTAATTACCCTGATCCAATGTGTCTTACCTCGGAAATCGGACCTAAATCCACAATATGCAAATCCCTTTTATCCTCCCTCAGTTCGTCGTACCAATCTTCAACGTGTGAGATTCACCTTGATGCACTCAGGGTTGTAAACGCAAGCTGGGGCAGGCTTTGCTCAGTACACAAGACGAGTTGTCCCGAGTTTCAGGTAGAGAATGTGTGCAGAGTACACTAACGTTTAGAATACAGCCAATCACTTATGATTACCCCGATGTGAAAACGATTTAGCCGTAGAAATTAAGTTTTCCTTTATTCTTCTTGCGTATTCGATTATTTAATCTAGTTATTATTCAACATTCAAATTGAATTTTTCTTTCGAATGGATGATTTTTGGTAAAATCAAATTCTTTCAGCAAGGCTACTTCCCTTAATATAATAGGAAGAGTTAATAAGCCAGATAAAAATTCAGATTGAATATTGAATGATAAAACGTCGATCCAATAAACGAATATGAAAGAATATTTCAAAATTAAGTTCCGCACATATCCCGTTTAATGAACTTGAGTTTAGCTTCTTCCATTTTAGTTTTCTCTTATTTCCACTTTTTTTCTTGAATGCACCACTGGATAGTGAAAAGTTCGCGAGAAATTTCGATGAAAAATCGTTAAAGGAACCACTCGCAGTACGAACGAATGGAATTTCCCGAAGCGTGAACATTTCAAGGATCTCCTCCTTTGTTTCGAAAATGTTTTTAAAAATTTCAAAACCAGAGATAAAATTATTTCATCTCAATATTTTCAAGAGTTTTGAAAATTTAAAACCATCCAAGAAGTAAATGCAGTCGAATTGTTCTATCCATTGATGGAGGATTCTGGACATCAACTATAGACGATTTCAGTTTCCAAAACTTCTGGGATCCCTCGATTTCTTAGATATCCTCTTTGTCTCTAAGATGTTTTTAAAAATTTCAAAACCAGAGATGAAAGTTATTTCATCCCAATATTTTCAAGAGTTTTGAAAATTTAAAACCATCCGCGAGATGAGCGGAATTGAAATCTCCTGTCAGTTGATGGAGTAATCTCAACATCAATCTAATAGTCGATTTCAACTTCCAGAGGTCCGGGATCCAGCGATGGTCTGCTACAGGTTCTGGAGATGTAATTCAGCTGCTGGATGAGGAGGATCTCTCGAAGTGAACAGCTCGGATGTCGGCGGTTGTATGACTGATGTGCCCTGCGAGTGGTTCCTTTAAGTACTCTCCGTCCAGACTTCCCTTGCAGAAACTTTTTGCCACCTAGTGGCGCATCTTGGAACTAATGTTAAATAATTTAACAAAAATTTTTTATTGAAAGATCATTCCTCGATAGTCCTTCGATCCGGTCGGTTCGTTGCTCTTGAAAAGTCCGGTTTGAATTCTTCTTTAAAATCTCGTCTATCAGGATATTCCCCGGTGTGGCCTTAATCTCTGCAGAGATTCTTTCCGTTGCAAAGATGTTACTAAAATTTTCGAAACTAGAAATGAAAGTTAATTCATCTCAATATTTTCAAGAGTTTCGAAAATTTTGAAACCATCCACGAAGCGAAAAGAAGTGAAATCTGCTGTTGATTGATGGAGTATTTCACCATCAGAAATAGCGGCTTCAATCTCAAATTTCTGCGATCAGCACTGGACTCCTGCAGGTTCCGAAGGTTTCAATCAGCTGCCAGTTGTAGAGCATCCGCCGAAGTGAACAGTCGTCTGCGCGGTAGTGGTTGAGTGAGTCTCTCAACAAGCAGTTCCTTAATAACTTTCAACCACAGTTTTCCTTGCAGAAACATTTCGCCTGGCGGTGTATTTTGAAACTAAAGTAAAAATATTCAAGGATCTAGAATCCTTCGTTGCAACATCATTCGCTGGCAGTCCTCCACTGCATAAACGTCTACTAATCGAATATCCGCGATGAAATATTTTATCGAAATTGTATTAAATCCTCTTTCTATATTCTTACGAGAACTTCTGGATATTCAGTGGAATTTTCTGTTTCAATTAATATTTTACGTTCAGAATTGTTTGTCGGAAGTCATGAGGTCAACAATTCTGTACCAGTGAGCCGTGTGTGTCTTTTTTTTCCGGTTTTACTTTATTTTTCGGGAGTGCTTTGCACCGGGTGCACGATTGAAGGTGAAAATGGGTGTTCGTGCGTAAAATTACTTTACGCCGGGAAAACCAAAACCAATAAGGATACAAACCTCATCCCACCAATGGAAATAGTTATGTGCAGTTCAGTTGAATCTCTTGTGATTAGGTTTCTCGGTTTCGAGGGAATAGAAATGAGAGGAAGAGTGGAAAATTTGGTACTGAGAGGATTTCCAGGATTTGTGCATCTTGAATGCAGTGTAGAGGTATTAATTTCATCAAATCCATGATTTTTAATGAATTTTTCATTTCACTCCATTGGACTGGGATCATCTATTAATTTAAGGAAAATAAATAAGAATAATCGGTCGTATATCTGTTTGAAAAAAAAACTGTTAACTGACGGGATATTAGCGAATAGTTGACTAACTTTTATTAGTTGTCACTGGAATGGCCTTGGCAATGAAAATAAACGAATTTTATCTTAAAATTAAGTCAAAATGTGGCCCTGGCGCCGCCCCACGGGAAATTTAAGGAGTCGATTGTGATGCTATGACCGATCGAAAACCTAAACAACTATATATATATATATATATATCCAATCATTCTCGACACCACGTGCAAATGCCTCATTCGACGCAAAAAGGTGAATAGCTACGTGATATTCCTCCTCGGTGTGCAGTGAATCGTGAATTCCGCTGAAAGAAAAACCAAATATTGAGTGATTTAACACGTGAAGACCTCTGGTATCTTTGAGTATTTTATACAGAGATTATGATAAAATTATAATCCCTGGCGAGATAATCATAGAACTATGGCAACTAATGGAGACGTTGAGAGAATCGTCTCTTCAGTTCAGGCCTTGAACGAACTCATGATGAAGAGGAGAGACTCTCCTCAGTATGAATTAATTTATGACGGGAGATCCAGAGGTGATGGTGTGTTTACTTACCAAGTTTCCTGCTTTGATCACACCATATCAGCTTCAGGGGATTCTAAAAAAAATGCCAAACAAAATGCTGCTCAGTTGATGTTGAATTTAATCAAACATGACAGAGACCCATTTTGTGGAAGTGATAAACCAAAACGTGAAGTATGGTGGACAAAAATGCCGATTAATGTTCTACAGGTAAAATAATTGTGATTTATATAAGCATTTGTATTAGAATTTTACTGAAATGTCCAAGAGTTTTGAATCTTCAAAGAGTAGAGAAAATTTTTTCAGAATTTTTGATACGTTCTTTAGACGTTCCTGTAATTAATTTATACAATTTACATTTTCTTTAATTTGTAGACCATATGCAGATACGAAGCTCTTTCCTACCCCGATTACGAGGAACTAGGTGTATCAGGTCCTCCCCACGCTAGATTATTCACAACTCGTTGCACAGTGTCTTCATTGACGAGAAAAGGTGAAGGACAAACTAAGAAGCAAGCAAAGCAGATGGCTGCGAGGAGCATGATAATTTTCCTGTGCGAGATAAGCGAGAGTGTGAGGGAACGAATCAAGAAATTGGAAACTCTGACAAAAACAGACAAGACGGGATTTCAGGCAGACGACAGAAATGAAAACGTAAACAAATTGAATTCCTCCGTTTATAACGATTCGCCCGAGAAAAATCCTCAGGAAATCCAGACGCCAAAACGATCGGACGTAATTATTGAAAAGTGCAAAACAAATAGTCTACCTGTCACATCCCCTCCATTTAATATCAATGAAAGAATAAATGATTTAACCTTGAATGTCGAGAAGAAATCAAAAGCTGAAAACCAACAGTTGCACTGGCCTCAAGGTTCTCTTATGTGTCAGCGTCGATCTGTTAGGAGGACACTTCAGAAACTGAATAAATCTCTCAACCAGAAGTGCTTGAAGATAACAGAGGAATTCGTCTCCAGTATTTATGAGGAGATCGAGAGAATTCTGGCGTTTTTCAATCTCGTGTCTGATCAAATTATTCAAAGAACTGCTGATGGAAAATTCATGATGGCTCTCTATGTGTCAACCAATCCAATGATTCTTGATGTTGCTGTTGACGATGATCAGAGCAGTCTGACAGCTCTGGTATATCGTCGGCTGGTCCAGAGTATTCTTGATATGTTGGAGGGATAATTTAAATAATCAATACATAATGGTATTAATCTGTTTTATTTCTGTTCATTTCCTTCTGAAATTTATCTGATTTATTTCAAGATATAAGAGAAACAAAATATTTTTGTTCTGGTTTTTTAATGAGAAAAGTAATTCCTCTCGATACGCGATGCAACCGCGCTTATATACTATTTTTTTTTACCTCTTCTATAATTTTATCCTTTTATATCTTTTATATTTTTTGGTTTTTATTGTTTAGTTTGAAGAATAATTCAGAAATAATTTAAGCACAGTGCATCCAATCCAATCGAAGATCAACACTCTTAAAATATTTCCAAACATTAAATAAAAATGTTCAAAGTATTTTAGAATTACAAAAAAAATACTGTAGTTTGATAAATAAAGAAAATTGGAAGATGTGGCGTTTCAACAGAAAAGTTTCTTGAATAAAAAGCAAAATGAATGAATATAAAACTGATGTCTCTGGGAACTCATAAATATCAGAAATCATCCAATTTGTTGCTGCGACATTGCTTAATTAAAACTGCTATCTTGTATGATCGTACCTCAACTCCCCTCAACTGAGATTCCCAGTGAAGAAACAGGGGGTACTGTAGACAAAGTGTATCTTTACACTGTTGTACACAGGCATAAACTTCCCCCTGGATCTCTCTGTCGTCATTTGTCAAACCTTAATGCAGTCTCGGTGAATCCAGAGAGGGAAGGAATCGCTGAATGAGGCTAATTAAACAGATAAACGCAGTGATACGGTTATATGCTTCCTTCCTCCTCGGTTTACACCACCTAGTACGCTATGAATTTTACTCGAGAGAGTTATCCACTTTTTATCATTTTATGGACGAGTTAGAGGTAAAAATCAACACGAAGTGATGCGAATTTTTTTATACTGTCGATTTGATATCAACGGATTTTTCGATGAGAAATGGGGAAAAAACTCGATATCTCGATTTCCGCTGCGATTTTTTTCAACGAGATATGGCGGATCGACTTCTGCTTTATTCCATTGAATAAACAATTATATCCGCACAGCGAGGGGCCGTGTCGGTCTGACATAAACTAGATTATACTACTGGAGCATGTGGAGAATTTATTCCTCTCGGGTTTTACATGAAAGACAATTGAAAAATGCAAGAGTTTCTTTGAGGCTTTTAACTTCAATCGAATATCAATTATTAAATATTTATCCACCGACATTATTATCAATATTCATAATTTTTTATTGAATTCCTATTTTATTATTTCCGCGTTATCTAAATTGGTAGGCAGATGAAAAATTGTGTGAATTATCCATTCATCTTTAAAAGTCTCTAGACTACAAAACTAACAAATCTTTTTTATTAATTTCCAGATATCCTCAGAACCGAGGAGGTGAGTGCTGGGCTTCAAATATAGATGATCATGACGCTATTCTATCGAATTTCCCAAGCGGGCCAGCGAACTCTCCCTTTTCCTTCCGTCAACGGTGTTTTATTTTTTTGTATCAAAGTGTTGTATCCCTTGGAGCACACAACGCTGTAGTACCCACGAGCAGTAGTTTTCTGCTTCTCGTTTCCTGTTACCTTCGCCCATGTATACTTTGGATGGTGCTTTCTACGAGGTTGTGCCAAGCACGTGTCATTTTGAGAGTACGAAGAAAACGTGACTGGGTGTGGGCTAGCCTGAAGAGAGAGGAATTCTAATATTCTGTTGGGAATCCTTTTGCCAAGAAATCTACTCCAAGGTTGAAAAATTTTGGGCTCCATGGAGAGATATGTGAACAGCATGTTTGAAACATTAACACCGAAAGGACAGAGTGGATATCATCGAGATTACCGAACGGGTGAGTTAATTTTTAAATTTGATTTATTTCGATTCATTGAATCGCGGACTAACTTTTGCGTTTTCAAAAAATGAGTTCCATTTAAAAAAAATGCGAAATGAATTCCCGGGCACGTGACCATCAGGTTCAAAGATACAAGTTGATTTTCGTAGAGCATAAACTTTGCCAACCTAAGATAATACTCGTTTCACCTCTTGGGAGATATAGACGGTAGTCTTCTGTGAGTCCCCCGAGACACATACATTATTGCTGAAGGGATGAGAGGGCTCGTATCGGCCAAAATACGTGTAGTGATGGTGTTGTAACGTCTCCTTAATACAATGCGTAAAAGTCCCAGGATGAATAGTGGCTGCACACAATGTGGTATCTCGCATTAGCGGATAGCTCTTACTGGCCGCATGGCTCCTTCGAGAATATTGACGCCTCCATGACTCCAGAGCGTTAATGCTCTCACTGTCATATAGACATCTATATCTCAGAGTCTAGTAATCGATAATGGAGGATCGTGAAAACGAGCTATCCCACCCATCCTTTTTACTCACTCCTGACTGGCATCCACTCTGAGGGCTATAGACCAGGTCGTATCCTGTCGTTCAATAGAGTCCTCGACTATTCCTCCTGTACTCCCCTGTCGTTCTGGACGCGTCAGGTCGTTCATTCATGGCACGTTGTTCCATGAACCGTCAGCCTAGACACGCTTTCATCATCAATTTTCCATGAACTTAACCGATCGATCCTCGGTGCGTCATTTGACAAGACAATTCAGGGCTATTCATGACCATAAAGATTTTTTAAAGTTATCTACATAATTTTTTATGGGCTGTTTCGATCATTACTCGGTAATATCATCGTTCGCTGCGTCAGTTGACGAATAGGAAAAATTACGAAAATTATTATCGGAGCACTTGAATTATCCAATTATTAGGCTCTCGGAAAATTAACGATTTGCAGCGATGAGTGGAATATCTATAATTCATATTTTTCGTTTTCCGTCGAGACATTCTGTTCTCGTTTCTGCATCCAACGAAAAGAACAAAAAATAAATAAAATGTGGAGCAGTGAGTGTAGGTGATAAATTCAGTTGTTCTCTTCACTCGTAATTCATCGAAAAAATATTTCCATTTATCGGCTTATCGTAGAGAACTTCGTATCCCCAGAGAGAGAATATAAACTGTTCAAATTTTTTTCGTCCACCCCCTTTTTATATCTTTTTACGCCTTTCAAATCTTGAATAAACAACAGTGAGACAGTATATTCTACCTAATTTTTCATCACTCGGAATTTTACGAGAGTTTTTGTTCTTTTCTTTGGATCTCAGTTTTCTTTTTCGTCGGATTATTTTCCGTTACGGCCTTTTTGCCATTGGAGGGAGGATAGAAATGACGTCAATAAGATATTCATGGGGAGAGACAGAGGCAAGAAGGGCTTGAAACGACTATCATAAAAGGAGAATAAGAATATGGGAGCGGGACAAAAAGTCTTCATTATTTGAAACAAAAGTTTGATGTACCGGCATTTTTAATGCATGGAGTTCACTGATTTCGGAAATGCCCTTTCATTTTCAAAGGTTCGAATAAGAAATTTTACCTCACTCCGGATAAATATTTCACAATTAACTGACTTCACTCTATTCACTCCGACCATCCTACAATCAATAATTCTGAGATACGTCGATATTACACAAAATTCTCGTTTTAAATATGTCAGTTTAGTACTTCAGTACTAAATTGAAATTAAAAATTTTATAATAAAAGAGATTATACTGAGAAAAAAATCCCCGGTATTTGTATGATTCCACTGTTCCTCTGAACTTTTACTGCGCTATTTCACTGGAATTTGACTCCCGTCCTCTCACAAATGCGTGCATACAGAGGGATTTTGGAATCAGAGTTTCAATGAGATTCATTTTCACCTAAAAATACATTCCATAATCCATTCTCCTCGTGGCAGAGCATCCGTAGAGCATCCGCTCAAGGATAATTATGCCTGAATGTGGATTTTCCGTAGAATTTTCCATCCATCGAAAAGCGAAAAAAAAAAGAAGGAAAAGTTGATGCAATGAACCATAGAATGCAAGATGCTTGAGAGCCTCATCCCTCGACAAATCGTCGACATTCTCCCCTCATCATGACAGAGATAATCCTTCAGGGTTTATTAACCCGCTGATTAATCATTGCCCCCTAAAAAGGGAACGAAGATGAATGTAATATTGTGGAAACAAACCGAAGGCAAAAAACCGAGAGTCAGGATGACTAGGAAAGCCTCCAACATCTCCAACAATATTCTCTCCGTCTTCGGGAAAAAGAAACTTAACTAAAAAAAAATAATCAAACTCGTTGGAACACGTTACAACATGAGAGCAAATTGTGAAAATAAAATTTTCTCTCCATTTGTAAAACCGACAGAGGAAATACGTGATTTGCATTGAGAATTATTCTGAGAAATTTATACGGCACAGAGTGATACATTCTGGTATGCAAAATCTACTGCAATATAATTCACACGTACCACTCACCTAACTTCTTTCCTATCTCTTTTTGTTATGTACTAGATTTTTTTATTTCTCCATTTTCCATCTCACTCTTTCACTTTTTCACGGACGTTGCCTCCGATTCTCGAGGAAATATTTCGCACCTCCTGGAAAACACGTCCATCCTTTAACCCGTACCCAACTCCACATCCATACACGACCTCGTTTTAGTTTGAATTTTTTTTTTTCTTTTTCATTGTTCCGGAGTGTACGTGAACGCGCGGCCCCGTATCTTTCGTGAAATAACGCGCCTCGGATAAGCTTAAAAATCGCGTATTTCTCTGGGTTATGTTCGCTCTCCCGCAGGTATTCGACGGTGCATGAAATAATGGTAACTTTCTCGGTCGGATATATAATGTGGCATGAGTTATGTGAAGTCACTGTCGACTTGCCTAAATTGCAAAATGTAATTTATCAAAGGCGGACTCATTTTTATTTATTCATCTGACTCGATTTAATTGTGTGGATTAAATTCGGACTTACGTTGATGCGACAAGAGTCTTGGTAATCATTACAGTAGTTCCGAATGGGTCAAAACAATTTCAAGTAGCTGCAAAAAAAAACTTGAGTAAGCGTGTAAAGTAGCTCTGCAAGGGTGAAAGTGAAGTAGAATGGATTTAACGTGAAAAAATGAAATATAAACCCAATTAATTCCAATTTATCGCCGCAAAAAAGATGACGGTTACTTTCACACCTTCCAGAATCAATTACGCGATTAATTTTCCCCCCTCCCTACGGAAGAAAAGAGCAACAGACTGGCTTTAAAATCCCCCAGGGTGCCATTGAGTGAATCAACGTCCTCTTCATTAATGAAAAGCCGAAGGAACGGCAAGGGTGAATCCTTAGATATACCGGGAATGTCAGACCCATATCCGATAAATTCTACTGGTACTTGACGTTCAATTTCTCTCTGTCCCTCTACTCAACGACTTTCATGGTGACATTAAAATTCCAGTGATTAAATATTCAACCGCGTTTAATCACCTCTCGGTTAAAAAATATGGAATGATTCATGAGCTTTGACAACACGCGCCGTGATGAAATATGGAAACAAAAAAAAAATATCGCTGTGAAACAAAATAGAATGATGCGGATGGAGCTGGAGCAACGAGGGTGAAAGCTTGATTAATTAAACATGTCGTGTGATGGTGACTTTTATAGATACAGAAGGCAGTTTTTGTACGGTTGTGATACTGAACCGCAACTACCATTTTTTTTTATCCACGAATGTATTTCAAACGAAAATTGCACGATTCGGGTGAATTTTTCAGATCGGTTCAATTCGAGTTTTCCAACTTGATTTCAAATCTTTCTGTGATTCACGATTCGTATAATTGTTTATTCAGTTTGATGGGATTGATGACAAATTTTGGCGATTGCTAAATTTTTTTTTTGCATTTTTTTTCTCCGTATAATTGCGCGTCAAAGGAATTTTTTTTTCCTGGTAGATATGCACTCCTGTTCATACGAAGTAATGCTTGTCCAACCGGAAAATAAATGATCATCAATTTCGCTGGCAACAGCGAGGTCAACACACGACACATTGCAGCTGATTAAAATGCCTCGATTATCCTTCGTGTCCGATCGTCATTCGATTTATATTATGCAGGGGCTCGACGAGCCAACAGAGAATGATTGTGCGAGATGGGGATACCGGGGTATCAAAATATTCCCCCGGATTAATGGCAATGAGATAATTACATGTTACCTAATTTGTAAATGGCAGAATCGAATTTTCCCAGCTTAACGATTCAAGGGCTCAAGCGTTGAGGCCCTATTTTGCATTCATGTTTTTTTTTTATGGGAGGGTCCAGCTTATCTACTCCACTATCACTTTCCCGAGAGTTTAATTGCCACCTCTCATGGCGAGTGGATTTATGTCTATAATATCTGCCATCACATGAGATATTCACGAAAAAAAAACTGCCTGAATTTTTCCAACAGAATTGGAATTTTCCTTTTTCTCACCGCTAGATAATTTTCTGTACCGATCATACCCGGGAATTGACAGAGGAATGCCAACGCGACGAGTTGTGATATTCCGTCGGTGAAATATATCGAGTAAAAAATTAAATCCCCCCCCGATAAATTAATCCACAAATGGAACATGCAAATTGTCCGTGGGAGTGAAAAATCCGATTCTCGAGTGGCCAAAATGTGGAATTCAGAACGATGGGAACTTTCCGTGAATTACACGTGTGTCGAGGCTATGAACATTATTGGATAATTGATCGAATCGATTATTCCATTGAAATTGCACCCGAGGCTGTGGAAGTGGCACAGATAAACCTCTGATTACCGACGAAACATCTGTGATTTAAGAGAAGTCATTTATCCCATAGAAAAACATTGAAAAAGCTCAAACTTTAACAAATTATAATAACAATCTCATTATTCCGTTATATTAAAGTTAGTTTAATAATTAATAGGCCGCGCGCATTATAATCCTAGTCTCTATTAAACGGAAGAGAATAAAAACAGAGGAATAATTTGATTTTAGTTGAGTTTGATTTCTCGGTGCATGCGACGGTCAATGGTGTAACGATGCGAATCCATTTATTTTCCTCGCCACTGATCATTCATTTTAACGATAACGTTGGTAATATGAGAAGCGTTCGATGCAATTCTTATTTACCTATAGGAATATCCATGCGTACAACATAATAAAAACATCTGGCGCGATAGCTATCTCGAGGCTAGTAACGGGTGTTGGGATTGTCCCTTACATCTTGCACATAAAGCCGATTTAATTGGCTCACTTGATCGCACCATCGATCCAATTTTATATCCGCTCCTCTACGAGGCTGTATATTGCGAATCGAATATCCCGTGTGCTTTTATTATCATTGATCCCATAGAGCATTGATCGCCACGATAAAACATTATCGCATTCAATTCAGATTGTAATTCTCTCATGTTTTCGTTAAAGTGACTCGACTGGAGAATTTATGATTGAAAATTTTCACTGCCCATGGGAAAAATGTATAAACACACGGAGCCGAGGGATTTATTATTTTCCGGAAAAGTCAGAATGCTGAAAAAAAGCCATGAAATTTATTTCAATTCGTTGGAAATTTGTTGTCAACAAAAGCACTCAACGAAAATGAAAAATATCAAACAGCGAGTGATGTCCTCCGACATAAAGTCCCCACAATTCCATCATCACCAATAAACTTGCAGTTTACATCGGTGGTATATTTCGAAGTAAATTTGTCCCCTGATGTAAAAGTTTTTGAATGCTCTTTCTCCAGTTTCCCCAAGCCATCTCCCGTGCACATCGTCACTTTTGCACCTTTGCTTCCCACTGACACAGTCTCCCAAACATCTCGTGTTAGTGAGAAAAAAAAAAGCAGGATGAAGAAAGAGGTAAGTAGAAAAGTCAAGTCTCCACGTCAAAGTAAGAAGAAGAAGCGGATGTAAAAGGAGAAATTCCTAAAAAGCGTTGGAAGGTAAGAAAGAAGACATTTAGCGTTAAAGATCACAGGGAATATTCATGCTATTCATGATCCCTCTGGATTTTTAGAGTTATGCTCCACGGGCTTGCGGTGATATTGCAAAACGAGAAAATGGAATACTTTTTAGCATAACAACCTGGGTGTCGAGGAGTGCACCTTCCTGTGGCTTCATCCCTCCGTATCTCCAATGATGCGTCAAAGTGAGAATTAATTTAATCTACGACGGATGCAGGAGGCAACCCTTCAACCCCGTCAAGATGAGTCGAGTAGACGATGAGAGGTATTTACATACTTGAGACAGCTTCGTCCATGTTAATTATTTATTTATCGGTCCTTGTACTCTCCATTAAGTTAGCATGAATATTAGCTCAAGCTTCGCTGGATTCGTAAGTGGATAATTTGCGTCTCGGGCTATCATGCCGAGGAAGATCAAAGTGATGAAATTTATCACCTTCAGACAGTTATTAATTAAGATAATTAATTTCAAATTGTTTTAGAGGAAATTGCTGCATTAGGATCTACTTTAAATCATCATTTTTCATATTGGCAGTTATATCCGGAAAATTCTCTCAAAAATTCACAATATTATATGAAAAATGGAATTAAAAGAGGATTTCAATGACTGAGCTTCACTATTCGGATTATTTGGCTATTAATAAAAATATATACAATCAATTCTCTCTGTGTATCGTAAATATGTTTTTTCAATAAATAAATTAATCAATTATTCGGATTTTCTTAATCCTAAAAATCGGTAAATCCCCGACTGCTCAAGACTGCTCCCTCTCCCAGCGAAAAGAGCCAGATATTAAATTTAATGAAATCCGTTATCCAGGGCATTTGAAAATAATAAATCCCATCCGTCCCGAGGCATTGAATTAATTCCCAAGCCGCGGATTTGGATAGTTTGAGGTCGATTGCAAGCAATTTGCCATACTGATTGCAACTCCAAGGAGATGAGAAGTATCCCAAGAAGTGGATGGAGGGACATAAGCGAGAAAATGGTACGGGGGCGGCTAAAATCTTTTCAGTTTGACGATGAGCAAAGTGGAACGAATGAAAAGAAGAAAAGATAGTGGGTGCCTCCTTACTTTGAGGTTCGGATTTGAATTTCTCGTTTTACGGCGCAATTAATCCCCCCCGAGAAGGAGAAGAGAGTTGCATTTCTCAGAGTTGGGATGGTCCGGACTGAGGGCAAAAAAAAAATGAATGAAAAATGGTAAGAGTTGTCCTTCTGTCGCATCCGAGGGGAAAGGATTTAAACTCCGACGATGGTGAACGCAACTCTGGTCCTTGTTCCCTCCGACTCTCCCTCTCACCTCATACAGAAACGAAGAATTACGGTCTGAGATAAAATAAGAGGATCCGACCTAAAAAGATGAATTCAGGACTAGAAAAGGGCAAAACGTTTCCACAACCTGAGGGATATCCGCAAGAAGGGCTTTTCAAACTCATCCCTTTAAGCCAAAGCAGAGTGCGCGGTATTATCAGTCGCTTCAAGGGCCTACCGCCTTATCCGCGTACCTCTGTTCAACTAAATCATTTCGGATCACCTTTTGGATCTCATGAGATTCATTTGTTAATGCCCCCAACAGCTGCATTTTTTCCAGTCGTTTTTTCTCCGTTCGTTACCTCAAAAATCTTGGAATTTAATTTTTCTTCTAAGAGTGTCTTCTCGAGACAGACGGAATCGTTGATTCTATGTTGAATCGACATACTCCAATCTCCCTGTCATTGGCGCACCCTCCCGTGAGGAAAATCCGTACGAGGGTTATGTAACTGTCGTGCACAAACTGCCAGAGAAGCTGAGAATCGGACGCTCGGGGGATGCGAGATTCGTTCATGGATATATAACAGTGCACAAAAGGGACTGAAATCGAGGGGAGATACCCCGGGATTCGTCTGTGCTAACGAAGGCGCTCTCTCTCATGTTCAATGGGCTCTGGATAATTGAAGTCTACGTCTCTTTGCATCCGCCAAGAAAACAATTTGATTAATTGGGGCTACGTGAAACGACGGAATAATTTCACTCCCATGTGATATTAGATTTTCCCCTCATCGCCCTTTCCACGACTCTTCGTTTTTTTTTTTCTTTACTCTCGGTGATATTATGCTAATGACGAAATCGATAGGTTTGATATTCACGATCGCCTACGAGTTGGCCCTCTCCAGATGGATGAGGGTGTGTGAGTGGTGAGAGGGATAGAGTTGCCAGGATGGGGACGAGGAAAAGAGGTGGTAGATGATCGATGGCTTCAATTTTTCACGGTAGCCCGAGGAGAAGGCCTGTCTCGTGACTTCGTTGCTACTTGCTGGGCCTTCCAACCTTATCCTTAAGGACGATAAATACCATCCGGCGGAAAGTGGAAAATTGGACGGCTCTCAGATGAGTTGATTTTCTTTTCTATTGATTTCCGAGAATGGATATCAATTTTGGATATAGAGCAATAAGGGAATTGACAATAGCTATATATTACATTGATTTTGTAGGATATGTGTGGAATGCGTCACGTTTCTGTTCCATCCTCAATCCTCAACCGAATCAATGAATAACTGAAGTATCAGAACTTCGCCTTCTCACCGACAATTATCCTTCGTTATCCGCAATTACTTCCTACGGTAGTCCACAACTCACTGGGAAATCTCTCAGAAAGTGGATAGTCCACTATGCGAGCAAATATGCGGGACAATGTGGTAGGAAGTAGAGTATAACACGGGTCAGACTAAACCATTTAGTCGAACCATGGGGATACCATGAATCGCAGGAATTACTTCTCTCGTCGCATGTACAGCGGTAAACCCCCTCTTTCCCTTCATCCCAGGGTTAAGAGTACACTTATCCTTCCGGGATGGAATCTCCTTACTCTCGTGGAGATCACAATTTGCGTCGTTCAGTGAGGCACCGCAGATTGATGATCCAGTGTTTTAACTCCAATTCCCAGGGATTCGTTAAGCTCATTATATTCCCTCAATGATGGATTAGGGTTGTTGTGGGCGTTATATTCCAGATTTTCATCGAAACTCCACTTAACTCAAGTCTCTTTCGCGATTTCTTTCAATTTGCAAAATTTTTCCACTCCTCCCGTACGTTAAATTACGGTTCACAAATCGCATTCTCATTCCCTTAATCGTTGATTAGGAACATTTGACACTGGTGGAAAGCCTTTTGTTGCACATTTTGAGGGGATTTCAAATGCCAGTCGTGTCAATTGCCGCTCCAGACGTTTCGCTCGCTCATAGAAACTTGATGTCACGTCTCCTAGGGCTTCAATAGGTGAATTGTCCGCTTTCACGGAGTATCTGGATCAGAATGAGTCACACTTGTGCTCAACACCTTGAAACGCGACATTTCAAATGAATTGTCACCGGTGGAACGGCAAAAACCGATGGTCTGTGTCCTAAGAAAACCTCTTTAGCACGGTATTGTTAATTCTTCCGACTTCCATTGTGATTAACATGGAGTCAAGTGCTCGCGACGATTGGTTAAGAGAAATAGAGATTTAATGAAAAATCAATTGCAATTCGAGTGAGTTTTTTGAATTGGAAAAATATCGGGGTGAAGATTCCATGGGAAAAATGATTAATTCAGTAAGTCACGTCTTTCGGATGTAATCCAGAAAATATCTCAGCTCCTTCATATTGCGCCATTCTATCCTCTCCGATTTCTTTCTCTCACAAAATTACCCGCTGTGTCTTTGGGGAGCGCGAGGCCAATTGGAAATTTCACGTCAGCTGTCGTCGACTATGCGAGACATCTAGAAAAAAAAAATCTCCATGCAAATAAGATGAAAGTTCAGTCGCCGCCTCTCTCCTTTGTCTCATCGCATCAGTAAACCGACCAATGATGCGATAATAATTCCACCGATCGTGCAACATCTCGAATGAAAAAGAAAAAAAATAAGTACAAAATAAGTAAACATTCCCTTTAAAATCTCCCACTCCCAATCTTCGTGATTACTTCAACCAAATTTCATTTACTCCTAATTTATTTTGTTCTTTTTTTTTCTCGGGGCTTAAGTGAAACGTGATAAATTAAATGGCGGGGAGGTTATAATGAGGAGGCGTCAAAGGATAGGAAAATTTTCGGTGACGGTGAAATACCCCTTCCCGTTCCATCATGGTGATGGGACTCCAGCGCTTTTAATTGAAATGCCCCTCTCCTAATTACGTTCACCGCTAATTACCAGCTTGACGCTCGAGACTCGGTAGTACACGGTTGAAAAGAAAACACAACCAGAGCAATTGAGCTGTATTTTTCTGGTTTTTCCAGGATTTTCCATGTCTGAAAGGTGTTCGAGTGAGAGTCCCTTTCTTCCTTTTTTTCTGGACGGGTAAATCGCATTTTCCAGATTTGCGGCCGCGACAAAATAAATTGAATTCTTTTTTCCTTCTGTCGCGTTTTCCTGCTTTCTTATGTAGTGGAAGTCTTCCAAATTTACCGCGAACTATTCCATCTTTATGACTCGTGATTTTTTGATGATTATTCTTTCGCGAAAGAATTTTCTAAGTGATAATTAAGTTGCGACGTGAGGGAGAGGTAGAATTCTTGCGCGATGATGAGCCAACACTTTCTATCTTCAACTATGATTCTTGGTGCTTGAGGCATGTGAAAGATCGCACTTCTGGAAACCAAGTACGTCTAATGCTCCAATTAAGCTGAAGCATCAGTCTTCAGAGTACAGTATCCGGAGAGTCTGACACCCAGGATATACTGAATGTTTAATGCGCATGCGAATTATCCCCTCGTCGACGTGGGATTTTGGGAGAATTATGACGTCGAGTCCATCGACTCGACCTTTGAATTTTTACCTCAATTTCAACTCCAAAATGTTCTCCACTTGCCTTCATCAATTTTGGAGGTCAACTAGTTGGTCCACTGTTGAAGTTGAAGGAGAAAGTTCGTGACTGTTTGAACTGATTTCCAAAGGTGAATAAAATTTGATTTTTCACCATTCCTCATAATTCTCTGTATGAATTAAAAATTCAGGGCTCGTTAACATTCCGCCTGTTTGAATTTCCTCAGGACTTCCGCAATATTGACTTTCCGCAAATTTCCCTCTGTGATTTTCAAGTTAATGAGTCAATTCAGACCTTAAATTAATCTGCATTTAAATTAGTTTCCGGGAAAATTATGTATTTCTCATTTGAATAATTATTTTGTTCAATTAATTTAATATAATTTAATTGGAAAACTGAAAGGGTGGAGGTATTCAAAGGATTTGCAACATTTGAATTAAAATTCCATTGCATTGCATGCCGAAAATTTTTGAAGCTCTCTGGTTTTGTCATGAAATCTCGTGGTGATATTTAAAGTTTATAATTCGAAGTTAGTTCCACTTTGGCGGTTACTTATGCAAAGTTTTCCTCTCTTTCGGCAACGTTTCAGTATAAAAGCCTTTCCAGTGGTTCACTCCTTTTTCCTTCTCAAGGATTAACGCTTTGTGATGCTCAGTATTGTCGGACAAAAGTTCTCCGCGATTCAACAACGAACAAAGTCACAGAACCTGTGGAGGACCCTCGAGGATTCGTTCCTCGAATTCGTTTTCTTGACCTTATTTCTCTTCCCATTTTTTTGCTGCACCTCAGAAAGCTGAGGGGGTGGGGTTACAGTGGAAGCTTTAGTCCCGTAAAATACTTCTGATCGGAAAGGATAAAAACTATTCATTCATTATTATTGACAAACCCGCAATTAGCCATGCAACCCCAGAAAGAAATGACTTTTCTACTCACGCCAAGGATTCGTTTAATGTCAGGGAAAATAGAACTCTGAAACTCAATAATTCATTCATCTGTATCTTTTTTTTATCATTCACAATATCAATCGTGAGCCATAAAAGTCGAAACCTGAATAACTGTTTTCTTTTCACTAACTCCCACAAAAATCAGATAAAAATCTTGGTATATCGTAAACCGAGGATCATAATAATAACGTCGCATCAGTCGAGATGAAAATGTACCGAATGATTTTTAGGCGACGTACCGTCTTATATTCGATTTTCACGTCACTCAATTTTATGACGTATATTTTCGACTGATGAAACACGATTTTCGTCGATGCACAAGAGGGTGAAACGTCTGGGAGAAATTCGGAAAGGCGACGTAAGTCGTTTCTGCACGGATTTGTGTGATAAAAGTTTCTGTCTCTGATGAGAAAAAGTGGGAGAATAAAAAGCAGTTATTCTAGTTGCGGTTGTGTTCGAGATTTTTGGATTACAAAAGTTCAATTTTTCCGAGAAGAACTGAACCGACGAGGGAGTGGCGCCAGTGCATATCAATGAGACGCGAATTCAAATCACCAGCGAAAATTCTCCATTTTTTATTTTTTTATTTCTCCCAAATACGCCCAAATTCTTACGATTGTTTCCTCATTACTGTTAACGTTGAGTGCAATTACCCCGAATTTAGTGCATCAATTGGCGATAATTTCAGTTTAATAACGCAGGATTGAATTTTTCAATTAATTGCAAATTTTATCCGGAATTACGCCATATTTCGTTATTAGATGAAGTGCTCTCATATGCATGAAACTCAAATGGTTTTTTTCGCGTTTGTCGGAGAAAATCGCTCGGACGGATCTCGAGGCGTCGAGGAATAGTTGCAATGATTTCCCACGTGTCCTCGTGGTGTCTCGCAGTTTCGTACAACCAAAGGCAAACTGCTGGGACACGGCAAAAATCCAGGGAACGAAACGTAAATTTGGGGGGAAAGTGTTGAAGTTTTTTTGTCAATCCTGGTCTCAAGAGGGGTCACACCGCATTCCTCATGCATGAAAAAAACTTGTAGGACCATAACTCGACAAAATATTCCGCGAATAACCGGAAAATGAGGCAAGTTGAATTATATATTTATTTGCGTAAAAAAGAGAGAGGTCAACCTGCGTAGGCGAGACTTAAATATTTCTCGAATTTTCAGTCGAGATGCAGGCGGCAGAAATACAACATCGTCACTTAGAATAGAAATAGACTGCCATTCTTTTTCGTCGCTGTTTCCGGTCTTCTCTGTGAAAGCTCTAAATGTTCTCTCACTTGATTTTTTTTCGTCTCGAATGATAGGCGGATGAATTATGTCGTGTTTAGGGGCTCACGGACTCTCATAACGAGGTCTTAATTTGAATGGAAATTAGAATTAGAAGATGAAGTAGAAATTTTTTAAGGAAAAGAACAAAATTGTTACGGAAAGTTACGGAATTTCGGGAATATTATGGAATATTATATTTAAAGATTGAGAAAAAAAACGCGCACAGTATTCGCCGGTGATATTAATTCATCAGGTAAATTAATTGAAATGTTTATTCTAGAAGTGAGTACACAGATGGAAAGGGGCACGGAAAGAGAATGGCCCTGATGGAGTGCCTCCAGAGGACACTCGTATGACCCTTCGTCATCGGTTGAGTGGTGGATATTGGTGAATTTCGAGTGGTTGGCAGTTATATATGCGCGTTGCCAGTCCTTTGCATCCACAAATTGGGAGCGTCGAGGCGTACGCACACTGTGCGTGATATTGACACGACATGATAATGAGGGAATATGATGGAGAGCCCTGATCAACCAGCAGGGATTAATGGCTGACTGGGAATATTAAATCAACAATCTCAAGTTTTAGTGGCTATTTCCATATTAATTGTCCCGACAAATCTCCAAATGTGGGAACATACTGAAAAAAAAAACACACCACCTAGCAGATTTGCCATGTTAATGGTGAGTGAATAATTTTTTAATTACTCATTTTTAATTAAGGGAAATATCGAAAAGGGGAGATGTGGCGTTTGCTCTAGGGCCACTGCATGATCTCCAGCATTAATCCAATATTGAAACACCTCAAATATTCTCCAGGTTCTGTTTAAACGGAACCGTGGAAAATCAGGCACCGGAATTACTTGAAAAATTTTTCCAACGGTACGTCAACATGTCGGGGGGAAATTTCAAACAGTTTTATTTTTCAGAAACGCAATGACTGTAATTTCTGAAAGAAACCCCTCGATTATTCGTTCTAACTCGATTGAATCGGTCAAATCATTTAATTAACGGAAGTTTTCTCAATACCTCGATAAAATGTGAAAGGGTTGAAAAATAAAAAGAGGTGTTGCTCAAAAAGTAACGAACATTGGATGTTAAGGTGAGCCACGGTAATTGCGTTGAATCCTTTAGAAATAAATTTACACCACGTGGAAATCCTTCTTATTGGATTAATGCTCGCAATTAGCCGGGTATACGCGTGAATGCACGGCTACAGTATTGCTTCTGGCTCACTTCACAACTCCCTTTCCATTCTGCTTTATCCGGTCTTGCGAGCATTTGAGAATAAAACATTTTGCCGCGAATGATAATAACGAGAGGTGCGAGCATTTTCTCACTCTCATTGCCTCTCGTTCTCCCCTCAACATTCATTAATACCTCCTTTTTAACCCGAAATTCTCACCGAAAATATGGCATAATGAGTAATTAATTGATGATAATAAAAAGAATGTTTTTTAATTCAAAAGGAATGAGCGAAAAAGTAAATGAGAAATCAACTGCTGAAAATTGATCGCGATTTAATTGTGAACCCATCATAATTAATTGTTATAATGATAACGTTAAATGATGAGATTGTTATTCCGGGGTCATAAAATTGTTTGGAGGTTTATTACTTTTTGGAAAATGGGTGGATTTGGAAAATTGTAATGGAAAATTTTCGCCGCGCGTCGTTTTGCCGAAATAACCCAGAGTTTTGAAATAGCGCAGGATTCATATGGAAGTCCAATATTTCGTCCGTTTATCGCCTGCACTTCCTCCAGTATTTGCGGAACTCAATCCACCGAATCAAAATCAAACAAAGGCCCCCCTAGTTTTACACTGTCCATCCTGGGAATCTGGTACATCTGGCACTGAACGGAAATAAATATTCCAGCCGAATGTTATGGATCGAAAACAAGAACTCTGAAATTCCATGGCACTTTTTACGAAATCATCCAATTTTCATTGGACTATTTAACTCAATTATCGAGCAGTCGATAACTCTGAAATGGAGTGGTAACATGACTCCTGAATGCAATTGATTTCTCACGATTAAATACCAAATTTTGTGATTCGTCGTTCCATTCAACGGAATTCATTGATTCGCGATTAATTTTGATATCGACCTCGGGTAAACGCAAGTGCAAGAAAATTTTAACGAAATAATTAATTAGCTCGGATGACATTGTGATTTGTATCGTCTCGTTCCCCAAAAAAACGGAAAAGGGAATTAAATTCTACTCCCTGCGAATGGAGTTACGCCGGTTTATAAATAAATACGTCTTTCCGGGATGAAACACACGTCCGTTCCGAGATAAATTGGTTCACGTTTATGGTTGTAGTATCGTGAATTAGAAAAAAAAAATAATCTCAGGGATGAAGTACATCCGCGTCTTGTGGAGCCACAAAACGAGAATTTGTAGAATTCTTCCTGTTTGATCCGAGCATTCGCAGTAATTCAAATGCCCTTTCGTACTTCATCATGAAGATTTACAAAATTTAGACCAAGATTTATGATGCAGTTGAAAAACAGAAGGGAATTAAATCCAGTGGCGTGAAGCTACTGACTATTTCAAACATAACATTCATCTCATTCAACTATTTATTAATTTCGTAATTTATCGAGCAAATTAATGCATTCTTAAATAAGAATCGAAACGGAAGCTCGAATAATTTGAATAGGTTATTCATTTCGTGTGGAAATAAATCATTTTCTCCCCGCAGTAAAATAATTATTTATAGTAGGCAATATTATCGTCATTTTTCTCGCAATTCGTGTCATGAAACTGATCTCCCCAATAAACTCATTAGCCTACGTGCACCGAGGGACATTAATACCTGAACCGTTCTCTCTGCTGTTGTCCAAAAGGTCGCATACCATTGAAATGTTAAAGAACAAGAGTCAGAGACTCGTTTTACGTTCGTACCAGACCCACGCACTATTTACGATGCCATTCCCTTTCCCCGGAGCCATCGGATACTCATCTACACGGTTTCCTACTCGTCTCAGATGACTCTCCCTGTAATATTCTGTCCTTCGGCCATTAATTCGGTGAACTTTTATGTTTTTTCCTCCGGCATTAATGAGACTCCTCGCATCCTACGGGTATTCTCGGAGGAATACTTGACTTTTGTCACAGAACCGAAACAAAAACCCTCAATTCCATACGAACGTTTTTTAAAACTCGAAGTATAATTTAAATTCTTCTCTGTAACATTTGTTACAACTGAATATACAAATAGGAATGGATCGTGGTCGATGCCCAAATGCTGTCTCCATGACGAAAAATATATCAATAAATATTTCTGCATTTACAATTCACCGGGGTAATTGGTGTCTGGCAACCGGTGAATAAATTGCGGAGCAGAATTACTCATTAGTGGAGCGAAATTTATTCGTTTATTCTGTGTTTTCTGTTTGTACACATAGAGCGTTCTCCGTAATATCCAAAATGTGGGAAGTGGGTCGAAGTTATGAATATGGATTATGTCATCAATTGAGACTGAATCCATCGCGAGGGAACGCCGGAGATGTGGCGTTAATGAAACGTGCGGTTGCGTGTCAATGGAGTTTGCATTCGCACGATGAGAAAATTTTGATAAAAATTATCCGAAAAAAAGACATTGAACATTACGGAACGCAATCCTCAAGTCATTCTATGAAATGTTCTTCGTGGTAGATTGTGCAAACTATTCCACAATTTTTGATGGATTTTTTCCGTTTTCCTTGAATGTGTGAAGAACCAGAGAGAAAAGGCAAAAAATCTTATCAGCTGTATTCTCCGATGCTCGTGACTGAATTTCCATGAATCGTTTACTCGGGTAGATGAATTTGTGTGGATGATTTAGAGAGTCATATTTCATACGGTGCGATGAAAGTGAAGAACCGAAATCGATTTTTCCCAGCGAAATTGATATTTCGTACTTATTGAGAATGATTATTTCTCAAGATTCTCCGGCTCTGCTCCTCTCCTTTCCTCGGTCCAGTCGCTGTTGATCCGATCCACGTAATTGAATTTTCTTCCAAAATACCCCCAGGTATATCAACTCGCACGGACCTTGGCGAGAGGCCCTCCGCCGAGTTAAATTTTTATTAAAATTGTTTCGTTTTCATCCCCCACCACCGCGCCATCCGCCAATCACAAATTTTTGGTTTGTATACCCCCACCACCGAGTTTTCCGCCAATCACAAATTTGTGCAGTTGATCCCTCACCACCGAGTTTTCCGCCAATCACAAATTTGCGCATTTGATCCCCCACCACCGAGTTTTCCGCCAATCACGAATTCCTGCATCTCAACTGTTGTCTACAAATGAGACTGCAGTACTGGACAAATTTCAGTCTTCGGCAAACTTCGGACATCGACACATTAATTGCGATGGGGGAGAATAGCTTCGTGGTTTCAACAAAACTAAGATTTCTCCTGGACGATTTTACAACCCAGTTCCTGAACAATCGAAGAGATGGCGGTGTCTATAAAAGGGATTTCCAAAACGACTTCTTCAATCGAATACAAAGACGTGTTCATGTGAAAAACACGAGGCGATTCTTTTTTATGGTCATCCTGATGGAAATGAAGATATTTGATAATGAGCAACTCGAAAAAATGCTGAAGGCCATTTTTTGGGAGAAATTTCGTCAGGTAGAGGTAGGCCTATCGAGATTTTATCTTACAACGACTTGTCCTCATGATAAACGCGCCATTAACACGACTGTTAATCTGATTGATCACCTGTTTCCACTTGACTCCGGAGTTACATCTTCAATGGAGTTGAGAGATGCAATTCTCGAGAATTTATTTTAGTGTTTTGTACATTGTTGGAATTATTTCTGGAATTTCGGGACGGCCGACCTTGAATTTTTAACGACAAATTGACAAGGATCTTATCTATCTTTTGTTCCTGAAAAGAATCAGGCAACGCCGTGAATATTTAATGACTTCCCCATTATTCGGTTCGACGAGAAATTATTTAGAAAAATTCTCACGTTAAAATAAAATATCGCGTGTAGAAATTCGTAATCACCGTCCTAAAAATGATTTTCAACTCGCTACGGAAATCTCTTTTAATTGACTGTTAGAATGTTTTGAAAGATAATATGAAAACATTTACGAATGAATCTACAAGAGATTTCAGTGGCATTTAATCCCAAAACAACTCTGACAGACCGTCCCGGAAGGTTTGTTTACCCAGTCTAGAGTCGAGATATTCTATCAGCGGAAGGTGAGCCAAAAAGACGTGAAACTTTGTGAAAAAAGAAAAACCCAAAGGTTACCGAAGCCGCACGCTGAAAACTTTTCTTTTCCCTTGGGGATTTTAACGACATTTCTGTGACAGAAACCCTCCCCCACCCTCCGAGAATTGATTCCCATTCGAGCTCGAACGAATGTGGGAAAGATCTTTAGGAAACGAAAATGAATGTTTGTGTTTCCTGAAACGTATACCCTTATTAACTTCACTACAAGAAAATATTTCCCGATGTAGAAAGAGATTCCTAAACTTCAGATAATTTCACTCCCATAAGTAATAATTTAGTTCAAGAATTTCATCACAATGAAAATGATCCACTCTAGAGAAAAAGGAGAAAGAATTAATTTTTCCTCCGATAAAAAATTATTCTCCCCAAATTGTTCCTTCACTCCTATTCATTTTCGGGTAAATTCTGTCGAGTACATCCATCTCTCAAGTTAAACGTAGTTTATTTAACGAGATCCATTGTATGTTGGCACGACGAGAGTGCAGTAGACCCCGGGAAGAGGAGGATGACAGTTTGTAAATGAAAGGTGTCACATACGGTTGCATACAAGGATAGAAGCAAACTGTACGTGACCCATGAGAGTAATAATCCGTAACACGGGGCCTCGGTGTACCAGTCAAATGGCCCGCACCCACTTACACCCCGGAGTTCCCGCGGAGTTGTACCTCCAGTATTATATATCGAGAACATTGAAATTGTCCCGAAGTGGACTAACGACTGCCACCATATGGCCAAAAACCATTGACGGTTCTCGTTGGCTTCTCTATTCTTCGGCTTTCTCCCCTATAGTTAGAACCCTACCGCTGTCTAACCGGTGATTTATATACCACCTGATTGGCTACTTTTGAATTGAGTCGATCGATGCTACTAATTGATTCACTGAGCGATCTTTTATTTTTATCATTATTATAAAAATATTCCGATCAGTTTGGAATTAAAAAAAAAATTAATCAATGATTCGTCGAATCTACACAGCCGGGATTTGTACTCGAAATTTAACGCAATTGTAAGAGTACTGTCAGTAAACTGACAAATAATCCTATTGTTTTCAGACATTTCTACGACTTGAGCAATGGATCAACTTCTGAGAGTTTTAGAAGCATCACCGTCGGCCTTTGTCATCAGCACACAACCTGGTGCTATTCTCGCCCATGGGGGCTCACTACTTTTTCCTAACGTGCCTCCTCTCCCGCGACAACCACCTCCGGTGCAACGATAAAGCATGACCTCTGGGTGAAAGAGCATGGACCAAGTCCAGCATACAAAGTGACTCTGGTTCGTGTGCACGGCTACCTCTTGGGTGTCTCCAGAGAACTATTTTTTTTCTCCTAACATTCTCCTCGTTGACTAAACGCTCTATATTCTACGGTTCTTACTCCGGGAGAATTTAACATTTCTATTAACAACATTCTTCATCCCCTCGGTATTCCGTAAAAGCATTTCGGCAAGCTGAAAATTTGATGATTCTGAAATTTCGGATAAAAAAATTTGCCATTCTCAATGATAAATTCAATTTTCGGTTTATCTATATTTTTCGGATTGAAATGATAATGCAAATTATCCAACATATTCATTCATAACATCTCCAAAAATTTCCATTATATTCATATTTCTTAATTGCTCAAAACAAATCAAACCTCCCATAATCACCAACACAATACTACCAATTTTCCAAACCATCCCCGAAAGTTAAAATGCTCAAAAAATCCGCCAGGGGATATCATTAATTTATTCCCCAAACGCTTGAGAATTGTCTCTAAAACTCCCGGTAAAGCTGTTGCTCATAAATTATCTCCCGCCTAAAACCTCGTGAATAGCACCGAAGAAACGTAAATCTCTGTAACCATAAACCAATCCCTCAAAAATCCGTCTATACCCTGACCTGTCCCCCGCCAAACACTTGCCACCACTGACTAGACATCGAGAGTGACAAACAAGTGTCTTACTCCATAATACAGTGGTTGAACCCGAAAATTGCAGCCGGTGAAAAAAAGAGCGCGGAGAGGGGGAGCGCGCGCCGATTGGCTGCTGGAGGTGGAGTGGGGACGTGCAGTCGTTCGTTCGCGCAGTGCCGAGTGCGTTGTGTTAGTCGAGCCGTGGGCCGCGTCGCGGTAACATAGTGTTGCACTGACAGTCCATCGTTCGTGTCAGATAACTCGTGTGCATTACACAGTAAACAATCACCCAATAAACTAACCAAATACTCCGTCATCTCCACTACAAGACGCGGTCAAATTTCCCTCAAAAAATTTATTGATTAATCCATCCATTTGCAGTGTGAAAATATCAATTCTTAATGTTCTTTAACGGACTTATGACTCTCGGACTTTGTGACAGTGATTTGAAACGCTCGGATTAAGTAGTGAAGTACTGTTTAACGAAGTGACTCAGTGTAAATCAGTGGAAAAAAAAGTTTTCGCAAAAATATTCAACCGCGCACGCGTTGTCCCGCGTCCGCGTGGTACACCAGAGTGTAACGTACGCGCGGGTTTGTGAGAATTTCAGGGTCGAGTGGCTCGCGGGCCGGCGACGAGGTTGGATTCCTCGGTAAAAGTACTTGACTAAAAAATAGTTAACGATAAAAGTGACGAGAGGAATGAAACATTAAAAGCCGGGGTAAATTAAAAATCACGTAAAAAAGGATCAATTGGGGGGTTCGGGTGAATCTTTCGATTGTGACTCGATGAGATAAAAATCTGGTTTACCGGCGACTGCTTTCCTCTCGAAAGAGGTATACAAGGGAGTGAGAGGGAAGAACCTGAGACGGGGAAAAGAATAAAGAGGGCAGAGCGGTGCATAACCCGCCCGCGCGTTTCGTGAAAAAAAAAAGTTTAAAAAAAAGGCACGTGAGAGGAGGTAGAACTCTGTCCAGGACTTGAAGAGGGAGATAGTGTGTTGAAGTGAGACGAGGGGAGCAACGAGGCCTCCAAGGTCGCCTGGATCCGTACAAGAGCTCTCGGTGATTTCTTTTTTTCCTTTTTTTTCACCGTTTTTCTCGGTGTATCCTTCCCTCTTTCCTTTTCAATCTGCTTGCCCTCCCCCGCTGGCATCGAAAGGAAAGAGAATCCGGGGCTTTGGGACAACTGTCTTCCGCCCATCGAATCTTCCAACGTGAAATCCATTGGGTAGATTTTTCACTGTTAATAGTCTCCATTTTTCACGGAATTTCTAATTCTGCCGGGTTAACGTGGCAATTTTGTGATAATTGTGATCGTAGTGATGGTTTTCACCATTGTGTCGTGTGTTTAATGTGTACAAGTGATATTCGAAGGGATATAAAAGTCGAAGGATTTCGTAAAAACGTCTACCCTCGGGGGATATTTTATTTGTGCCCCCCTTTCCTTAGTCCGCACTGAAATCTTCCCCGAGATCGAGGAGAAAGATATCGTTATCGGGAGTGTAACTGGCTAAAAGGGAGAAAGAGCAAATAGAGGAATAAGTGAGTAAAAATTTTCTCGGGAGATCAATATTTGAGGCACTTAATAGAGATATTTGAGATGACGCGTCTCGTGGATTTTGGACTCGGTGATCAGTGAGTTAGTGATTTTGACTGGATATTTGAATTGAAATTCGATTGAACAAAGATGACAATTGCTAGTAATATCGTTGTCGAGTGGCTTCGATCGCTCCACCTCGGCCAATACTCGGAATCATTCATCGATAATGGATACGATGATTTGGAGATATGCAAGCAAATTGGGGACCCTGATTTGGATGCTATCGGTGTGTTCAATCAGAATCATCGGGCCCGATTACTCCAGTCTGTCAAGACCCTCAGGGAGGAAGGGGCTGCCAGTGTTTACTTTACCCTCGAGGAGACAAATGACTGTTTGTGTGATAATGTTAGTTCAAAATCATCGAGAACATCGTCGGAGAGGCCACCGAGTGATAAGGAGGCGCAGAGAGCATCACCAACAGCTAGCTCCTCCAGTGGAGGTCAGGAATTGACCAAATTTGCTGATGAGTACGAGGAGGGGAAAGCTGAACTCGTCAGAATACCCAGGATGCAGCTCAAAATGCTGCTGCAGGAGAAACTTCGACATGATGGCATCCGGCTCGCCTGTCAACCGTATACAACACCGGTGAGTTTTCATTATATTTGACATTAATCTTTCACCTGTAGGTCAATGTTTTGAGGGTTTATTGCTCATAATTCGCCTCTTCTCCAACCTCTGAGGAAATCTATTCTGGAATAAATTGCGAGATTCCACGGGGAATCAAAACCCATCTCCCCCGCATGTCACTCTGTTAGTCCTCCAATCAAGCTATTTAGGGTTTTCGTCGAAGGGTTAATTCCAAGATCAGATCGGTCTTTAAATGAGATTTTTGGGTGAAATACGAAGAGTCTTCAACGTTTTTCCTTATGTTCTGATAAATTGATTGCGTCGTGAAAGAAAATGGGTTGTTTCGTAGAATTCTCGTCATTTTTTTGAACGAACAATACCCAAATGGTTCTCGCTTTATCACAAACTCTCTTAATTGGAAGGATCCACGAAACTCTAATAATCGCGAAGCGAAAGGCATTGTTGAAGAAGAAAAACCATTGAAACGAGATATTAATGACTAGTCAGGCAATGTGACTCACGATAGCCATTGAGATTACCTGGAATCATCGAGGGCCCATGATGTACCCTCCCTGTGTCCCTGGAATATAATCTCCATTATGTAGATAATGAAACATTGGCTACCACTAGTGCGTATTCCTCCGGTACACGCGGGTAGATTCTCCAAGAAATTAAGATAATGCGGAATGCTGGTAGACACGCCCACACCAGACGAGATAAACGGCTGATTCATTATTTCGTTACGTACCGGGAAGCTTTGTGTTAGTGCCCTTCAGATAAAGAGCATGCGATGCAGTACGTTATCGTTTCCGGGTTTTCTTCAATTTTTTTCGGAACTCCCTTGCACTCCCGGAAAATTACTGAAATTTATTGCAATTCCGCGCAGAGAAAACGTTTCTTCGTGATGGAAAATCCATCTTCATATTAAATATGATATTTTTCTAACATCGATAAACTTGTTTTCTCTTTCGTAGAATTTTCGTGAAAAAATCCAAATTAGTATTCCGTTTTATAAAATTGATTTTCAATTATCAATGATTTTTTTGATAAATTGTAAACGCTGAGCTACTTGAAGTTGAATTGAAATTCCTCGTATTAAAAATTCAGATCCGACTGATATAAAATAAAAAAAAAAATTTGAGGTATGGGGATGAATTTTTATGTTCCGAAATTGGAGACTGAAAATGTGATGAATGTTTTCATGTGAGGAGGTTGCACTTGGTGGAATTTCCTCGAGTCTCAAATGAAATTCCTCGCCAACATATAAGTTGGGATCGAACAGGTGGATAGACGTGTAGAAATTACATTTAAGCTCTAAACTTATTTACGCGCGTGTCAGAGTCTGATGACATCAGCTATCAAGGGTATGGAGGGATATATTTATGGACCTCTGAGCGGGTTACAGAACTGACATGTACACATACTCCGGTTTTTTTTTGTTCGCACTGGATTAAGCATGGAGTCAGCAGTGTACGTGGAATATCGAGTTTTTGTGTTTATTTGTGATATTGGATATGTGCCAGTCCAGTCGACTAGTCGACATTTTTAATAACTTCAGTTAATGCATTAGAATTCCATTTAATTTTACATTTTCCTAATTGCATCGTGATAAAATTCATTCCCTCACTTCAAATATAAAACGACATTCCTTCAACAATCTAATATTGATACGCAATTGATCTGAATTTTGGTACCGAGGAATAATTCAACTTTTTAATTATTCTAGACAATTCTATCTCGACAGACAATTACTGGGAGAGTACCTAATATTTCCCAAGTTATCATAAAATTCAACATTAAGCAATTTTAAATATTTAATGCTAACACAATTTACCTCCACTAAATCCCAATAACTCCGCGTATCCGGTGGAAGTACTCGGTAACTTCTCCAGTAAATTCATTCAACCGGATATCAAATGAATCAGTGTCAGTTGTAAATCAGGAAACACCTACGGTTTTTGTGAGCTGGACGATCATTTCCTTTTTTTTTCTCCCCTCAGTACACCGCTATGGGAAATAAGAAAAATGAATTTGTAGTCGTTAGCGGAGGAATCCACGAATAATATATGTCTGTTTTGTTGAAATACGCATCGGTGGATGGCGTGTGCATATATATGGTATATGGGCACGCGAGTCTACACGAAAGAGGGTAAACTCGAAGAAATGAGAGATGGAGAGAGAGAAAGTGAATGAGAATATGAGAAAAGTAAAGTGGTTCTTCAGTTAACGGGGATGAGGGAAAGAGGGGAGAGGAAAAAAAACTAATGATGAGAAATCCTGTTTTCTCTATTGCGAATCACGGTGGTCCAGTCAATCAGGTCTTTGATTATTTTTATCGCGTGCGTGGGTGAACACTTGGGTACAACTTGAACGCACGTCGTTACCTCAGCTTCCAATCGGCAGATGTCTTTACATTTTTATTCCCATTTTTACTCACATTTATTTACCTCGTGATTCTTGTTCTCATGTCCTGTTGCCAGTTGTAGATTGAATTTATTAGAAGAGAATAATTCTCTTTTTTGACATTCCGGTTATCGGACCGATGGGGATTGATTGATGGCTCGATGCTCCCTGATTTATGGTCAACATCGCGGGAGTTCCGCGCATTTCATTTATTGAATTTTACTCCCTTTCGTTTGGCTAAATCCTCAGGGAGTGGATTATATTATTCAATTATTTCTAACGCAGTGTAATTGACAGACTTGAAATAATTCTCGGTCATTTTCATCTTGATTTAATTCTTCGAGTTGATATGTGAGTCATAAATTGTTATCTTCGAGAAGAAATGTCTCAATTCGAAATTTTCTTAATTGAAACTCAGAATTAGATATGAAATAACTTGAACCTTCTAATTTAAATCGATTTCGTCCGCTTGAATCCCACCGTTTTTTTGGAGGTAATCGATGATTGAAAATCGCGACAACATGTTCCGCTGATTCCATTCCCATGTTTTTATTCAACTCCATGGAATACACCAGCCGGTGAAGTTTATAGTGTCGAAGCCCAGAAGAAGAACTCGACGGATACACACACGGTGCACGTCAATATTTTCGTACGACCCGTCCACTCTCGAGTGTGTACATACATTTTCAACGGCTGTGCGTCCTCTGTCTAGGCAATATATGAACAGAGCGTAATAGCAAAACAGGTAGAAAAGGGAGGAGAAGGGGAAAAAAACATATTCACGTGCAATGTCGAAATAAAATGGTAGAAGTCGGATAAATAAATAAAAATGAAAATCCCATGGTATGGCGCGGGGTAGTTTCGGCGTTATTAAAGTGTCGTACAACGTCCACGGGGCGAAAACTTGGTATTTATTGGTTCAATTTCGTACGGTTGGAGGTTGTAGGTGGATATAACATTGGAACTGAAACGTATACACTAGGGTGAGGAGGTCTGATTTGTTCGGTGCCTCCCAGAACACTCGTATCGTGCCAATCAACATTCTCAGTGTAGGATTCGAAGTACGTGGCCAATTACAACCATCACGTTTATTTGATATAATCTAACTGGCTATACCCTTGATCCCTTCATATCGACAGGACTTAATTGCACGGGGAGAGAGAAATCATTTATTTTCCGGGGAAAATATCGAGACTCTGTTGAGACAAAAATGAAAATTTTTGACCCAAAAGAAGGGCTGATATAATTGAAAATGGCAAAATAACGTGATAGTATATATCGACGTGAATCAAGCGACGACGAATGGACAAAAATGGCGACACGAGTCTGCGGTTTATCCCCCAGTTGATGATTTTTTTTTTCCTTCTCAGTTGGATCATATCCTTGGGTTACAACTATAGGCAGCGTCGGGTAATAGCGTTTAAATATTTGAGTGAATGTTCAATCGATATCCCGCGGCCGCCTGTCTCGCATTCCCTTTTTCCTTTTCCCCCTCGTGTCTTTTTCTCCAAACTCTTCTCTCCTTTATCACCCTTCTTTCTCCATTGTCTGCGTGGTGTATGCCTGTGTGCAAGCTTTTCCATGAAATATCAAACACCAGTGCGAAATGAGATTGTCTTACTTCGGGTGAAACTCAAATTACTGGGGTAGAGTTATGGAAGTGCATGAAAAAATTGTGAACTTCACGCAGGTGTTTTCGCTCACAATTGTTGGGGAAGTGTAAAAACATTTCTCATTTATTATCTTCACTGAATAGCTAGGTTTTGATAGATAAGAATTAACCAATTATTTTTTCTCGCTATTAAGCAAAATGTACGTATGGGCAAAACAGGTCGTTCTTGATATTCCTAAATCATTAGCTCTTCCAGTATAATTGTAATACAATTATAAATCATCCTTAAGATCTACTGAATCATGGGCGTAAAGTAGGAAAGACTGTCGGATGGAAAATAAAAATCAGATGGATTTCATTGGACACGCGACTTGAAAAACGATTTACAATCCCGATACCTGGCTTCAGCCTTCGTTAAATACACTGACTCACTTTAATCGTCAAGTGGAAACCCGTGCTTCCCCTTCTGGTTTTCCCGTGCCCACGAGTCTTTTCCATTAATAATTTCGAGCACTCGTAGCTGTAGAGATAAGAATTTTTCAGTCAAAGGGAAGAGACAGAAGGAACGGGATTGAATGTCGTCCCTCAGCATATCTCCTAACCTAGTTTATCCTTTGGACTCAGTGATTGTTCGCTCATTTCTTAGATTTTCCCATATTGCGTCGTCCTAGGTGCTACCTCTCTGTCGACGATGATTTTTCGATTCGATAAGTGTTTCATCTGTCACGAAGATCATTAGTCAATGTGTAAAGCCTTATCGATCCTCAAGGCGTTGAGAGGAATTTAAAATTCCTCTTTCACTTTCTCCCATGTTCAGACAGAGTTGTCGCTTCTGTTTTTTTTTTCTTGGAACGATTCTTTCATGCCAATGGGCGCGTAGAAAAATTGTGTCTAACTGTCCGGGGATTTCTCTTAGAAAGACGAAAAATTTTCTGCGCGGGTGAATCTTAAATCAAGTCAACAACAAAACAAAACAATAAGTAAGATTGAGGGATATATTTTTTTATGAATAAAAGAAGAATATTGCGGTTGGCCAATTTCCGTCTTTTCCTGGATCCCCTCGTGGGTCAAGCGATGCGATAAAATTCCTTCCTACCGTTGAAAAAACTTTTCTGTATGTGTATCGCCGGGAGGAGAGCAATATGAAATGTGGATTCGCTGGTGCGCAAAGAGCTCTCGTGATCTTCCGGGGAGTTAAGGGGGAAACTAGAGCGGTCTCTCGATTAAGGGAGAATAAAAAAAAAATGAACGGATGGACTAGTGTAGCATACGTTCCGGTGGACATACCAAGATCCATACACAGTCCATGGAATGGAGTGGGAATTTTCCTCTCAGAATTGATCGGGACAAAATCCAATGCCATAAATACTATAATCGTATCTTTTTAACTGGAAATAACCAAGAGGTTTAATTTCATTCGGCAGATAAATTACGCGAATTGATCGAAGTTAATTAATTTTCAATAATAAATTTTGCCAATGTGATTTGTACTTTATCGAAAAAATTGCTAACCATTGGATAAGAAAGACGATAATTAGAGCATCAGCACGAACGTAATTAGAACAGCTGCAGTAATGCGTTAATTGTTGGAATTCCTTGAAAACACCTAAACGTGAAGTTTCGTGAAAATATTCGTAGATGAACCAACACAGGGTTCTAGATCTTTTCAATTAGCCAGATCTGCGCAGACATGAATCACCTAAAATTAGGGGAGTTCACTGCCAACCGTATACCACTTTGCTGCCCCCTTTACCCCTAAATCTCTTGGCACACCCCCTCTCTATTACCTCACTGAATTCAAAACTTCCTTCGAGTCGGTTCGAGTTTCACAAGCCATCTTTCCATGTAGTTCTCGCCCTGAATTCTACCAATTCTGTGCCCCCGTGATTCTGCTCCTGAGAGGTATAACGTGTATGTACAATGGATAGGTGCTGTAGAAATGTGAGAGAGGAACAACGGTAGAACTGAGACGGTATTTTCAAGTGGAGCACAAATTGGCGGTACTGCTTTACGCGAATTGCAGTTTATTGCTCAACCCATTCACTCACGTGCTTCACGTGAGGGAGGTTTTGACTTTATTTATGGGCCCTTAATGCGCCTCTGCACTTGCCTTTTGGTAATTCTGTTTTCCCAACTGTTTCGGGTGAACGGATATGACTAATTATTTTTTTTTTTTTTTGGTGCAAGCGAACAAACTTATTTTAGCCGAATTCATTCAGTTGACGGGCGTAATTCCCAATAGGGAATCGCTTTTTCCGGTCGTTTTTGCATAATTGTTAACGGGTAAATGGATATTTAACAACGAGAATACATTTTTTTTCCGCTCTGTCTGGATCGCGGTTACACTGAATTATAAAGAACGATTTCTCGAAATAACTGGGCGGTCGTATCGATCAATAGATATCTTATCAGACCATATTCTGTCGAGGTCGCAAGTGTTTGACATAAATCGAGATGTAGGGAATAAATATAATCTCCGACTGACTATTTTTTTCATGGCAGAATTATTGACTTCATATATATTAGCCTCGTGGCTCGACCTGACTTCTGCCCAAAAAAAAAATTAACTTTTCTCAAAAATTAAATTTATTCAATTGAGTTCGGGATAATTTCCGAACAAATAAAAAAAAATCATTATTAGAGCGAAGTCACATAAAAATCTCGGAAACAAGGGAACCCTCAAGGAATAAACCAGAAAACTATTGAAATAGCGCCCAGGGATGATGGTGCAAGTGACTAATGGAGGAGGGTGAATCGTTGGATTTTGTCCCTGCATGTGAGAATCCGTTATATACCTGTCTACATGAGGTCTTGCATGCTACGGTATACAATGGGGTGTACTCGAGGCACGCACGCGATGCACGCACCCCCATTCAGTGTTCTCATGGTGGTAGTGTTATGGATAAGAGGTAGAGAGCGAGGGCTTCACTATGTACTTCATGAGTCTGTTATATACTCTACATATCACTGTACAGTATATACAGTACGACTGGCATTGGGGGTCGTGCTCTGTCCAGCTGTGCACCACGCAATCCTATGGGTTTAAGGGTGCATTACCACTGACTGGGGTAATAAACGTGTTTAATTGCGCTGCTAATGATTGAGAATGCTTTTTAGAAAATTCATTTGAGTGCAAGTTGAAGTTTCAAATAAGGGTGATTGAAAGGTTAACGGCAGGATTATTTGTTTTTATTTCTTTTCGAGTCCGGTGAGTGGTTTATGCAGTCATTGAGTGGTACTTCATACAAGGTCGATGCAAAATGAAATATTAACGAAGAGAAGTCATTCGAAATCTGGTTGATTCTCCATCAGTCATTTTTTCCGGTTGTTATTGAGAATTCTCACACAGTGGGCTGTGCATTTTCTTCCAGACTGACAATAATAGGAAACCATTCGTCAGACAAGTACATGGGGCTGATGTATCTCTTCATATTAATTATTACCCACTGGGTTTATTAACCTCGTACCACCCGCGTTACGACTTCTAGCATTCGCTAATTACACCTCTAATGACGTGCAAATCAACTTTCCACCGCACATTACTCGTCGCGGTATCCTCGGAAGTATCATTACATCGACGGGTATCAAGTGCATCTTCATAACTCACTGCTCCCATTTTTCCCTACCCCTTGCTCCACCGAGTGTAAACTTATATTACTATTCTCGAGTCACTAACGACTTCACTATCGATTTTCCACTCGAACGGCATTTAAGTAACTCCTGAGAACGATGTCGTTAACTTTATTTTCGTCAAGTAGATATGACTCAACTGAAAATCATTGCTAACGAGTGTCCTATCAATTTCCCAAGCGACAATTTTCCACCTCAATCTTTAGCAGTATTCCCGGGGGTCGATCCCTGTGCGGTATCCACCAGATTTTTTTTACTCTCTCCTTTCGAGGAAGTGATGTAAAAGTGAAAAGCTCGTTATCGAGATTCGCTGGCTCCTGGTGTCCCCAGTGGCCGAAAAATCCCGACCAGCAGTACCTTTGGAAATGTGTGAAAAGACCCGAAGGGAGAGAGTGGAAAATGGCCAAACGTAAGTCAGGAATCTTTAATGCTGTCCCGTTAAACCGCGAGACTAACTTGAGTTATTGCCATTTCCGGGTTGGCACGAGGCGGGGGAGATATATCACGCCCCGTTAACTCGGTTCCCCCAGGAGGCACGCGGCCACCAGGAGGTACCAGGTTTCTGGGTGAAAGTCCGAGAAAAAAAAAACCAAAATGGGGGTAAAAAAAAATTTATCAGCCATTTTCCTCGTGTGCATATCGTGTTATGCACACATGCGTTAAGAGGAACGTGTAATGCCAGTAGGAAAAGCCAACGGGTGTCCCGATTCGTGAAATACCCAGGCTGATTTACACAAGCTGAAAACTTCTGACCGTCAGAAAAATTGCCATTGCCCCCCAACGTTACCAGCGAAGGTAACGGCCTCGGAGCTTATACTTTATTCTCAGCTTTATGTTCCAAACCACGAACGCACGGCAGCTTGGAAAACAAATGATGCAATTATGCCAGGGCTCTTGCCAACTGCATTTTTGGGTAAATGACCCTTGATTTCGATGGGTTCTTTCTTTTTGGATTTTAGAGACCGGTGAACGGAGAAAAATTCAATTTTTTAATTATTCCAACGGCGACTAACAGTCAATCGCGGGGGAAGATTCAGGAATTTTCACCTAATAATCTTAATTGTAATTATACAATTTTGAGAAAAATATTGGGTGAAACGAACTTCTTATTGAAACAAAAAAATGATTTATTTGCAAATTAGACAAATTGTGGGTTTCGTATCTCTCAGTGCGAAAATTTGTGCTATTTGTTAATCATTGACCGTATTCAAATGTTACGTCAGTTAGGCCTTTTATTGAGGTATAGGATTTTTATATAGGATTCGAAGAAGGAAATATTCCAAACGAATTCTCGGGGGGGATTTGAACCCGTGACCCTCAGATTATAAGCTCGTGGCATTAACCACTTGAGCAACCCGCAGTGATCACATTTATCATTGATTCTGTTATTCTCTTGAACTCTGATCATTGCTAATCCTCAAAACGGAAAGGGTGATCTCACCAGATCAAGTCAATTATACCAATAATCCTGTCATGTGGGAGATAACGTCCGATGCTGAATAATAAACGATAAAATCTATTTCCACGCGTAAATTCATCAACAATTCATTCAAACGATAACAATGGTTGTACCTCAATGCAGAGGAAACTCGATAATTCCGGGCAGTAAGGTGATCGGGTAGATAAACCGAGACCCACCGAAAGGTCAAGGAGTAACTAAACAGCGGCAGGTGCGTACACATGCAGTTTATATTCCAACCATGTTAAACTGGCAACACGATGCCAGTAGTTCAACTCCCCTACTATTGCCCTCTCTTGAACACCGAAACCCGAGGTATTACGCCGGAGAAACGGTAATGACCCTTTAACGCGTAACCTTTAACCCCAACCGACTAACTTCACCTTGCCCCACCCTATATCCAGCCGCCGGTCCAGATAATTACGAACTTAACTGATGCTAATTACAATAATTTCCAAGTGGAGGTGTGGCATCTGGGAGTTTGGTAATAGTAAAGAGCAAGGAGAATCCACTGACTGCAGGGGATCGATCATTACTTTTGCTTTCATGAAAATTCTTTAGAAATGGTAATTGAGTCGCTCGCATCCCGTATCAAATGATTCTGATGATGAGTGCGGGATATATTTTGGTTCTTTCTATTCCTGAGGGTGATTTCCGGATTCTTTTCATGAATGAGCAGCAGTAGATATTGTTCGAACTCAGAAATTGTACGTTGTTGATTGCCCCCTGTGGCAATGACAAACGATACCGCGGTTGTCAGAAACTCGTAGAACTGGTGGAAAAGCTATAAGAATTCGAGTAAAATATAACACAAAGTTTAGGATCCAAACAGATCTAGAATGCCATCCAGAAAGTTATCTCAGAAGTTGTCCGTAAAGTTGTTGAGTACCATACATTCATGGTTTGGTTTTCCCGGTGTTTGGAGATGGCGGTCAAAAGTTTTGCAACATCCATGGCTCGGGGACTCTAGGGAAAAAGCATCTAAACGTTTCCGAGTGCTTGGATTGGATCGTGAATGGAGATTGTCGGTTGGTCTAATAACTCCAGGATCGTGCACAGTTAGAGAATTACTTTTGAAATTTCAAGTTGAAAAACTTTACTCAGGAAAAAAAAATACATTTCCACCGGTGCATCAACCAGAGACCTCAATAATTTTCGCTTTACTTACACGTAGAGTAATTCTGTAGAATCCTAGATAGGCTCTTAAGGATCGCGGAAGAGGGCGTACTCAAACGGTTATGTATGAAACTGAACGAGAGTGTTGTAGCTATCATACACGAGGCAAATGGGTAATTAGAAAGCCAGCCCCATTGAGGATATGAATCAAAACCGCTTACCTTCACTCATCATCCACCGTTGTACACTCGAATAAGGGGTCAACTGTTCAGCCAACCTCGGAACCCCTTTATTAATTTGTAATTGCAAGTCAAGTGGAAAATAATACAAAGGGAGTAAGACCCACCCGAGTTATATGGATTTTTCGTTGAATAACAGGTCTGTTGGTATCGTGCAAAATAGTTACACCGACGAGATTTACCGACTCTGTGTGTTAAGACATGTTCCTTCCGCCATAACTGATAGTTGGAGGCTATTGTCTGTAATAATCCCTTGTTCACTTGATAAGAAAATTACACACCGCACCGGATAAACTGTAAAATCCTCGCGAATACGTCTTTTCAAATTCACGCACAACGAGAAAGTCTCGAGTGAATTCTTCGCTTGAGTTAACTAAAAAAATAAGTCGATCGGTTTTGTCCTCCGGTGAATTTCGATTCGCTCGACTTGAATCAAGTCGAAAATCGCTTGGAATCACGACTTTTTGCCGTAAACCAATTGTAAACACTCAAGCCGTCAAAGTTTAACGAACTCGTTAGCGTTTGAAGCGGGGAAAAAAAGGGCTTGAGGGTCGTCGAACTTTTCAATCATTCTTGCATTTTGACCCAGTTGTGTAACTTGATGGTGGATAGGTTTATCGTGGAGTACGCTGATAAAGTCCCTTTGGAAGTTGGTTATCGTGTTTTGGTTGCTTGTGCTTTGTACGTTAACATAACTATCCATCGCGAACCCCTGCCCGTCTAACTTGTCCGTTGCAGCTGAATGGGGCGAAGGCTCGTTGATCTTTCACCATTCAACTGCTATTTGGATCAGTTTCGTGAGGGTGAACGCGGAACCATCCGTCTTCGGGTGTTAATGATTGAAGCTTGAACGTGTTTGTGCGAATAACACTGGACTATCGCTTCAGGGACATGGGAACAGGGGGTGTAAAGATGTGGAGGGTCACATGGAGTCAGGTATACGAAATAATGTAGCCGTTGGTGTTGACTGACAGGCATATATTACCAGTGTACATCTGTGCGAGGTGGCGAAATGATGAAAAGAAGGCTTGCCTCATCTGTTATCGTGTAACGAACCCTCTCGGGTTCCTCACGATAACTTTCTCATTCTCCTTCTTTCATTTCCCTTCGAATCTCTTTCACGTGCGTCTCAAGATTTCCCGGAGATCCTCTTTCCGGTGAGACACTGGTGATCAATCCGTCTTGGTGACACGGGCATGCCGATGGGCGCCGTTTATTATTCTGACCTTTTTCTATCTCGTCATATCCTATTGCGAATTCTTGATATTTACCGCTATTGTGTAGGCATTTCTTCAGCCATCGAGACAACCGGAGTAAATCATTTCTAGCGGGCTAATGTACTTTCCCGTAAGTGCCTCGATCTATTCTTGACGTCCAATATTCGTGATTTGATAAAATTTTTTATTAATGTGGAGAATTCAGTTGAGAGAAATTTCGAAGCTCGAGGGATTGGCGTGTGGCGCCTAGGTTGTGAAAAATTGAGGAGCTCATTTAGATATGGACGTTTTCCTCCTGCAGGGAATGATCGCCAGTTTAATTTAGTTGAAGATTATTTTTATTTTCTTGAAATCGAGGGTAAATTATACCTGAGGCCGTGGATACCGTGTGAACCAATCATCCGATCAGGACTTTCATTCATTAACTCTCAACTGCATTACCTTCTTTGCAGGTCATAAGTTTATCGCCTCGTTGGTAAACTTTCGTAGAAACATCTGTAGCTGAGAGGTATAAATGAATATATACTTTTCTAAGCAATATTTATCGCGAATAGTGCAAGTACGAGCGGTTCTGGATAAACTCAATTGGCAATAAATTGGCCGCTTGAGTCTGCAGTCACGATTTAACCGAACGTTGTGATTATGTAGTCGAGAGACGAGGTGAAGTGAAATCATGGATATTTCTGCAGCTAGAGAACATTTTAATTTTCCAGTGAAATCCACACGCGAGGTTTTTCATAATTTCATTTCCAATTATCGGAGATGTGGCGATACGACCGGAATGTCGAGATTTTAAATATTGAATTTCTCTTTGTACTCGCTATGACGACTTTAGTTTGTGCATGCGCAGAATTAATGAAGACATTCGTGATGAATTATTGTCATGAAAGAAATCTAAAAGGGTTTCGGCACAGAAATTTTTTAATCTATATTTGCACATCGATTTTCATTATTTTATTAAATTCAATTAGCTCGGAATGACGGTATCGCAGAAAAATTCCGCAAGTCACGGAAGTAAATTATCCTCACAATTTTTCCATTATCGAAAGACAAAAATTTATCTCCACGCAAGTGTAGATTATCTAGGCCCATTTTTCGTAATTTGGTCAATGTTTCCTGGAATTTCCAATTCCCTCCCCCACAATTTAACATTCACACCCCCCCTTGGACTATTCCACACGCCTCGGAAATTACGTTACGAAGAAATCCCCTGGCTTATTTAAACACGGTAAGGTGCATCTTTTCCTGGTGTGAGCGCACGCGGAGGCTTAACGGCGAGGACTCGTAAAGATGTCTGGTGAGAGGCGCGCGTACACCCGGAACGGGAATGGTAGCGGTTCTTCCTCATCGTCTTGTTCTCTTTTTTTTATCCTCCACCCGTGTAGGTCTCTCGAGTCGGAGAATAAGGAACGATCCAGACGGAAAAATCCGCAGGGGATCACCTGATTCGTACCGATTCAATTTTTAACACCTCCAACATCGGAGTTCTCTTCTCAATATTTAAACCGGAATGGACAATCGGACAAAAAACAATTCAATTATCGATTCCAATTCATCGATTTCCGCTGTTTGTTTTAGGTACTTAGTTGAAAATAGTTTTTTCTTATTATGGCATAATTAAGTCACTTCGCACCACTTCCCGTCTGTTTATCTTAATTATATGCTGGAACTTAATAAATATGCCAGCGGGAATAAATTAGATTCTGCATGTGACTTTATCATAATCACGTGCACTCCCCTCACATCAACTCGACATCCTGTTGAATGCATTCAAGGTAAAGTTTGGCAAAAATTACGGTCATATCCGGTTTAAATCGGTCTAGATGGATTATTTTTTGTTCTATTTAACATTCTTCATATTTCCGGTAGTCGTGAAATCTTTCTAACATGACGCGCAATCTTTTGCTAGTGTAATAAAATTTAACTTTCTTCAATAGTCATCGAATCTCTTACGATCCCCTCAAATAAATCGTCGACAGACAACTAAAATACAAGTCACGTCATTCATCATTCCTCAAAAGATAAGCAAATAAGCCCCACCCAAACAAAATAGAAGGGAATGAAGTTGTCTCCACTTACGAGCCCTTCGATGTCTATTTCCAAAAATAGACTGACAGAAATAAAAAGACCAATTAAATCAGCGATTCAGCTCGCAGGTGATCATGAGGGAAATCTCAAAAGATTGAGATGACAGTTAACGCCAGATGGTGCCCTTTTAGGGATGAGCGATGTGTGCCACGTGGATCCTATTAACCGACACGTGCGCTCATTGCCTCCACCGATTCGTGTACAACCTTCCGATAAACGACTTTGGCATTAATTTTTTCCCCGTGCCTACTGGATAAAGAAAAAAAAATGTCGAGAGTCGGATAACGATCGACGCATGACTATTTACGTATTGCTTCCGCCGATCCACCTGTTCATAAAACCCCAGACGTGTCCCACTTCCCAGCCTGAAACACCTGGTCCGGCTGATGCCTGAGAACTACTGTTTCATTCCGGTGAAATTTGTCGCAATGAAGCAGCACATAATTGCCCGCCATCTCTGGAATGATCTGAAGGTTGAGAAAATGTTTGAGAGGCACGTGAAGAAAAAAAAACCTCATGTTTTTACGGCGGCAACGGCGAAACGTGCCGACGAGAAAAATGGCGAGGGATAATGATGATGAGAATGGATTTGTTTTTTTCTCTTGATTTCGCTCGCCAGCTCAAGACCGAAATTATCACATCCGTTTTTTTTATTTCTTCCCTCATGGTAGCCACAGGGCTAGGGGAAAGAATGGACGACGGGAATCAACGACATCACAGAATGATAATAGTATTTCGCTGGGTGCACGCTTGAACGAGAACAAATCGTTTGTGACACGAGGAATGCTATTTTTGCGCGTTAGCCTTGAAGGATCCTCTCAAAATGGAAAACGAGACTGTAACACGCACGAAATAGGTTTGAGACCAGGACTGGGTACAAAGGAAATTAGAGGGGATGGGGGACTCGCGTTCAATTTCAATGATAACGTGGCGTGTTGTATTATAGGACGGGAATATAACGGGATTAATGAGATTGTGGGGTCCGATGAGGTTGATGGGTGCTTAGTTTGGTGATGCAGATTTATTTGGGAATTTCTGGTGGATAATTTCTTGAAATTCTTGCTGAATTTATGGGGCAGTGCCAGTCATTTTCGAAAGGCGTAACCCTGAGCGGGATTTCTAATAGACCGATAACATCGGAGTTTGATGATCAAAGGGGCATTACTTCATGAGGTTTTGATGGTAATGAATCGGAGGTGATTGAAAATACTTGTGTGAGGGTGATTAATGATCCGGGATGGTTGGCTGGACGGTTATGAGGATTTCCAGATGGTGAAATAATGCGGGTATGAGGATATGAAGTGTAAAACGGTTCACTTCCCTTTTAACTCTTTAATTTTCATTGAATAACTCCGAATTTAACTCTCACGTCGAAATTCTCGTTATTACTTTTCTTGTAGAGCTCAAAAAAGAGTAGAGAAAAGGTAATAGGTAAAAATTGTCAAGCACCTGTCAATTAAATTGAATCAGACTGAGATGTCCGCCTGGGGCTTTCCATTCTCAAATAAAAATCCACAATGATTTAACGGTACCCGTTGGAGTGTTCGTCGCTCCTCATCCCAATCCTTCGAAAATTCGAGAATCAACAAACCCAGTGTCGGCCACTGTTATACGGGCCAACGAGATCGACAAGTCGATAATTGTTTTCCCACGCGATGCACGCTACATCAAAATCTTGATCCATCTCCAAAAAAAAAATACTTTCCCTATCTCCATGGGGGACAATTTATCTCCCAACGTGCATAAAGTACATAATCTGCGGGAGAGATTATCAACTAGAAAAAGAAGTCGCGTGGGATGAGTGAGGATACAGTTTCAGACTTGGGGACATTTCGTGGGGGCGGCATTGGGAGATGGAAATACAAGTCGTAAACGTTTGGGCGTGAATGATCGCGTGATTTTCGTCATACATATGGATGCTACACGAGAATCCGAAAGTTGTCGGATAACGAGTTAAGGACTGAGGTAACACGGAAAAATAAATATCAGATAATTTGGGGTTATTTATTCGTCATCGTGTTGTTTCGACATTTATATTATGAATTGCAGAAATAATTTTGTCTCTCGGAATTCTTCCACGAATCTTCAGAAAGATCTTTGAAAAATTATGGGGAAGAACATTTTGACCCAAATGTATTCATCGAATGAGAATTTATCGTCGAAGAACTTCTAACGGTCAAAATGAGAAATTAATTAACCAATTTCATATCGATAAGATGACAAATGACTTCGTCACTCCTTCATTACTGATTTAAAAAAAACACCGAAGCATTACTGTGCAGTGAAACGAAACCTAATTTACATCATCTGTTGTGCAACATCGAGCCTGGAAAACCTCAAAAACGTAGCAATCGGCCGCGAATGAAACCACTCTATAAACCCTGTCAAATAAATCATCGACAGATAATTAAAACATACGACACTATATCATTTATCTCGTGATAATAAAAAGAGAAAAAAATAAAACAAAGTAACACACCATGAATAAATCAGATTAAATTTAAATAAAACATATGCCCACACGGGAGAGGGATAAAGGGTATAAATATTAAAGTGAAAAATGTCGGATTAAATGAGAGCATTTAATGATTGAAATTCACGTTGTACTCTGGCTTCGGTGTGAAATCAAATGGTGGTACGGGGGTGAGGAATGGAGGAGATTCAGCCAGACGGAATCTCAGGCTGTTGCACCCATTTAACGTGGTGTATCTTTGTGGCACTCGAATATCGCTCGAGTAATTGCAGGCGTCGGCAGGAGTGACTGACGCCGGGCGCGAGAGCGTCGCCATAAAGAAAGAAACGCACCCGAGGTTTTCGTCTCTCCACTTTTTTTTTTCTCCTCTTCTCTCCCTCCCCCTTTTACCTCCCTCTTTCACCTTTTTTTTTGGATGGGTATTTCAAGCTGGCGAGGCTAAAATCGAGAGGGAGACTACATACTGGTGAAACGAGTGCGTCGTTGTATGCAACACTCGAACACAAACAACGAGAAGTCTCTTTCGTGTCTGGCAGGGAAGGTCTTTGATTTCTCATCCTCGTTTTTGCTGGGCCGTTGTACAAAACGACTTGTCGTTTAGGGTTGGCGCGCCAGGAATTCCAGCCAAAGATGAGTATAAACTGGGAGGAGAGTTTTCGGGTTTTGCTTTTTTTTCTGGGTTTTTTTTTTCACTGCGGGATCGCCCCTTGATTAAGGTGAAATATTTTTTTAATTAATTGGATTGACGGCGAGAGGGGATTGTGCGCGGAGGGAAATTGTTTCACTGAAATTCATGCGAAAATTGCGTTCGGCTATGCGATACCGAGGAATTATTATTTAATTGGACAAATTTATGTATAGTTTTGGGATAGTTACGCGAAAATTTGATATCAATGCGAGAAAAGCTCGTATATTTCCACTGGAATTTTTACCTAGTCCGGACTTTGCTCTCCTATTTTCTTGTGCCAGTCCTGGATTTTTCCCGAGGAATTTCACTTCGTGTAAAAATATATCACGACAAGTGAACAGACGTGGAGAAATATTTTTAATTCGTTAAATTTTCTTTTTCCTGTGAACGAATTCTCGGTGGAAGATCGTGTTTTTTGTCGCATCATCCCGTGATCTTGGTTTTATGTGCCTTCAGGGTGTTTTTATCGGAGAGAACGATTTCTGGGAAGGGAGAAGGTAAATGAATTATCATTTCCGTTTGGTGATGCCTTTTTGTGATGTAGATTATCGGTCTAGCCTCGGAAATTATAATTTAAATCGTACAGAGGATAAGATCGTGATCAATTTCTACTGATGCGTAAAGTTCATAGTTTTATTCCGTTGAACCTAACCCGAATAATTAATTTGTAATTTCTTATGAATTGACGGTCATGCAGGAAAATTACTCTTCCCTCGTGCATTATCGTTTCATATATTATTCTGATCGAAAATTGGAAATTTTCAAAGATCAACATAAGAATCGCCAATTACTCGAAAGTACCTCTTTTTCCCTGAATTTCCTTAACCGTCGACTGATGCACCTGTGGTCGCGAATTTCTGTTACCTCGAGCCGCCGTTACAAATAAATCACAAGTACGCGCGCGAGGCCGTACGAGAAATCTTACTGAAACGATCTTTCTTAATGCAATGCCTTCAACTCTCACGGGAGTCGGCGAATGCGACTAGAAGGAATGAGAAGAGAAAAGAAAGGGCAAAAAGAGAGAAAACAAAGAGGACATACGTCATGAGAGCAAGAGAGACCGCAAAACTCTCAACATGGTCCAATATTTCACGAGACTCGTCGGTGTGTCTGGGTGCAAAAGATAAGGCGCTAATGGCAGATACTATTTCAATATAACTACGTCATCCAAGCCCTCGAGCTGTTAATAGAAAACTATCGGTGTGTCCGAGTAGTGGCATTTGTATTAAATTCAATGTGCCAAGTGAGCAGTACTGAATAACTGATGAATGGACTGTGAATTGTTCCACGACAGTTGGCACTTGCTGAAAAATATTACGCACGCTGTTCCGGTTCAAATAGAAATCATCATTTTTTATTCTATCAACGCACAATTTGTCTCAAAAAGTGCAATCCTTACCGCGAAGATTCATTATCGAACGATTATTTCTAATTAAATCTTCTGTATCTTCGTGCCATGGTAACATGGAAATTTCACTCGGATTGTTTATTTTCGACGAATGTATCTTTGCACGCTCAGGCCATTCGTCAGGGCTTTCTTGGTACTCATTAACCTCTCCGAATATTTCGCCAACCCGTCGAATGTGTTGACGGGTCATTATCAATTATCCATTATATTTAATTGCAACGCTGATAACTCAAAGAAGGAGTGACAGAGATTTCAGGCTCATTAACGAAAAAAGGAAATTCTCGGGTAGTTAAAAAATCTCAACAATTGCACAATAAATCCCACGATTATTTATTTATTTATCATTGTTGGAGTAGGACAATGGATTCATTCAGCCATCTAACCCGGTGAATTCTCACGCTCGTAAACGGGTTTCAATGTGACATCAAACTTCTAGATCGCAACGTGGACGATATTCAGTCTCACGTGCCGCCTCTTTCGACTCAGGTTCCCATTTTCGCGATGTTGGACCTACCTAAGCCCATTAAATGGAATTAATAAGCTTTACTATGCATGCACCGGCCCATGAAATACGATACCGAAACCGGGGGACTCTCCGGGGCAAGACAAAGAGAGGACTTATTGTTAGTTCCGCACTGGCCCTGAGAGGGAGACCCCCCCCTTTTTTTTTATTTGCCTTACAGTCTTACTCTCTTTTCCTTTCATCTCGTTTTCATTACCGTTGCATCCCTCCATCGGCCTGATAATGAAATAACCCCACCTCAAGCTCGTGATTACTGTATTAACCGCTTTCACCTGCTTTTTGCTACTCCTTTTTTTGTTCATTTTTCCTTTTTACGTTTTGTTCGACCTGTTCATCGACTTTGGCCGGAGGGTGGGAGCCTCCGGGGCGAAAGAAATTAGAATAGTTTGAGTAGAATATCGGGTCAGACTGTTAGAAAATTATTTTTCAAATTTCATAGTGAGCACTTTAGATTTTTCAACAGAAATTCACATGGTGAACACCGTTAATGGATTTTATTAACAGACAAGAAATGTTAAAAAAAAAATTTTTCATCTTCAATGTATCTGGAATCTGAAGCGAGATTTGTGTACGCTGCACTTGCCCACAATGTCCCATCTGTTTGGTTTCCGTACTTAGTAGCATAATCTGGCATTACATTGCTTCCCAGTTTTTCCACTGTTTTCACCGCTTTAAAAATTCTTTTTTTTTTAATGTCTCCTCGCTTCCTCCATCACCGCAGTAACTACACGACGTTTGGCAGAGTCCCAAGGGTCTGGAAAAGGTGGAGATAGTGTTCTTTTGTCCTAATAGCAGTTCTCTCGGAAAAATAGGGAAAAAAACTTTTCTTCGTCTGTAAATCCGTGTTTTCCTTAAACCCACCAACCATATCCGACCGGAATAATTAGGTCAGCTGGGCTCAGTACAAATCCTGGAAATACCATGTAGATTCATTCGGGACTAGTAACATTCGTTAATAATTTCGGTGATATATTCCGGTATTCAGGAGACGCAGGTTCGATTCAAACTGATTATTTTTCTTAGTTTAGGGTATTTTTCTTAGCGAGAAAACATATCGTGAACTCAGGTTTAACAGCTGGGGACACTGGCCCAGGTGGGCCACGCCCTAAAAGTCCCAAAAATGAATAAAAACTCTGAGTTTCAATGGGACGAACCCAGAATTGATGAATTCAACTAAATAAATCGTCAATTCAGCCGAACTCATACAAATGTTACGACTTAACCATAATCCAAACGCTTCAAATTTATTTGGCCCTTTAGCATTGATCTCTTCCCCCAATTTCCCTTTAATCGAACTCCACCCTTCACATCTTGGTATAAAGCCTCGAGGCAAGTGCCTATCTGTTTTGGGCTTTGTGCCTTCCTCTCAATGTAAAATCTTGTACCAAGGATGATTCAATCTGTATTTCGTATCTCCGCGACAATACGGAAAAATCCATCTTTCAATCTTCTACTCACTATGCCATTCGATTTTCCATTCACCTATACGTAATTTTGAATATAATTCAAATGCGTGATCGGATTTTACCGTACCTCTGGCTGAATATGATCACGTTAAATTCATCTTTGACAATTTCACCATAATGAATTTTATTTTTTCCCCTTTCCTCCCCATTCTATTTTTCATGGTGTCGTATACGTGAAGGTCCAAATGCGATAGTATAAAATCACATTAAAACATCTGAAACTAAATTTCAACACGTTCTCATTTGCTTCCAAATGATCAAGACCAGACGTACCGCGAAATGGACCAAGTTTCTTATTTTAATTCTTTTTCTGTTCTCTCATCATTTTCATAACGATACGGTTTTACCTCATTATATCTTCGGGATTTTGTTCCTGACACTGAAAAGAGGATCGGTGGGGTGGGTAAGGTCACACAAAGCGAGGGGATAGAATGAGACTTGAAGTTTTTAATCGTCTACCCACCGTTTCTCGTTCGTGCCGAGATGCAACCGCAGAGGGAGGGGAAAATATAAGTGTGAGGAGGAAGGGTGAGTTGGGAAAGCAACTCAACGGGGGTATAACTGGTATGTGCCACATAACCGCATATATCCGTGTAACTGAGTGGATGTAGTGAATGCTTTCGTAGGCCACGTATGCTTCCGTTTTCCCTCACATCGGCTCATACAATTGCATATTTGAAATCGATCAGTTCGTGGATGCCAGGTTATCGTAGGTTCTCAGGGATTAACTGCTAATTACTTCACTGTAACTATTGCCTGGAAATAAATCGTGGAACTCATGAAACGATCAGACGTGAAATCAGATATTCCATGATCTATATCTACCCGAATTTCAATTAGTCTCTCGAAGTATCTCCGATAGATTATGAAATAAATTTTCTATATAACTCAAAAAAATTCTTGGGAACAGGCTTTGAATTTTTTTCGATAGGAAAATTTTTTATTCACGGTTATTCAATTGAGTGCAAACAAATGACTTCATAAATGGATTGAAATCTCTTTCTCCCTCTTTGATTGTCTCTTAATACGATTAAACCATGAGCCGACACACGTCCAATGACAATTAAAATATTCCAACCATCCCGTCGGAGCCTTTTGACAATAAATAATCGGATGAAGCGATTGACCCCAAACACCGAGTCCCTCCCCGGGACAATCGCCCGTACAAGCGCCATTGTCCCACTCCCTTCCAATGAAGGCCCGAATGACTAGAGCCACCCGGCATCCACCCCTGGAAAATAATATCCACAAACCCACACAACAAAAAAAAAAGCCAATAGGCTGGACCTATGCCGCGCACGACTAGATGAAAATATTGGCGGTCCCGATCACTAGGCACGAAATACCAAGTTGGATAACCCTCGTTTTCAACGCCCGAGCAATACGACAAAAGAATCGGAATCGAGCGACGAATTGGGAATTTCAGGATACACAGAGGCGAGGGGGAGGGAGGCGGGGGGGATGAAAGACTGTTAGCTATATCATCTCCCGATTGAAACCCCGTCTTCCTTTTTTTCCCTTCCCCACGGCCTTTTTGATCTCTCCCCATCGCCCCAGACCAACCTGCCAATCTCTTTCCTCGTTTTTTTTTTCGAACGTATAAAAGGATCGCTTCAAAATAGTTTTGCTATTCCACAGTATCGAGACACTTTCCCAAATTTTGCACTGTTGGAAATATTTTGGATTATTTTTGAATATTCCCTTGAAATTTGAAGAGTAATTTTCCAACAGTGTAATCCCTCACTCCAGTATTCCATTTTTCCCCATTCCTGTACACCCTGTCTCTGACAGTTAGTCGCACTGTACTCTTGTATTGAGATAGGGTTGAATGAAACAAAACGTGAAAAAAAAAATTGCGGGCATTTCCGTGTGGTTGTTTATGCGATGAATGTAATATGGTCGGGGGGTAGGTGGAGGATCGTTCGAATAAACGAGATATGGTGAGTGGAAAAGAGATGAAATGTTGGGACGAGATAAGAGGAGGTGGAGAGGAGGTGGCAGAGGTGTCGTCGATTCGTCGCGTTGGTGCGTGTTTTAATTTGACGTCACTCAGCCCGTCAGTTCCATCTGGTGTTGCGAGGACACTCTCCTCACTTCTCGTCTCGTCCACGACACGCCAGTCACTCGGATTTAATATCAAACCGAGCCCAACCACCCCCAACTGTCTATCTCTCTTCTTTTTTTTCCCCCCTTTACCTCTCATAACCCTCGCCCAATGACGAACAGTACATCCCCGGGTTCAACCCCCCGTCCTCATCGTCAGCCCTTCTCTTCCATCCGGCAGACGGTGTCGCACATTGTCGCGATTCCAATGTCGCCCTGATAAGCCGGATATGCATAATCAACCTCGTGAATGATACGTTATCCGGATCCGAGTTAGTCGTATACACGTGTGGATGTAATTTTCTAGAGAAAACTTTCTTTGTTAGGGCAATGGTGTCGCAATCTGGAGATTACGGGTTCGACTCCCCACGAAATATAATTTTTTTCTGAAGTCAATTCCCCGGAAAATTCGAGCTATGCATGGAAAAATAGACGATTCTTGTTTTCGTCATCAGTATGAGTTTGTTAGATGAAGTTATTTTTTTTTTATCGAGTTTGTCCATCAACTAGGGGTTGATTCCACTATTATTTGTTTTTACATTCATTTCCGACGCATTAATAGAGAAAGCCGCTTTGCAAGGGTTTTAACCGTGGGGATGACTTCCGTTGAACTTTTTCACCGCTCACGAAGAGGTGAACGGATTTCAGCGGAATCTATCCCCCTCCGTTCATCTCCTCTTTCTACTGCCATCGTCTCTCCGTCAACGTGGTATTTCGCGAAATCCAATATCTGGCAAAAATGCCTTGAGCACTGGCAGATGGACAGAGCACTAGTTCGCCACATATATGAAATCTATTCCGAGATCCAAAGAAAATTCAGTGCGTTAAAAATATCTGGAGAATTCGAAAGAACATAATAAATGAAGTCGGTGAGCTGAATATGTTAAATACTCAGAGAAGTTACGAAAATGAACTACATAAATTATGAAAGTAGAAGTTGAGAGCGAATCATTTGCATAATTCGAGGGAAATACGAGAGAACGACATTTTCTCAACTGCTTCGAGTTCGTGAAAATCAGCTTGCGAGTTTATAATGAACTTACATGCACAGGAATTCGTAATGATTCGTCGTATTCAACTTTTTCTACTAGTTTTTCGTTGAAAAACTGGGGCAAACCCGGGGAAATATTGACCCATGGAATTTCAACGTTTATACCTCTAGCAATCCTTTTTCAATTTTTCTCTACATCAAAGTGCGATAAAAGTGATATAATGGAATGATATTTTTTATTCGAAAATTGATGGCAAATAAAACAGATTCAGGCAAGAGTAATCGCAAGCGTGGAAATTGGAGGGGAAAAGAAAAATAAAACTCGAGCATAAATGAACTGAATCACGAGTGACGTTGACTTTTCATTGTTAACCTGGCATCTCATTCCGATGATAAACCAACACACATGATATGCAACAGTAGGATCCCATTGCTCCGTGAAAATAGTACAGAACGGTAGAATGTTATCCCGAGGGGTCGTAACGAATGAAGTGCACTGCTGTGAAAATGTGGGTTTTACTGGAGCAACCCATGGCGTTACGTCTCGGAGGGAAAACAGAGAAGACGGACAAGTACTTCTGACGCATGCAGAACTCTCGCAGGCCAAAATATATTACACATTTCCTGTATTCAAGTAGATATATAAAAAAAACGTGCACGTCACGCGGATATTCTGTCTTCCTGCATTTGCGTGGGGGGAATGCATGTACGTGTGTCACTGTCAACTCAGTGAGAGATTCTCCTGGACTCATGGGTTTGAACATCTCGGGGATGAGTTAACTCGGTGGGTAACCACCATAAAGATTCACCAGAATGCATAACTCGGATCCTTCTCGACTCGGTTCGACGATTATTCACACAGTTGGTATCACACTCGTGGATCGATTGCTTTTTCCAGGGTCTTATGTTACATGATCACTTGGAATGGAGGCCACGAGGTTCCATCATCAGTGACAATGGAACTTCGTTATCGTTAGCTTACCGTCACGTAAGGATTCAATTTATTCTCGATAATGATTTCAGTTGAGGGTAATTGGAATAGTGGAGTTGAGGGGATGTGAATCGTTCGATAGATTCACTGAGGGAATTCAGGTGAATAAAAAAATCCAACGCCCATGGATAATTGATTACTAATTTTCGGGATTCTCATTAAGTCTGATTTACGAGAAACAATTAGGGGATTGTAAGATTCTCTGGAAATCCAACGAGGTTCTAAATCATTCAGAAAAATCATTCGAACTTCTCCATCTATTTTCGCTCCTAACATTAATTCCATATTATTTCAGTAATTCAAGTTCATCCAGATAATTTTCTTTCCGTTTACATATTCCATCAGCCCATGATTTTAATCAGATTTTTTATTTTATCTCGACGACGAGGGCAAATAATCGATCAACGAAATGGCGAACACATGCCTGATGTGGAAAATTCGTCTCAATTATTTCCGAGATGGCCCAAAGCCTGCAGTTCTACATGAAATGCTCGCAATATCTCTCCCACCGGTGTTCTTCATTCGTACACATGGTTACACTGCATACAATGATAATTATACACAGCCTTCGGGTGTAGCGAGCGGTCAACCGTTACCCCAGAATCTCTCAACGTGGCTTCTACTCTCGGTTGAGGGAATAGTAGTACACGTCAACGCGTACCTCCACTGTATCCACTATCCGCCGTGTATCATAATGCCAGCAAACACACGCACATTTGGCAGATCCTGTTGACAGCAATTTCTCGTGATATTGGGCCAGTGTGTGCACTAGAAACGAGGCGATCGAGCGTAAAGTGTTCTCGTTCGAGTAGATCAATGTTTCCGATTGTCCCTTGAACACTTTGATTGCTGAATTATCGGGTAATCCTTTATTGATTCAGTATTACGTTGATGAAACAATTGGCTGGTAAAAACTACTCGACTTTACGGTCATTTATTTACTTGATTCGTGAATTCTTCAGGTTGATTTTTATGCTTGATCATTCGCCAATTGTATAACCGGATAAATTGATCAGGCAACTCCGATGGTATCTCTGAGATTCAATAAACAGCATTTCGCTGAACTCATCTGCATGAAGAAATTCTTGCTTACAATAAAAAAATAAAGGGTAAAAAAGTGAATTCATATTCTTGATCCTTACGTGTGCATAATCGTCGCACTAAACTTTGCCTCTCAACCGTTTCTCCCGTGCGCCGTATACGTATATACCATCGTGAAAGTACCGTCTTCTCTCAGTCCAATGGCAGCTGATTATATGCCGAGTATAGAAAAGAGATCGTATAATACCGGGGGATTCCAGGAACAAGGGGGGTTGGGTAATGACATTTTGCCCCGATATGCTGCACGGTGAAACGCATATCTACCGTACAAAAGGTGACATATGAAAATGAACCAACGAGGGGAGTCGATGTTTAGGTTTTTTTTTTATCGATGCGAAGAATGCGGATCCTCGAGAACTTTTAATCTGGGAGACAGACCTGTCTTCGACGAATCAATTAACTGTTTCGGGAGGGATGACATTGGGAATTAATTTTCTGCCACTTGAGTGGTTGTCAGGTCGACCGAACTCTTATCGAATTCGACGTATCGAATACCTCTGATCCTCGGTTCGCTGTAGCCAACTTTTATTTTTCCATGGGCGAGGGACATCAGTGGCCTATTTTTGGAAGCCCGATACTCAGGACTCTTGATAAAACTCCTCATTTAGAAAATCGATGCTCGCAGAAGAAACTGCCGTGCTCGGGAAGTTGAAGGAATTTCGAGTGAAAAAGGATTATTGAAAGTTCAACTTCAATTTCCGTTAAGATGTCTTTCTTGGATATTATCGGAGTGATTCCCCTCTTTAGGGTCTTAATCAGGTCTCGTGCCCTAGATTTCATCCTCGAAACAGCCATCGATTTGGAATTAAAATCGTAGGTCCAAATACGAATCTGATACGAGGGATTTCGGTGATATTTTCACAGCTCAGGAATAAATCTAAGATAAATCAATAAATCAATTTTTAAACGTCAGGCCGTCGAATTTCACTTACACTTTACTTTTACATTTACTTCTACATTTAACTTACTTTACTATAAATTTCCCATGATTTCGTTAAAGGAAATTCCAATGATAAATTCTTGCGGATGCCATTGGTTATCCAAATGCAAATGACCGATATGAACAATTGTCGATCGCGATACAAAAGTATGGAGTGAATTTTTATATAATAATCATGCCAACTCGAGGCTCTCCCATCTTCTCCGTCCGTACATGGTAGAGTAACGAGCTCTTCTTCGATTTCGTTTTGCACTGTACGGTTTCACGATGAGATCGACTTTTTCCTTCCTCCTTGCGGGTCCCTTACTCCAATGCCTCATCCTTGGGCTTCTCAAAGATAGCTATTCCCTCGGCACAACAAGTACGAGGGAGACAGGAATTAAAAAAAAAAGAACTGAAAAACGCGTCCGGCGGCCGTCCATTAAGTCCGAAGGGAAGAGGACAGTAACATCTCTCCCTTCTCAACCCCCTCGTACTTCCAACACGCTTGCTTGAGAATGCCGTAAGCTTGATATTAAAATATTCACTTTAAATCACCGGACGTGATTACTGAGAAGTAAACTGTAACGAGTGAGCATCTGACTTGTGCAACGCCCTTTAACGAGACTTAATTTTGAAATCATATTTCCATTCTTGCTTTTTGTCCAGAGTTTTTAGTCATTCTTCTTGTTTACTTTTTATGTTTCACGTGAGTTGTTTTTATTATTTTGTTTTTTGGTTGATGTGTGTTAACGGCTTGGGCCCCTTTCATCATGGGGACGAGCATTCTTGAAATTAGCGGTGGAGTTTTAGTGCTGGAAAACACTCGGTATTCAAATGAAACACTTTTGCAGGGTGTTTGATGTTGTGCTAGTGCTGAATTCTTCACTTTTCTCTGAAGCATGTGGCATGGAGAGAAAAATATTCTTAATTGAGAATGTTTAAAATTCAAAATGCCACAGCACTGAGAAAGAAATATATACTTTTTCTGCGGTTCGCCTCTAATTTTGAGGGATTGGCAAATTCCTTCACTTAATTCCAGAAAATTTTTTAAAACGTCCTTGTCGATAATCCACTGAATCTTTAATTATCATCACGAGTTACCCATAATTACATCTCAGGCAGTCACTTATTCAATTATTCATTTTCTTGGAATTATGTTTTTTTTTTTAAAGCGAGTCAGGAAAAATTCTCACTAATCTCTTGATAGATGTTCGTCATTTATTTTCTATTAACTACTTCCAAAATGTATTAAGGTTTTTAGTGAATGTTGGTAATAGCATTCGATCGTATCTCAAATCGTATTATCACGGAAAAAGCTCAGCAAACTTTTCCTCTTCGCGTTTCACTGGCGACTGGGGAAGCTAAAAGTTTAGCATTGCCTTATTGGTGGGTAACTTTCCTACAGAAGTCGAATGAGACGCGTATAAAGTGCTATCGTACCGAAGGGTAATTGAATTTTGTGTAATTTTGTGTCTGCCAGGGCTTTTTCTTCTCCTGTATCTCCGGTTTTAGTAATTCGGTGTAATTAGTATAGGCGAAGGACTTGAAACATTATTTGCCGATGCTTTCAAGATATTTGGAAGCTGTCGATTTGTTTTTTCTACATCAACTCAGTATCACAAACATCACTTATCCAATTTGTCGATATTAATTCAGAGGGAAGAGAAAATGCTATTCAATTTATCTAACGAGTACCTTTTTGAGGAATACCGGGAATACCGGGAATCGAAGAGGAATAACTCATAAAATAAATATTCCACTCTACAAAAATGATCTCGAGCAAAATTTAATCGTATCTCTTTAAGTCAGAGATATTTTCTGATAAAACGGAAGATTGAAGTCGAGTTATGGCGTAATTTCTTCTGGGGAACTAATGGATCTCTCGTACGCACTGGATATAAATACGTCCGGAATACTCAGTGCCAACCCCTCCAATCAAATATACATTAACGCCTGTGTCCTCCGAGCTATTTCATGAATATTAATCAAGAAATCCAGTGGCTCTGCATGTATCTTGTCTATACTTGCTACCCACATGATGTTCTCCAGGCCCACCATGCACTTAAACTTGTCTACAAGGTGATCCTTGTAATATGCAGCTTCATTAAACTTACGTCGAGTCACGATTTAATTTTCTCATCTTACCTCCACCCCTTTTGTGTACTCCATTTATTCCATGCCGTTACGAAAAAATCGGCGATGTATGTCTCGCCAAAGATAATTATTCAATTCAACGGGTGTCGATATCACGGCGTCATTCATCCCCTAAATAAAATCTAAATTGAAACGGTGTATATCGATAGAAATAATCGAAAAAGAAAACGTTAGATTGATGTAAAAACCGAGGCCACGATGGATTTGCACAAATGGATTCCAATAAATCTTCGCTCCGGCAATATTTGCGAATGCGAAAATCTCGTGGCTATTCCCCCTGTTTCGAAAGTGATGGTGTCTGGATCCCATTACCCGGTGGTTATGTTGATCTCAAAACCGCGATAAATCGATCTCTTAACCGTTGGCAGCGGTGCAAAGACGCCTATCGAATCCTCCAATCGCGTAACTCAACAATACGGCTTGTTTACACAACATTTATATATATATTGGTAATAAACGGACGGGTGTACATTGATGTACATCGTTGAATCGTGCATGAGCCACCAAGTTTCGCTGATATAGTACGAACCAGCCGACAATAACGAGTTGAAGCCAATCTGCAACATTTCACTTGCCACTCGGATGCTCCTGTTTTACAGCTTTTTTTTATCCTCACTAATTTTTTAGAACTCATTCGCTGAATTTTTTAACTGCCCTTCACTCGCTCCATTTTCAACGTGCAATTAGTCATTTACGGGAGAGTAAAGATTTATATAGAGTATTTTTCGACGAAATTTTCATTTTTTTACGTTTTGCCATTTTTTAAAATTGTAAAAACGCCACTTTTTTCCATAAAATCCTCGGGAATCTGGGAAATTGTGCGAATTTTTCAATTTCGTACACTTCAAAAAACTCTAATTATTTTAGGATTATTGAATTTCATTTATTGAAATAAATCATTTCGATGTAGAATGCGAGGAATTTCGCGTTGGCAAAGCTTTTAAAATGCATTTCTGCTGCTCTCGGTGGATTTTCACCGTTCAATTAGTCATTAACGGGGGAGTAATAATTCATAGAACGTTTTTCCATTGTTGCACTCTAATAAGAGAAAATAACCGGTGCACTCCAGTCATGGGAAACCATAAAACTCGGCATAATGCGGTTTCCTAACTTCTCTCTTTTGCTTCTTAATTTTTTTTTTCATTTTATTTGAAAATAAAAGTTTCTACCCACTTCAGAGGAAGCGCCAGAGACCGAGTATGTCCGTGCGGGTGGTACTCTGTGGTTTTTACAATAATATACTCCCTGAAATGATCAGTGGTTTTGCAACGATTATTTCTGACTCACACGGTATTCCTGAAAGCCGGATTATTCTCTTTCATCTTTCGATATTTCAGATCTGCCAGACTTTTCGTGATTAGCTAATAGTTAAAACCACACGGATAAAATAACATACAAGTTCAAGATTTTTATTTCTCCTTCAGTACAAGTCACTTCAATTAAAATAATTAACAACTCTTTTTCTAGTTATAAAACGCAGATTATGGAAGTTGCACTATTTTTTTCGAGTGAACAGGAATTCCAAAAAAAAAGTTGTAACAGTCTAGCAAAAAGGGAATTGGAATAGAGAAAAAAAAAGTGGAATCCTCGGCGTTTTTGCATATTCCGGCTATTCGTGCATTCGGTTTTTCCCGTAGTCACATGAATTCATGAAGTTTACGATGCGATAAATTCCGAAAGGAAAGGTTCATCGGCCTTATTCATTTCGTGCAGCATCATCTCCTCAGCCAGGGAATTCGATACTTGGGGGCGATTCCTCGGGCATTCGATTGAATTTTTGACAAATAACCGAGGAGTTAGCGAAGCGTAAGCGTAACCCAGCGGAAAGTTTCCTTTTCCTCTATGCACCCATTGTCCTGGTGGCAGAAATAGCAGTTGGTATTGGTGGTGGTAAGTTCGCCGGCTCCCGGTGGAGTATTAAATTGGTCGAGGAGAACGATCCCAGCGTGAAATCCGAAAGTAATCGTTTGGGGGATCCCTTTGTCCTCCGAGTTTCTTCGCGATGTTCAGCCCTAAGGGCGCACTGGTTACCACCGGACGCGCTTCCTGTGGGAATCACTTTTTCCTTTTACTTCCCTTTTTCCCTTTTTTTTACCAATTTTTGTGGTCTTATGGAAGTGTTATCCCTGACCACTTTGGCCTTTCCGACTGATTGCGATTGTGGGTGGAAAGTGAAATCCCTCGAATTCCGTGAAGAATTGAAATCATTTTTTTATCGCCAATCCTCTCTGCAATTTTAGTCATTTTTTTAAATTCTGCGCGCAATATTTCGGGGGAAGTACACACTGTCATTGTCTATTTATTGTCATTAACTGGAATTATATCACTCAAAGGTGCGTCCTCCAACGAGACCTGGGACTCTCATTCTGGCAGCTCATAACCCCGAAAAGGTGTTTCACTCGCAATTCCATGTCTTTAATTAAGCGGAAATGTCCAATAAGTGAGGCAACCGCGTGGAAGTCGACGTTTCATAGCATTAACAGCCGTTTTAGGATACCCAACTCTGGCATTACTGTCGCCCAACGTTGCAATTGTCCTCTGAACTCTCGTCGATTGGTGGAAGGCACCTCCACAGGTTGGGAATCGTGCGTAAAGGCACAGGGGTGGGGCATTAAATGCATGGGTTTCAAGTACTTAAAAGCGGCAGTCCTCCATCGACCTTTTCATTAAAAGGAAGACGTCTTGCACCTTTGACTCGGCATTTCTTTGTAATCTCGAACGCTGGCAGTCAGAGGAAATCCTGCGTATAATGTTGGAATTTTATTATTCACACTCACAAAGTTATGAATATTTTATTGAATATTAGAGTGTCTGCTTGGAAAAAAAATTGCAAACTGCAAAAGTCCAACTCAAATACTCGGGAATGTTTTCTTCAATGTCGACAAACTGTTGACCAAAAATCAATACTAAAGTCCACAGCAAGTGCAGGTAGTCGGACAGCCTTAAGAATTTCATATGCTTCCCTATTCAAACATAATGGCTAGATTTCAACTGCTCACAAACCGTTGTTTGCCAACCTGTCTGACATAGTGTCGTCTTTGGAATGCGCCATGTGCCCCCGTAACTTCAGGCTCGGGATACCAAGGGCGATGGGTTTGCAGACACTATTCCCAAGATTTACAGAGATGAAAATTCCCCGGGTGATGGAGTCAATAATTCACCAAATTAAATAACTGTCGACGTAAAAATGTCCCTTCCACCCTTTTTTTTGGTATCTAGCATTTTTTTTGTTTCGCTGCTGAGCGTAGAATTCTTCAAAATCAATACGATTCGCTCTTCACGGAGATTACTGTTTCACGCCCGATGCGATTCAGCACGCAACAGCTGATTTTACCCATTTCACCCTGCTTTCAACCCCCTCTCGCCCAACAGTACCGTGACACTGCCCCAGGCCTCCCACAGGGGTTGACACTGGCTACGTTTTTTACTCACTAACACACACACTTGTCTCTCATTTCTCTTCTCCCTCATAATGCTTTGGGGCAAGAAAACCAAAGGGGGAGAGAGAATTCGCATCACCCACCGCATAACCCTCGCGAGGTCCGGGGAAATCAATAGTAAATGCGGATAAAAAGGGCGTGGGGTGGAAAATGGAGTGGACAAAAAAAATGATCAAATTTGCTTTGCTGATTTTCAGTGTAGAAAAAAATTGGACAGATGGTAGAGGAAATGATAAACTGACTGATTATTAGGGCGTGCAAGCAAGAATGATTTCGTCTTTTTGAAATTCGAATGGAAGTAAACAGTCAAGCCTAGTACAGATATAGTAGAATTCATTCATAATCCGTCGTCACAAAAAAAATCAATTGAGCTGGGATGCACTGGGTGCCGGTTCCGATCTCATGATTAACCATTCTTTTTCTCAAAAATTGCGCTCAGGGATTATTTTCTCAGCGATGGGAGGAAAAACCTGACGCCCGCTGAATCATTTAGCGGAATAGAATTAATGATTCACTTTAAATCACTGGAAATATTGCCCACTTTTACGCATTTAGCACGTCCATTTGTGCGCCAATTGAAAATAATATTAACGCTCCATTAACTCAGCCTTTAACGATACCAGCATTGTGCCTATTATCAAACGCGAGTGAGAGAGTTAGTCATATGGGCGTCAGTAGACTACCCATATTAATGGTTCAATAACGCCCCTCGAATGAATATTTCGTCCAATGAAGAGATAAAATATCCCAATAAAAATGAACTTCACAACGGGATGTTGGAGTTTCTCGCAATAAAATCATTCGAGTTTTAAGTTCATCAAACTGGAATTCCGTAATGAAACGAATGTAGAATCAGGTTGAAAAATTGACTTGACACAGATTCCCCAAAAATCCTTGGCATTCTCCTTCGAAAATCCCCCCTCATCCCCGAAAAACCCATCAGATCCGGTCTCTCAGCCACCCGGCAAAAAAGAATTCAAAACACGAAGCATCACTTTGTGCCCTCGTCATCTGGATTTCACCCCACGATTTCTTTTCACCCACAGCCAGCCCAACCCCCTTTTGTCCATCCCCTATACGAGTCCTTAAAGAACACCTCACCCCCAGATCTCCCAACAGTCACCTGGATAGTCTGTTACACCCGTGTCAGGCACCCACGACACGACAATAGTCACCGAACACACGCTACACCCATAGCTAGGGTCTCTCAATAACCTCCATCCATCGTTGACTATCCTTACTTCATTTTCCTCACGGATAACAACACTCGCGTATCCTTCTCGTGACATTACACCGACAGAATCACGCAACGTCCCCACCTCCTCATACACATGTCAGTTTCAAAAAACGAAAAAAGAAAGAAAAAAAAAGGGGGGGGGCGGAGAAAAAAAAAGAAAACACATCCCGAGAGAGTTACAATCGCGGAATGGGGATTTCTAAAGTGAACACGCGAAGTAACCAGTGTTTCCACGAGGTCTTGGGACATCTGAATACAATGTCGACGGTCCATAAATTGTTTACCATAACGTAAAAGCAGGGGGAGACATAAAGAACAGAAAAAAAAAGATCTATAAAGAAACGAGACAATAATAAAAATGATAAGACAGTGGAGTTAAGAATGAGACGGAGCAACGTGTTTTTCTCGTCTGTGTTGGTGAAAGAAAAATGCATAAGTGAGCACGCCTGCCCACTCGCCTTCCTCGAGAAATAATTGTCATCCGAGAAGCCCTCTTCATGCACGTTGTACTAGCACAAAAGACTGTACCGCGCTCATACATCCGGTTTTTCTCGCCCTATCCCACACCGACACACGTATCCTATCATGTGCATCCCCCCAACCCCCATTTCGACAGGGGAATTGTGTATACGTGTATAACTCAACCCTTTTACTCTCTCGAGAGGATATATTCACACCCCTGCATTTTAACCCCCTACCTACACCTCCACCCACCCCATTCACCCTTTCCGTTTTCTATTTTCTCGGTTGCACTTTGGGATTTGAGAAGGGGATGCATCAGACTCGCTCAGTACGAGGCTCAACTTTAATTTATATTCCACCGTCTACGATGCAGTCTCGACGGCTAATTAAACCTAATAAAGCGGCTCTCTGTGTGAACACCTAGTCCACTGGGTGTTGGGGCTTTTTTTTAGTCGTCTTCTACTTCATTTGAATTTTCCGCTTATTTTTTTTACCTTTTCGGGGTGGTGAGTTTCTGAATTTAGCCTGGTTTAAGTGGAGTTTATGGGCCGGGGTGGACGGTATTTCACTCGAAGTTCAGGTGACATCCATTTTGTTGAGTAATTTGATTTTTTTCTTCAATGGAAATGAATGGGATGCGGTCGGGGTCTCAACTGAGAGTTTAGACGGATGTGAGTGATTTTTTTTTGATGGTTCAGGAACAATTGCTGTTGTATTGTCAATGGCCTGGATTTTTATTCAGTTGAAAGTAATATCATTCAATTTTTTCACCACTATTTAATTTACAATCCGATGAAAGTCTTGGAAACGTCACTTACGTTTACTCAAGAATTTCAGGAGATAAGTATTCGTGTACCACGGAATATATCGGACAGACGTGGGTTCTAACCCCTAGAAAAATAAAATCACTCGGCAAATTCCCCCAATTTCTCCCGAGAACACACACCAAGGGAAACACTCGTGATATGCACGCGCAGGACTGTTCACCACTTGAATTTCCTCCTCGCGTGCCAAATCTCGTTCCCCGAAAAAGCACTTCGCATACCCGTCGTGCGGCAAGCCTCAGACGCAATTTTCCTTCCTCTTTATTTAACTTTTCCCTATACATATATTTTTTTCACCTCCTCCACATCCCTCTGCGCCGCTACTCATCAGACAGATGCTTTGCATAAAAACTACTTCGGTATATCATTTGTATTATTTACGATCCTTCTTTTCCTGTGCCATCTCATACTCCAAGCTCCATAATTTATTGTCATTAATTAAATTACCCTCAAGGTATTTTGGTTTTTTCCTCTGGGGTTATAAATTCAGTCCCGAACCCTAGGAACGCTCGCTCTATTTACTGAGGGAGGATGAAGAATAAGAAGATGGAGGAAAAAAAAAAGAAGAAGGAATGATAAACAAATGTTTGTAAGAGGGATATCGTCTCAGGCACATTTGTACTTTGTTGAGCGCAAACGTGGAGCATATTTAGTGCATTGTCCTATTTTACAAAGCCCTTCCGACCTTCCTATACACATGGGAGGGAGGGGGGGGGGGGGGGGGGGGTAATATAATGTTATACGAGGATGAAAGTTTCTGGTAGATTGTGTATACATGTATGCAGTGGAGCGTTGAACGCGGAATTCGGGGGAATGTGGATGAAAGAAGGAGAGAAAGTGCCCTGTGCGGTGCGAGTGTGAGTTACGAGGATGTATATTATCCTCAGTGGTACAACGATACGACCACCAGGCAATACAGACGATGGGGGGTTGTCGTATCTAGATGCACTGGATCTTATCTGGGCCCTGGCCAGATGGCATCCTCGAGTGCTTTGAACGATAGGAAATCGTTTCGGTATTCGCTAAGAACTCCGACATTTGGTTGAGGTATTTATAAAGGATTCAGATGTCAAGAAATCTGTCGAAGATTCTTCTCATTTCCGCAATCTTCGAAGGTTTGTTCAATCCAGGAAGTCAGAACTTGAAATTAAGTGAATTATCTGTCTCATGTGCAATGGGTTGCAAGTTCAAACTCTTTTACATCTAACTATTTGAAGTTTTGGTTGTCATTGCTGTTGACCATCGCCGGATTAAAACGATATAAAATAATGATAAGAATCAGAATCCGATCCCATGGAGAATTCTTGATAGCCTAACAGAGTGAAAGGATACGGAAAGGATAGGAATACACTTGAGAAAGATGAATGCTTTTCTCAGTGTATGGAGTGATGTAGCAGATCCAACGCCGAATTGAATTTTCGCGAAAGAAAGGGAGAAGGAAAATTCATTGTTTAGCGGTGCTTGAGTTCCGTTCAATATTAATATTGATGAGCCAAAAGGAATTGCCATTGGTAGCGCTCAAAGAGGGCACCCATCACTGGAAGAATGAGATGAAATAGAGGAGTAGAGAAATGAAAAAGTGGGAGAGAATCTTGGGATATCTTATCTCAATGTAAGATTTCCTGTTGCAGACTTGCAGACCTTTCTCCAACCCCTCGGGGGGAATCTGCTCGGTAGCAAACCACTCGAGCACTCATCGATCTTTCAGCTTTTACTTTTCAAATCCCAAGCAATTGTTCTGACCCCTCCCACCCCTGATTCATCCATTTCCAAGGAAGCTGTCTCGATATCCAAATGGTAACAATTCACTGATAATTTTCATAGTCGTTTAAATAACGATTCATCAACTTGGATAACCTAGCAATCCATTATAACTTCAGCATAATTTAGTGGTATTGAGATTCACCTTGGAAATACGAAGAGCTCAATCAAGTTTGAATCCTCTTAGAGTTTTCTGGGGTCTTGGCGAAGTATTCGGAATTCTTCTGATAAAATCGCAGATTATTCGATGGAAAGATCTACCGAGAAGAAGTTTTAGATTGCTTTTCTCATTAGTGGGCCTCAATAGCTAGATTATGATTGTTACAACCGATTGATCTTCAATTCCTATTTTAACGGTTATTTCAATCCTCCATTGAAGATCGTAAAGTTTTTGTTCGGTCCTGAAATGAAGAAAAGAATTCTTCTGTTAGATTATTAACTCAATTCGAGATTTTAAGTCTCAAAAAAAAGATTGACTTTCTTATGCCAACAGTTAATGGTTTGAATGAACTTGAGATACATCCACAATCTGTTGGAGTAAGTAAATATTTTGGTAGGAAAAAATTATATCCCAGTGTATGATCTCGTATGTATTCTGCTCTTCTGCACCCTCACGGCAAATATTAACTCTTATTCTCGTTAATTTTCTTCCTGGTATCTTTGAGGTAATATATCGTTATGCCTCACCAGGTTGAAATATCTTAGAGTCTCTTTTGCACATGCAGAAGCGTTTTATGACCCTCAACTACAGCTAGCATTATGCAATTAGCGGTAAATCTGCTAATGTCTGCTTGAGAACTCATCTCGAGCGCCATCTGCACATTCCAAGATTACCTCCTGCACTTGGAACAAATTGCATTTACTTTGCGGTTGTGTGACCTTATTCCAATGTCAATTGTACTTCTGTCTCGTCCCTTTCCACCGCTAATGTCTATTCCCAAAGGTATCGATTCCGTTTCCTTTCGGGGGGGGGGGGGGGGCAGAACATTGTTTGATTGGTAATAATAGCCGTGTCTAATTCGGTCGAGCATTTTATGGGAATAGTTTCAGGTCAAGTGGAAAATGGTTTTTCCGAGTAAACGTCTTGCCATTCAAGATCATTCTCGTAAAACTATCAATGCACATTTTATGGGGGTGTTCAATGGACGAGATGTTGCTGAGTCTTGATGGATATAAAGTTGATGTTTTTCTGGTCGGAATGGTACGTTCCATTGTCCTCGTTTTTTATTTTCATAACGGGGATAATTGATATTATATCCAGATTGATACGAAAAATGGCAAGTGAGCTTCACAATTTCATCGCTATCTTCAATATCAAAAATCATTTTCACCCAATCCATAATATCAGTCGTACTCATGTGAAAAGTGATCAAGCCTGTGAATAGCTGTCCCATTTCGATTGAAATCGAACTACAATTATTTTCAATCACAATGGGAATGAGTACCATACAGCCTATTATCTGAAAATTGATGAAAAGCAAGTCCAATTATCTTCACCGAATATAGAATGGAATTGGTTTTCAAGGGTTTGAAAATTAGTCGTGTATCCCGTGGATTTTCATTCATGCGGTCATCGATCGCACGGCAATAACTGGTGGCGGTAAATTGCGCATCGATTCAACAATAAATTGGCGGATCATTAGGCTAAAATCACAGCGTTAAAAATAATATCAAAATTTTGACCAATGTTTTCACTCGTTAATCTTCTCGTACTACAATGGGTGACAATGGCCTTTGACCTTGAGCGGTAGAACATGACGATTTTCCCGAGGAAGTCAGACAACCTTCGGGCCGGTGTCTTTGATATTCTCTCCCGTATACGAGGATCGATATTGCCCACATGGAAAGCCATTACATGTACCTTCACAGCCACCTTCACCCCATGCTGTACAATTTATATTCAACGAGGCACCACCGCAGCTCTTACATATCGCTTTATTATGCATCTCTGAGATCTTCGTCGTATTCATTCATTTCTCCGTCATTCATTTGCATCCGTGCATTGAAAAATTTCAAAAACCTCCAAAAACTCTTCGAAACCACAAATTTTAGTCTAAAAATTTTAAAGATTCAAAACCAAACGGGGGATTAAAATTGAGAGTCAAATTAAATCGAAGGGTTACGAAATTTGACTCGATTTCAACATAAAAATTATTTTTAAGGTTCAAGAGAGATATTCTAGTGAATGAGTATTGGAGAAGGTAAATGTCAAGAATCCTCTCGAGTACTCTATCTTGAGTTTTGATAGCGCTTGAGGATACACTGAACTACCCCAAATATTTTTTTCAACTTTTTTTTTCAAAGGCAACTGGCCCGCCTGACCTGGTTAAACTTTATTTTTCTCCTCTCGTTATTATTTCTCGTGATGACTTTGCGAAGAGTTGGGATATATGGGTCGTTCACAAAGGCAGGGGAGAAGTGTTTTGAAGAGGTTGGAAATCTGAAGTGGATGGAGAGAGACGGATTTTATCGGAGTGCAAGTCAAACATGAGTGAGCATTACCGAGGCCAGTGTGAACTATTAAATTGTTCGAGGTCTGATTTAACATGAGCTATGTGCAACACGTCACAAACTAACAAATTCGGTAATCTATTGTTGCCATAAACATACGGTTTAGTCAAACGCTAAATTATGGAATTATTGGGAGTAGTTAAACTCATTGAGGAAAATTTACGGTCCGCTTTTGGTCATAATTTTAATTAAACTCCAAGAAATTGCACAATTATAAATTGACATCCTCTCGCATTGAATTTTCACCGAAATTTGAAATGTCACAATAGCTTTGTAGACACCCCCAGTAAAATGTGAATTTCATATTTCCAAGAGTATTTCCTGAGAAAGCTCGTGCCTCAATGTTTCTGCATGCAAAGTAGCATCGACTACTCAGCGATTATTACCTCCCATGAATACAAAATGCATCCATTGAAGTAAAATGAATTCCCAAATGAATTTCCATTCAACTAACGATTTCATCTAATTTTCTGTTGCAGGTAAGCATTACATTGCATTACACATTCAGCGAATTTTGAGTGATCATCAGACAATGCCGTAAGTTACATAGCACAATGGGATCGTTAACTCGTGTACAATTATGGAAATTATGACACCCCTCTCCAGTCAGACGGCCATTTCGTTTGGCTAATTTGTAATATCCATGAAGGGGATGATTCGTGGGCAGAATGAGATGGTTAGAGTGAGAGATAGATGCATCACCATGGCTATTTGGACATGAGTGATTGAGAGATGGACAATCGGCTTGGTATTCGTCCATCTCGACTTGTCGTTGGCGTTACACTGGCTGGGGATATTTCCCCAGTGATTTCGATTTGGAATGGCTACGAGCCACCAGAGTCTCTCAGACAGGACACGTTCCCCTAGCCTCTGAATCCGCTCAAGCGAGATGGTCGAATATGCTTTGGTATATGTATTTCTGGTACGACAGTACATACCATCGACATGTCAGGAGGGCCCTCTGTGCCCCCATTCTCCCCTTTTCATTCAAATTATGGGGAGGTGAGCTTGTCGAGAGTTATCGAACTAACGCGTTAGGGACAATCGTGATGAGCATTTATCATTCAACCCTCGTAAAGTCAAATTATTCTTATGAGCGTCACGAGATTGACAGCACACCGACAAAATATATTGCAAATTAGATATTTTTAGTTTAGCATCTCTATTTCGTCATAAATTGCAGTCGGTTAAAATGTTGGTTAAATGGAGAAAAACTTAATCTTGAAATTCATTTGGAATTGATAGAAGAATTAACTTTGAGAGTTTAACAGGAACTTTTTCGCGCTTCCACGAAAAATCTCACGTAAACGTTTTTCATTCTGTTTTTCCAATACGGTAAATAACCGACTGCATACAACACAGATTGAAAGAGGAAATGTCAGGCTAGAAGAGCAAACTGCGTTAACCGAACGCAACCTCATCCGTCCCGTGTCATGGCCACCATACATCGGCGAAAGTAGAAAAGCGAAAACGAAATCGCACTCTGTCTCGCACCCTATCCCCACGTTTGGCACACGACAAATAGTAATTGGAAGTTGGATTCGTGACAGGCGATGTAGATGAGAAAATAGAAGGGAGGGAAAAAAAATGGTTGAATAAGAAAAAAAAGAAAATAATGAAATTGACAAGTGTGGGTTATGTTGCACCGTGTTTTCAGTGGCAAGCTTTGACTTGCCCTAGGTCGATACGAATTGGTCCGATGCATCGATAAATATTCGGAAACTCGATTGATCCCGGTACCAGCTAGGATTTCTGATCGAGTGCGGAATTAAACGAATACATCCGGCGTCCGATAGTCAAAAAAAAAAAAGATTACTCAAAGCATTACTTGAGCTAGTATCGACCGCGCACGATAATCCCGGGAAATTTTATTCTTTATATTCAAGAGTTGAGGAAAGTAGGATGTTGGATAATTCTGGTCTCTAGGAATTTAATTCATACTAATCCATTTCCATTCTAATCCATTGATCCATTGATCAGTTGAACTAATTGGATTGTTTAATATCGAATCATTAATTTTGCAATTCGACATGCCATTGAACACTTGGAAGATTCCCACTGGTTCTAAATTCTCAATCGGTGGGAATTCCATCAGCAAATGGGATGGAAGCTGTTCGATAATCGTTAACGATCGTAGCCTTCGGGTTTACGAAACTGTCTCGCCAAGACTCCATAGCGGTTCATTCTCCATTCGGCAGTGATCGTTATCGTTCACTCGGGTAATCAGGACCATTGAATCCTGGAAACAACTTCGGTAAAGCACATTTACACTTATGAATTCACTCATTGCAGAATATGCTGTAGTTACTTCATTTGGTAAGTGACAAGTGCAATTTTCTGTTAACGAGCTGATCAATTCAACAGAAATACGATAACGATTCATTCTCGAAAACTTCATAGATTTCAAATATTTAAACGTAATTTCTTCGATGGCGTTTTATTCCTCATTATTTTTCTAATAAATTAATTAACTCGGAGAAGGATAAAATAATTACAAACAAGAAAAATTGCTCTCGTGACAAGTCAAATTCATTATCAACGAATCATTCAATTCGATGGGAATTAGTCGTACCCACAGGTGACATTAATGAAAATGAATTTTTCATATTTTCATCGGGACATTTGTCGCTATCGGGGACATAATCCCGGATATTCATTTTTTATCCTGAGTTCTCGCGTGCTCTGTTGTGCAAATTTGCCGATTGCCATTCGACGACGAGCTCGTTCTATTGGAATCATTAAAGTCCGTATGTGTTAGTAATTATCGATCGAAAAGAGGATCACTCCGTCGATTAATTGGAGTGAAATTTAATTATCGCCCTCTCCACCGGGCCACTGGATTTTTTCTTTCCTCTTTCAAACTACTCCATTCAATTCACCGGTTATTCCACATTTTTTTTTCTCCGTCATCAAAAGAAATTACGTCAAGGTGAAAATCAAGATAAACTCCGTTCTATTTTGTGAAACCTTTCTCATGTGCTTTTTCTTTGGAATAAAGGGGCTTTGACTCATTTTTCTCAGAAAGGTTAATTTGCACAATTAAACCCGGGGAGAGCGGATTTAATTACTTAATAAACTGAGAGCTCTGGAGCTTTTACAGCTACACATATTACACTCGCTGGTGAATTGTAGTGGTGTTGGTGGTAAAAAAAAAACGGACTGTGTGCACTGGTGCCCAAGAGGATACACTGTATGTGCGACTCCCAAAGGGCGAGTGACATCAGCACACGCTGACGGATTTTCAAGGGCTTCTCTTTTTCATTTCAACCCGGCACCGAGAGCCGCATAATATGGCTGAAAATTCAGACGTGAATTTTTTTATTCTCCTCGAATTATTCCCATTTGTATTTACCACTTGCACTTCAACTGAAAACATGTGATTAATACATTGTCATAAATTTTTGGTGGAAATCACTCTCTTCTCCAATTTTCGTGAACATCATTTCGTTATTCCGTTGTGAATTCTATTTTAGGGAAAAGTTCTTACGGATTATAGAAAGTTCTCTATTTTTTAAAGCCTTCTGTGCTTTCATAACAACTTACATTTCAGTTGAATAAGGGAATTGTATGATTCAAAACCTTTCAGCCATTAACAACATCCTCTTGCCTTTACCAATTTCCTGCCCTCATTATGCGCAAATGGAATCGCCGTTGGGGCGTACCTACGCGAATCGAAATTTCCGGGATTATATTTAGTGCTGAATTATCCAGTGCTTGTGTGACTGAGTGAACACATTAACCGATGTCACGAGAGTGTTCACTTTAGAAGTACCACAATTAACGCTCCCATTTGCGGGGAATGAGTGACGATTCATCCAGGGGTGAATGAGGATCCGATCACTCGAAAACTTTCAACTGGATCAAAATGAAGCGTTAAATAATCCACAATAAATTCATATCCTCCAGATAATCCAGGAAGAAGAATAAAAATGATGATTGTCTCATCAAATTAAAGCTCAAAGCTCTCAGAATTACTTGAAACATCAAGATCTACTATAAAAAAAAAGTCTTCGCTTGACTTTCTGAATAAAATTATAACATTTATTTGAATTAAAATTGACAATTCAGGTGGAGCTGTTACTGGAACTAAAAAATTTTTGCCCACTGAAGAGTTTACCACCCTCGAAATAGCCATTCGCAATAAAATTTGATAGCCGTCGGCTTGGCAATTGTCGAATTTTTCATAAAACCACGTTTCACCTGTTATTTCCCAGGAACCTCCTCAGACCTAATGGAGGACAATAGATATCCTGTAGCTCTCACTCATGACAGTGTGTGTGTCAGTGGTGAAAATCGTTGACCGAAATCCAGGGTCCAGATGTGGCTTGAACTGGAGTGAATGTGGGTCGAAGGCATTCATTTGAACCACAGCTACACCACACCCTGGCGATTTGGTATATACCTGGCATATTGACCATCCCCAATGGCATGAGTCCGATCATGATTTCCCGGATGAAATTGATGAGTAGTGGGATGGTAAAAAGTGAACGGGTCCTCGAGATGTTCAGTGGAAAAATTTTATTTCATGGCTCCAGAGTACTCTACACTGAAACGTGTTGGGTAAGTGAACCTCGTCAAGTGGAATCGATGCTTCGAGGGTGCCCCTGTCACACGTACTCGGTGAAAAGACATGGACCTCACCTAGAGATTTTGGAATGAGGACTATAGGTGTTGGATCAATCCCTCACTTTTCACGGTTCACAACTTTTGGGAAGGGCTGAAGAAGAATGATAGGGAGTACCTCAATGATTCCATTTCGCGTCGGACCAGTGTGAAATATGATCACTGCGAGCCCCATAACAATATCATAAATTCAGATTTTAAACTTCATAAAAAAAACATCACTGAAACGTCAGGACGTCTTCAGCGATGTTTCGGATTGAATCATATCGATAATTAACTCAATTAACTCAATTAAGCCAATTACCTCAATTCAAATGATCGATCTCCAAGTGCCAAGAATCTTTGCCGCTACCAAATCATCGCCAGCGATTTCTGGAAATTCCATCACGCACTGGCAAAAAAAAATTGGTCAGCCAGTTGATTACCAGGATAATTCACCCCAAAACAGGGAGGAGCCGATATTAAACATGGGATGATAGATGGAATCAATCGACCTCATGAATTATCCATGATAAATCCCCCCGGTGAAATTCTTCACATGCCTGCACGCCAACCAGGTTGGGTTCCGGTTAACCAAGAGAACCACCTGGCAGAGTTGGATATTTCAGCCGAACGATTGAGAGTCCCAGTGTATTTCATGCATCCCGCGTACCATCGATGCATGAAAACCACAAACGAGCGTTATTTATTATCCCCAGTGTCAAATACAGCGGCCTGAATGCATGCCTCACCGACAGCTGGTGATCCTCATCCAAAGGACCGAATGATCCATATCAATTTCTCAATTTCTGTGGTTAGCCTTTGGTGTATCACCTTCGCTGTGGTATTGCCGGGCTTCCAGAGGTGTTCAAATGTCACTCGTACCTGAACACAGTGTCAACAAGTTATGGATATGATTCATCGAGAACCTGCGGTATTGCCTGGTGACTTGGTGCAGTGAATAAGTTCATTGTCTGACGTGCGACAAGTTGCTAGTTCAAATCGCAATTGTGAGATTCGTGAGATCTCACTTGATAGACATCTTAATGCATTCCAATTCATCACAATTCAATTAAAATATGCGCGGGAGCGATGATAGAGATAAATGACACGTGGATAATTATTATTGTCACCCGTAAAGTCCCTGGACAGGATTCGAATTGATATTTCCAGAAGCTCTAAGTGGAAATTTCAAGTCTTACGCATGATTGTTTCAAATTTGTTTTTGTCGGGCTTTCAGAGATACGAAACTGTCACTCGTAGTGTCAACAAATTATAGAGATGATTCACTAGGAAATGGGTTATAGAGAGTCGATTATCCATACGATGTGTAGCAACAGGGCTGGTGAATTGGATGTTTCAATGGGTGGTGGGAGGGTATTTTACACCCCCTCGATGGCGTTGGAAACACCGGGACGTTTACGAAATGCGGCAGCGTGACGAAGAGAAACGAGCGTACCGGTTCAACCATAAATTCACCGGCGTCGGATTAATCGCGGCAGGCAAGACTCGTTGGGAACTAAACTAAACTAATCTAAACTCGTCCAGTGTGCCTTCCATTCTCCTATACTTGACGGTCCAACACTCAAGTTCCGTATCCTCGGGTCAGTCTTCACGGGAGACTATCTAAAATCCTTTTTACCTAAATTTCAAGATAAAATTTCAATTACCCAGTAATAATCTTAGACTCTCAGTCCCAAAATCTCATTAATACCCACAAACTTCTCGCTATCATCGTCCATCACGTTTCATCTCTGCATCGATGTCTATCTCATTCTCATCACCCGAAAATCTCGAAAAATCACGAGCCGTAATATGATCCGGACGTCCCTCCATGGAACGTGACAGTCGTATCAAAATAATCAACCCAAAAATCTGAAAGCGACCCTCATCCCTCGACATATAAAAAATCCAGCGCATAATCCACCGATAAAAAATCGTAATTCCACGTTTTTCCCCATTCATCTTCCCCATCGGGTGATATCTCATCTCCACTTTGTTTCCGTTCGTGCGAATAAAACAAAAGGATCGAGAGTTGAGATGTGGGTGGAGAAGTCAGAGAAATGGAGGAGACAAATTTTTCGAGTGTCTTGCGACCGAACACATTTTCCAGGCACCTTCCAATCCTTGGAAAGCCAATTTTCCCTCTGAGCTTGAGGCCCACAATATATTAGACGAACGTCGAGGGAAATAAAAAAAAACCAAAATGAGAAGCAGCAAGAGGAGAAGAATGCTCAACCCTCTTCAACTGAGGTTTTTCCTCTGAGCCAAGGAGTATATCTGTGTACATCTTCAGCTGAGAAATAAATCCTCCTAAAAGAAACTCTCGAGTGGGCCCTGGACTGCAAGGGCACAACTCCCTCATCCTCTCTCCAACCCTCTCAATACCCGATACCATTCATACGAGTTTCCAAGAGTTTTAAGTCAAAGTATTTGTACGAAATCCCGAAGACCCTCTTTAATTCGTTTGGCTTGAACGCCTCCGGATTCACGAGGGGATCACGTCTCACTTGGTTCCTTTTTTACATTTTTTCTTCCTCTCTCAAAAGCGGCGCTACCCAAACATAATCTCATTCCCCTCGGTATCAGAGTGAAGCGTACGTAATATGAGAAATGAACGGTTTAACGCCGAATCCCAATGTATCTTTTATCTCTCATTTTTATTACCATTCATCCCCCACAACTTTCCAATCGCTTCTTCATTCGGTCCGATGATGCGTATAATGGGAAACGGTCATATCCATCCAAATGAGAATTCACTCCTTCTCTAGAACTTTGAAATGAACTTTTTACACATTAAATAGAAATATTGAGATAAAGAGTTTCAACTCTGGTGGTAGTTGGAGTCAGAGAGTCAGTTATGAAAATATTCTGATGGTTTTGATAATTGGAGCGCACACCACTTTATCCAATTTTTCACACCGCGTTGAAGATATTTCTTTGAAGTTCCTCAAGAAATTGGAGCGGCTGTCTGCATCACAGTCACTTGATGATGAGGTGTTCGTTAAGACCAGGCGATAGTCAACACTCTCAATTCACACCTTTAGGTGGAAAACAGGAGAAGCCCTCCGATTTTCCCCTGGGGTAACTCCGTTGATTGATGATTAGGCCCGGTATCGCACGTGAGGGCGTCAGTACCGAGGAACGTGTGAGCCCTCATCATTTTTTTTTACACCTGTATCATGGCTCGTGCGAAAGCCACTGATTGAACGGGAGATAACGTGTGTGTACGATGCATACGAAAAATCGAATCCCATCTTAAGATTTTTAACAGTCTGAAAGTGAAACTTTTTTAAATCCCAAATCTGCATTGAAAAAAAAAACAATTTCCTTTTACAACTACAAGAGAATTTATTGGGCATTAGTGTTTATATAGATTTATGGATAAAATATATATAGAAAAAAATTGTCTCCGGCCTCAGGGACCGACAGGACTCGCAAAAGGAAAGTGACTTTCACTCTTAATGGCGCAAGACATTTTTCCAACATTAGGCCGTTTGTCCTTTCAACACACGAACGGAATCAGAATCCCACCAGAATGTCAATGAAATCATCAATATGTAGAAGGTCTGTCAAAGTCTCTGCTGGAGGACACTGGAGACGCAAATAGTTGAGGATATTCCAATCACATATATAAGGACCCGTAACGTGCGAAGGTAGTGTAGAATCCTCGGAGCGATCCGAAGGGTGTACCCAAGACTCGGCTGTATGGTTATTACCATCAATAATGGCAATTTGGTTTGCAAATGGCTCGAAACGCCAGGCAGAACAGTTCCTACCTACAATTTCCCTCCATTTTGCTGGGGTCTAGAAATCCTCAGTGACTCTCCCTTCTTCAACCTCTTTTTCACTCTATGGCACAGTCAGCCACATTGAAATGCCTTGAGTCAACATTTGCCTACGCTCACGCAAATTGATTTTATTTAAATGCAAAAAGACCACTGCAAGGTGGAGAAACGAACGAATGTATGCGGCTCAGTGATGAATAACCAGTCTCAGTGAATCCGAGTATTTAACTGTGTTATGCCAAGCAGAAGGTCGCGATGGAAACGATTCGAGGATTGGGTCAGAAAGTACTTCTTTATGTATACGGCATCCAACCGTTTCTCTATCCTGGGGACTAGCTATTCGAGATATTAATGATCATTACCTCCGTAAATAACTGGTTATTCAATTCTACACGATAAAATACGCCATTCGACGTCATTGAGGGCTCAACAACATTCTCCATAATTCATTTCTAATGGAAATCACTGGTCATTATGTGCAATTGAATTCTCTGTGAGGAACAATGGGAGAAAATTATATGAAAAAGTGCGTAGGAAACTGCAAATGAAGTTTGCAATTGTATCTTTAATGATTCGACGAGAGTAAAATCTCAATTCAAGTCTTGAAATTCATGAATAATCAAATATTTCGCCAAACAAGAGCGGAAGAAGACGCGGACTGATGAAATGCGTGTTGCATCGCCTTTGGCAATTGAAGGATTGAATAGCAACGGATGAAAGCTACTTTGTATCAACGAGAACTGTCGAATAAATCACGGTAAACGGCACAGCCCAAGTGTATATAGGATTTCGATTGCTCGTGCCACCGGAATCGGGGTGTTTTTCACTGACTGTCTACGGGGATGAGGTAGTTGATAGTAAAAGAAAAGAGAGGGAAAGGAAAAAGAGGAGCGCTCAGAATGAAAACGAGAGAAACGCGAAAAAAAAAGCTCGAACCCAAAACGATTACAAAAGAAACAGCGAGAGATGGTCTGCGAGCTGATGTAGGTGAGTGGATCCATCGAGCAAATTGCCCGATTATTTATATTCCTACCTGTCTAGCATCTACGACCTACTCCGGAATAACCCAAAAAAAAGAAAAAAAAATCGATCAACTCGGGATTGAAACGATTGCTCCCTGAAACAAGGGAAAAACGAAAAGCAAATTTGCCCGTATCGGATATGGAGGAAATGGTCTAATGGTAACAATTTGATGAAAATGGCATAATAAAACTGCTATCTCATCACGAAAATCGTGAAATTCTCATTCGAAAATTCCAACCGATGGCAATCTACGAGCGCCACATGTGGATTTTTACGTCAATCTCTGTATCTAACTCTCAATCATGATTCGAAAAGCTTTTTGTTTTCTTCGTTGTGGCGGATGGAGACACTCGTGACGAATGGAATGTTCTCGAATTGAAAAATGTTGGTGTAAGAATAGATTGATTGATACCCAACGAATGGTGGTGATTTGTTTGGTAAATTGGGAGACACGGTTAGATCGGTTTATATGAGGGCTTCCTCTCGCCTATGGCGATGGGTGCCTTCAAAAAGGGGTTTTCGATGGAATTGTTGGACGAGAGGTGGAGTATGGGCTCTTTGACTAAATCTCACTATTCCTCTGCGCCACCTAAAATGCCGCTCTCCCTGTTGCCAAAGCCCCTGGTATTCGGCAACTGCCGTTAAATCCTTAGTAATCAAATGGATCAGGAAAAGCGGGTGAACGGAAACTATTGGGGTAAATTGGAATGAGGGGTTTGGAGTGGGTAAAAGGGTTGGAGTGAAAGGGTGGTGGAATTTTGGTGCATGCAGACTTGTCGGGGTTAATGCGAATCAGTGACTTGAGCACTGGGGATTTAATGCAACACGCATTTCAGACTCCGTAGATGGTGATTTTCGAAACATTTCAATGATTGTTTAGGCCCCCGAGGAAATGGGAAATGAGAAAATTTACCGCTGGAGGAGATCTGGAGTTTAGACACTAATTATTTCCACGTTTTGGGCCTTTTGACTAGTCAAATGAAAGCAACAGAACTGTTTCGCTTGTTCCAAAGTTTTCCACAAACCTCTTTCATGATTATTGGAAATGAACGGAAATACTAGAGTTCGGTTGCACTGAAGATTCCGTCATTAAAAGTTTGATTCGAGATAATTGTTCTCTTCTCTATCGTTTCAACTTCATTCATCTCAAAATATCTTGTACTGCTGTCGAGTGATGATGGAATCCTTTTCAGTTTCGAAACAAGACCCAGTTTCTCAAGCCATCTCAAGCACGCAGTGTCTCAGTTGGGAACAAATAAAGAGATCCTTATATCAGGAAACAGGATCACATTGTTAGAAGTGAGTTTTCCAGAATTCTTGCCAATTTCAGTATGAAAAAAATCCTTTCCTTGACCCAATTCTCGTTGAATTCACAAGCAAACAGGTGAAACGGAGACGCATACATAAGCCCTCTTGTTATTTGACTCGCTCGATATTCCACCGAGTATCTTATACCTCAGAAAATTCTCTTATACCCCGGGTATTCCCGTGTACTCGTATTTATTCGTGAATGCAATTGAGTACCAGCGGGGGTTGTTTCTGGTAACCAACAACAAGTTTTCATCGGACGGCTTTACGATACTGAGAGCAGCTCGAGGTTTCGGTACACAGTGTTTTCTGGAAAAGTGAAAGAGGTTGTTGAGCAGAATGAATACAGCGATGGGATGAGACGGTGCGACAGGAAAACCTGAAATCCGTAAACCACAGATCTCGGTGGATTCTACGATCCTTGCACTCCGCTGTTTTTTCCTGCTTCTATTTCACTTCCTTCTTCACTCTTCTTGATATCGAGAGACTCCGATTATTCTTTTGATTTTATCTTTGTACCTACGGATTCAATTGAACTTATCGAAATGGAAAATTTTCCACCAGAATCCATCTCATCTAGCTGGAGAATTCTATCGAGATAGGTTTTTAGAAGAATTTGATTAGATGATTGTGTCATGGCATCGCGTTGGAAATTAATCACGGAGGTTCGAGGGATTTCAACTTCGCTTCTATCACGTGATTTTTAATACTACAAATGGAGTAAGTGGATTCGGTAATTGCATCCGTTGTTGGATAATGCATTATTGCCTTTGTGGGAATCTGATGAGAGTCAATTGCTGGTCAATTTCTCCCTCGCATCACCAAACATCCAAGCCCTAAATTTTATAAATGACGTCAGATCGTCGTGTTACCACGGCACTCGCTTCACTGATGATCGAGTAATCGCGCGTGTAACGATGGAAATGCACGTGGCGTGATTCATCCATTCCCCTTCATCATATAAAAAAAAATCAACGGAACACGGCACAAAGCCCTGGAGTTCTGGCGTCGTTAGGTGCCCACAAAATTCCTAGCTTGGTGAGAAGATCGGTTGGGGGAAGGTTCACGAAAAATTTGGTTCACTCGTTACGTGTGGGCTCGTGAAAGAAAAAGGGGGAAGCGAAAAAAAAAACCGTAATCAAGATTTTTCTCTGCTCCAGACAGGAAACTTCCACATCAGTCCTCATTAATATGATGCATTCGACTGTAAATTCGTGGTCAACAATACGACTGCGGTTGTCCTCGTTCGTTAGTGACATCCCAGCGTCTCTTTCAGTGGAAGCCCCCAAAAATTTTGTGGAAATTAACGCCTCAAGAAACTCAACTGCCGCCAGAATTCAGAGTTAATTGCATTTGAAAATTCACCCGGAAATGAAAAAAAAATGAATGGATAATGGAAATGTGGACGGTAGCACCGGATATTCCGCAATAATCGTTATCTCAAACTTCTCAATTTAAAGTTCCAAATCTCGAAATGAGCTTGCACGTTGAAGTGCCAAATTGAATTGAACTCCAAAGCCCCGGGAGTTCGACTGCAACTGTTGCTGGAAATTTGAAAAAAAAAAAACAAAAAATCTGGTGAATCCCAAAGCGCCGATCGATCTTATTTACGCCGGGAATGGCTTCCCCTTATCGTGACCTATTGTTCCATTATGGGACACCTACATCATCCATTGGGACACCTGAAAGCCGAAGTGTCCAGTGGTGTTGTAAAAATCGAGATCTCCAACAAATACCCAGGAAAAAGTTGTGGGCTATCATTTTCCACTCACGTATCTACTAGATAAACGGTGGGGACACATAACCTCTTCGCATGGTGCCACTACAACTGAACGAAGACAGGATGATGGCGATGAAAAGAGTGAGAAAGGATAATGTACGGGCAAGTTTTCGAGGGTCTATACACACATGCTTCAACTCCTTTATACTATCCGGTTGCCCCATGTGCTGTGTACAGGTGGATACTCGATGCGGTCTTGTGTTATCGTTGCCGAGCGGTTTGTTCCGCTTGGAACCGGTGCTCTGGTATCTGGTATGCAAAGTTATCGTTTGGGTCCGCATAAGTTTAGCATATATTTCTTGGTTTCGAGGGGAATTGCAACGACAGGGACGAATATCGGTGGAAAGTGGGGTGAGTGGTTAAAGGTTTCCAAGACATCGCAAATGAATCCAACATTTTTCTCGGATTTTGAATGGTTTCATCGATCATTTCAACATTTTCATCATCCGATATAATCTGAAGGTTCGACGGTATCTTCGAACTTAAAGCTCTCTGATTTTTAAGAGTTGAGTTCTTTTTTATACCTTTGGGTAGATGTTGTTTGCAAATATTTTGTCAATTTCTTGAGGTTTTTTAATAGAAGAGGTTCAGCTATTTTAGAATTTTCGAGTTTATCTATCCCAAAATTATGTTATCATCATTTTGCAGTATATCGACCCGAATTAACCAACAACTGCTGACCAATGCTTTAAAAGCTGCCCTTTGCAAATCCCTTCAAAGTTTCTATTTCACGCTAGACTATGGAAATATCGATCGTTAACATTAGGGAGCCTGTAACAATGAGAATTACATAGTGGGCGGTTCCACCTCGTATGAGATAACGGCCGGGATGTACTCCGGGCATGCTCTCATTAAAATTTATGACGTCTAATTTTAAAGTTACCCACTCCTAGCTAATTATTGTCGCATACGTGGCTGGACATGGTGTCACGGTCTCAGAGTGTTCTCTCGAGAGTGTTAGAGCCGATATTCCCTCCGTCGTCGCTTGAATCTACGCACAAGAGATTATGTTGAGTGCTTCTAGGACTAGAGGCTAAATCTAAAATGGGGAGGTGGTTGCTAAAAAGAAAGATGGTAAATGTAGTGAGGGGATAATTCAGTTACAAAACACTGTGTACCCCACGCTCGGAGAATATGCAAAACGTCATTATCTCCGCCATTTCGCCAACCGCTTCGCTTCGCCATTTCTTCTCTTCCTGGTATTAATTCGATTTATTTTTCTGTCCTGTGGGAAAAAAAATACGAATTCAGTTACGCTTTTGCTGCGATTGAGGGTATATCAACTTTGTTAATTTTACGTTGGCAAGTTTTGAATCGGGTAATACAATTGTTAGAGATCGGGGAGTGGAATGGAGAGAGGTTTTCTGGGTTAGAGCTGTGACTTTTTGAGACTTGGGTATTTCTATTCTATGTGTACTTATCTTGGGTTCTCTTTACATGCCGACGGCAAAGCCAACCGCGATTATATGCGCGAAATAAGTCGAGTCGGGTATGTGAATGGAATTTTTTTTTTTCACTGGCAACACTCGTACTGAAGAATTCCTCGTTTCAGTAAAAAATAAAATTGCAACTGGCTTTTGAAATATGTATCTCATTCTCTCGGAGTGAATGTTACTTTCAGTTCTTTAATCTTGGGCTTTTTTTCGTTTTGATTGATGCCATTGGTAAAATTGATAATCGAACGAGAATTGTGAAATATTGGGGTTTTTATTTCGACGCTCTATTGACGATTTGTCGTTATATCTGACGGTCCGGCAGTCGTGTGAATTGAATTCTTCACGACTTCGGAAGCACTAGAGGTAGATGGTCACGTTTGTAGAATAAAATCTTATCGAGCGATTGTCTGAGTGGCGAGAAATGGGAAGAATTCGAGTGGATATGCCGGAGAAAAGGCTTTTCAAGTCGATGGACACGTTTCGAGGCGAGAAAATGCATCGGTATTATAGGCTCACGAAATGCGGCCTAAAAATGTCTGTGCATAAAATATTTTTTCCACGGAAAAATCGTGAAAACAATTTCCAGAAGAAACACTCTCAGCCTGATAGAAATTACCTGACGGCACTTTTGCGTCTACATTTTTCACGGGAGATTCATTTGGTTATTCCAGCAAAGAAACAGATCGAATTCAATTTGTTTTTTTGATTTTTTTGCGAACACATCAGTCTCGTTTTGATGAGTATCCAAAAAGTACAATTCAATTCCGGTATAACTCCAACTTTCACTCTCCAAAAATGAAGGAAGCAGTTGCGGAGCACAAATATATATTCATCAGAAAGTATTTAAAACTCCTCCAACTTCTTAAGTACAACTTCTACGCTCTCTCCTCCATCAGTCTCTCCCAATTTTCGTTTCTGAAAGTTTTTACAAGATTTTCATCTCGGTACCTTTTCCCTAAGTTTCGAAGGTCCTATCGACGTGCGCATTTTCCCGTCAAAAAATCTTTCCTTTCGAAACTCCGAGGAATTGGTGGGGGAATGGAAAGAATTTGGCAAAGAAAAGTCCAAGGAGTTTTCCATAGGCAATTTGAATTCACCGGTGGGAACTGATGGCTCTTGACGGCCCGAAAAATTCACCAACTTTTTAATAACAAGTGAGAGTATAAAGGGAGAGAATGCTCTTGAAATTATTCTGAAGGCTCCCTCACTGTTTCAATTCGAAATTCGTTTTAATTTCGCACAAAAAATGTCAAATCAATCCCTCAATTTTTTTTTATATAATTATAAATTTTTTATTGAAACGGGAGACAGACGCTATTTTTCGGAATATTTTGAGGGGTAATATTATTATTAAATAACATTTAGAGCGGTCCCTTATATTTCATTCAAATCGCCCATTTTTCTGAAGATAATTTAAGGAATTTCAAGAGCATGTTCCACACCTTCGTGTAGGTGTAAACCCCGGGATTTTCGATATTTGTCTCATCGATAAATCACACCTTATCAATTCCATTGTCATTGGTACCACAACCATTCCCTTAAATTTATGATCTAACCGGTATTTTCTTCAGAACTCTAGTCCCGAAAAAATAACGACAATGTGTTTCTGGAACAAGTGAAAGTATTCGTTAAACCGGATGCCCAGAGACTGGATAAATACTGCAGTGAATAAAAATCCCTAAAAAATAATCGATTAATGATAAGTGCTTGCCGTGGCGCAGTGGCGCGTGAATTTAAAAGTTGAGTCCAAGCGTAACGGGGAATCCCCGGCGCGTGTGGCATTTCTTCCGTTCCTGCGTGCACCCTATGTACACCCGAGAGTTATTTTATTTTTCCCACTCTTTTTCAGCCTGGGGTTAAAATTTAATCAACGTGAATGCCTCTCACAAGTGAGAAGATAAGCTTTCGATAACTTTCACGAACCGACCAACAGCTGCGGCCCCCTTTGTGCCCGTTCCACTTGAATATATTTCGCTTCTAAAGTACCACTGAGTGCGCCTTTTATTTTTCATTTTTTTTTTCGCTTCAGCATTCATCAGCGCTGATTAACAGCACTCGTTCAATCGGCGATTCGCCATTTCCCGGAGTCAAATATTTTTTTCACCGCTAACATTCGGAAAGAATTAATCAAAAATTGAAACAATTTGATGTTAATGTGGATTTTAAGGCTGCTATCTTTTCACCATAAATTATCATTAAATCATCAGGATGCATTAGAATTTCCATAAAACAACGAACACATTTTCATGTCGCAATAACCATTCTCTGCAATATTGACTGCCGCTGATTAACAGCACTCATTCAATACTCGATTGACGCAATCATGACGCAAATGAGTTTGATGATGAAATAGCAATTACTGACAATATTGAAAATCCTGGGGGAGGAAGGAGAAAGTTTACTACCACCAAAAGTGCATACACCAGTACAATTTACTCACAAACTCACACATGGTGAATATCTTCTCCAATATTTCCCCGATGCGCATTCATTGTCATGTTTCCCCTAACGATGATGGCTCACTATGGTTTTACATAATATCGCGAATGGTACGTAACACGTACACAAAACGTTTCGACGCGGATCGAACGTTATATCCATTTGTCAAATGACCAACCCTCGACGTTTCATATGTACAAGCGTCTATTGTCCCACGGGTATATATGTAACCGTTGTTGCAATTCATGTGTACGAAATTCATTTGCAATTTTTAATCCAATGCAAACGTAATGGGAATTCCCCAGTTTTACGTCAATATTACAGTATTTTTCGAGGTACTGTCAATGAATTTTTGACGACAAAACTCATTTTTACACTCATACTTTTTGGGTTCCCCAACTTCCTGTTAATTATTTTGAGGTCTTTAATTTTTATCGTTCTCTTCAGAGATTGGTGACGTTAATTAACAGATCTCTCGCTCATTTGTTAACTTGATAATTAAGAAACTTTCTGCAATTTAGTTAACACATTCAGCGGTTTATGAGTGAGCAGTGGAAGAATGCGTTACAATCGGAATGAAAAAGTGAAGCGTTGCGGGATCTATTGTTTTCTTTCCATTGCAATTAATCTGAAAAAATGAAAAACGAAGGGGGAAAAAAGAGAATGCCGATAGGGTGGTGAGAGGTGGATGGCGAACGTTCACAATGAACTCTGGCTAAGAGAATAATTAATACCACAATGGACGTCCCTCCATTACGAGCGCGTTGGTCTTTCAAACTGGATATAACGTCAAATTATTTTCCACAACGAGTCGTATCACCGTGTTGTTTTTCAATTTTATTGACGAACTCGAAAAATTCACTCGTTACCGCATATACATCAAGTTTGCCAACATGTCAGCAATTCACAGAATGAGAAAAAACCAAGAAGTAAAAAAAATAGGAAATGGACATTGTTTATTATTGTTCTCCCTCGGGATATGATTATAATTGAACAATGGAATTTGCAGTACGATAAAAATGCACATCCGTCGAAAACTTCGGCCAAAAATTTTCAAGAGCTTCATGCCTGAAGAGCAGATCGATGCAGTAAAACGAGTCAAGCGATAAAAATTATCGCCTCGCTGAATGCACGAGTGGTAATTCGAAATTTGAGGAGTGATTTTATAGCGCAATTCATGTTTCATTGAGGCGTATACGAGGATAGGATGAACGACAAGACCACCAGCGTTGGCAATTGGTGATATCGTATGTGAAACATGCGAGATCGATCTCCGATGTTTTTACTCATCCCTATTTAAGTGCGGGACTTTAAACTCATCAATATGGATAAGTTTGTTAAATTTTCATCGATAGACCAGCAACCGGTTGATGCAGTGAGTCAGTTACTTATAACTCGCAGATAGAATTAAAATTCTGGTGTGCGGAATTTTACTTTTGATGAAGCAGAGCATTTACACCTAGTCATTTGGATGTTAGGATGAGTTATTTTGTTGGGAAAATTTGGTGAAATATAAATAGAAATGACCCGAATTCTTTCAATTTTTTTTTTCAACCGCATCAATGTAAACGCCGCTGTGTTGTCCCGCCAAATATGTGGTGGTTCTGGTTGTATTCAAACATTGTCGGTGAAAAGCCCATTTAAACTTGCTGTGGGTGCCTGGAGCGAATTCTATTCGATCACACCGCAGTATTGTCATGTCAACAGCGACGATTTTGTGTAAATTTGGACAATTTTCGTAATAAATACAATCATCCGAACGATGAACCACTAATTCGATCAGTTTCTCATCGAAAAACTCAAATTTCCATGGAATTTGCAAATGCTCTTTCGAGGTATGGAAATGCAGAAACAAAGGGGTGAAGTTGTGGCGTTCACCCGGAAACTTTAATTAAATTCTTTCATTTCAAATGATTGCAGTTGGAAAATTCGGGCATTCGCCGGCATTCACATTCTCCTCTGTTCTCAGATGAAAATCACAACTAGACGTAGAAAAGCGTTTATGGGTCAGAAACAATTTTCCCCTTTTTAACGGTTCCGGTTATTTTTTATTTTCACTACAGTTTTGGTAGGGAGTAAAAGCTCAAGTGTTGATTCTCGTCAACCTGTTAACCTCCTGAATAGGAAATGAATCTTATTTAAAAACTTCAACGTTATCTCAACTCGACACATCACTGAGGAATTGAATTCCTAAAAATTGGGAAGTAGCCCCTGGAAAATGGAACCTTTTAGTTCCTCGACTTTGAGACTTCAGTAAGACAGAGGATAGTTAAGGAATAGCTGTAGAAAACGAATGAGACGACCACTTCGGTATCAAATTGGATAATCCTCCTGCTGCCTAATGAGCTGGATTAAAAAACTTCTCATCGGAGAACTGTTGCCATCATTAGATCACTGGAAAACCTCTAATGAACCGTCATCAATCAAGCACGTGTCCCCATCAATGTCACAACAATTGGAAATTCCCCTTCGTAATTGTCTAAAAGACCGAGTGCACATTCTCACTTCGGATGATGCACCATCGGCAGAGTTCCTCACATGATTTCCCTTTTCTCCACCAGATAAAGTACCTGAAGTTCTCCAACGTGGTCTACTCTTGCTGCAGGTGCACACCGCACTGCAGCTGTCTCTCCACAGGCCACGTCTCAGATTATTTATATCGCCTGCAATATGCCTTTGCTTCCTTTTCTTACATTATCCATGCACTATTATATATATTTTTTTTTTCATTCCGTATATTATTCTCGTGACACTGGAAGCGTGTACAATTTATTGTCTAAACTTTCAGCCTCCCTTTGAAAACCCCTTTACTCCGTTTTTACACTCCCTCATTGGTAGTCTCAAATTTCTTACCAGCTGCTCATCGATCTTGGTAATTAACGATTCATTAATTACGCTTATACCGCCTCCGGTGTTCTTAATTGATTAATTTTCCGAGAATTTAATTGAAATTGATAGGGTCGGTTTGTATCGCACGAAGAAATCATGACGAGAGAAGATACTTCCGGTTTCTATTAAATCCTTATCATCATCATCATCGACCTTAACGACTTCAAACTGGCAAATGACAATGAAAAATTACAGTAATCGAAAATAAAAATGACATATTTCCCACGTATGCCAACATGGTTCGGTGATCTTAAAGGAAGGATCGGGTTTCGTGCAAAATACATGACCGAATAGTGTGGAAGGTTTGAAAAGGGTGAAAAAAGGAGTTAGAAAGGGCGGGAGGATGCCGACATACGCCCACGGATGGACAAGGGAAAAGGGCAGAGACGAGTGGTCGAGAGTGGCGGTGGGTCAGACGAGCCGGAAGACTAGAAAAACTGGATTAATTAGTTCGGGAGGGAGGGAAGTGGTCCAGGAGGTGGAATATCTCCTCTCCTCGTTTATCCCAGACAATTCACCGCCTCAACCCTCTCTCTCCAATCCTCTCCTTTTCGCTACCTCTCGGTGTACACCTTTGGGCGCCTTTCGTCTTTCTTGTTAACCTCTCGGTTGCTGTTTTGTTTTTGCGACGATATACACACTCTTTACCCGCGGAAAGCCCTCGAGGAGAGCGTTCCCACGACTAAAGGGAATTTCAGGAATAAAAAGCTCACGCGAGATTGACCCCTGGTGTTTACCCTAGTGTCGTTATACTCCACTGACATTTTTCGGATAATTTCATCAATTATGAAACACCGGGACACATTCTCTGGTACTTCATGAGATATCGTGGTTACGCATGAGTTTTTATCGATTGATTTTATTTTATCTCGGAATGCAACAGAGATTGCACAATTTTTCTTAGAATTTTTCTTGGAGCTTCTTCGATACTGAAATAATTCTTAATTGATACAAATAGGGATTTTAGTGCCACTTTTTGTCTATCAATGAGATATTATCGACTGGCTCGAAGGAACGTTCGAGTAGACGATTTATCGAGGTATCCATCAAAATAGTTGGAACAATTTGCCCCCAGGCCCGATCCTGATAATTACTCGAAACTCGGTGGATCCCGGGCAGGATGATGTCATCGCTGTGCATTGCTGTCACTCAAGAGTATCTTCAGGGTGTCGTATGAAGCCAATCCTCTGGGTCAGCTCTTGGTGTACGACACTGTTGAACTAACGATAATGATAGGCGTAGATGCCCTCGTTCATTCGCTGTCTCTCTCGAGTAATTTACGCAGGACTCGACAGAATTGCCCACCACCGTTGATTAAACGGCCCAACCGCACTAACTGAACTAGTCCTGTAACTGTTGTCGATCTATATACAACATCTCCGTTGTATCCCCGTGTTAACTCCTGGAGATCCCGACGCCAGGAATTTTGATAGGCTGATTTCACAAGTACCTGGTATTTAGCGCACATGCTCGGGAAATTACTCGTCTGAAGGGCCCGATAAGAGTGACATTTATTAAAATATTCAATGTACCGGCTTGAATATCGTGAAGATTAAAATATTTTGAGAAATTAATTGCCACTGCGACGTGGAATATCTGCAAAAAGCAAAAATTCTTGCAGCGCCCCATTTATTATTCCACAATTATCATCAATGATTTACGATTCATTCGGGAATATTGTTCTGAAAATATTCTACGTTAGCTAGAATTAAGTGCAATCTTCTTGAAGTATTCTCGGTAAAAACTGAAAATGACAGTTCTCCAAAGGAATATAGAGGATGGTACTGGAGATGAAACTAATGAATCGCAGTGGGAGAAAAAAAAATCTAGAACTCCAGTTGACTTTTCCTCGCTTAAGACGACCTGACCTATTCTTTTATCGCGCGTTACGTGCGAGCTTCACAATTTCTTCGTACTTTCTTCGACGTACCACCAATGAACGCCATTCGCACTCAATTTCGCTGCCGAGACAACGAGCTGAGAGAGGTGAAAAAAGGGAGGGAAAAAAAATTGTCCCGAAACATTGAGAGGGGTTTTACAGTCCTGCGGTACTCCCTTGAGGCAAAAATACAAATTGCACTCTTACGGCGCCAGTTGATTCCGGCTGCGAGGAAATCAAAAGTTTTTGAAGGGGTTTATTTCCAAGAGTTCTCCGGGGGATGACTTCGCGCAGATCTGTGCTAAAAAATGTTATGATATGCGTAAAATGTTGGAGAAGAGTTTCTACGACAATTGTTGGGAAAGCCAGCCTCGAGCTAGACACAAGAATTGACTTCTTGCATTTTTTAATTCGACGTACGCCAGACGTACAATCCATCCGGTAATTTGCGAGTGGAAAATAATCAATTTACTTAATTCTGCGATAATTCCATGTGATGGAATAACCCTATGATCTGTCAAATATTTGATTCAATATTTAATTGAGATAAGGCAATTAGAAATAACGCTGGAACATAACACTTGAATCTATAAAAATTCATCATGGCGGATTCTCTTGATGAATCAATTCCAGTGTTTGCTCCATCTTTAAAGCGATAAAAAATGGAATAAGTTCCCATTCCTATTTAATATTTTCGATTCAATTATATTATTACAAGAAGTTTATAGCGAGCGCTCACAAAATTTCGAGAATTTCGAAAATCTTAATTAGTTCCCCAGTTGTTTTAAGCGACTTGATCAAATAGTATGTAACAGTGTTGACACGTGATAACGTACAATTTCCGGTAGTTTTCAAATAGACTGCTGTAGAAAATATGAATCAATAATTACATAGACACAATCGCACTGATGTGTCAGCTATAAAATAGCGGGATGAGACCAATTGGGAGTCATACCACGGGATGAGACGAATTGTGAGTCGTACCTTGATAATGAAATATTACAAAGTGATTATAATCATGCTCTTAGTCGTGCTCATCCCTCAAGTAAGTACTGACTAATTTCCTAATCCAACTCTAGACTCTTAAATCTATAAAACTTATTCTCAAATTTATACCCATTTTTTAGAGTGAAGCTAGCACTCAAGACTCTTTAAAAGAATTCATTGAATCCATCAACGAGACACAAGAAACAATTTTGGTATGGAAATCTCGTTTGCAAAATTCGTCGGCTGCACGCACATTTTTGCAAAAATTGTCTAAGCAGTTTACAGTGAAAGTGATAGGGAATTCTCTATCTGGAGCACGAGTGAGTTTCACAGCGAATTACAATTGTCTATTAAATCTTAACTAGAGTAATTCCCTGAGAAGAATAAAAATTGAGGAACGGAAACAAATTCCAGATGATAGTGCCATTCAGACAACTCAAATGCGTGTTTTTCATGAAAACTGAGTTGAACTCAACCAAAATCATGAATGCTTTCTCGAATTGCTCTTTACCTAGTCCAATGATTTGGACGGACGCGTTGGGAGCAATTGATAACATTCTCACCGTAAGTTCAAGTGAAATTGAAAATTTATCACGAAAAGTAACAGCAGTTAACACTTTCAGATGGGAGACAATCTACAAAAAAGTTTTGATAATATACAATTATATTGTTTCGGCGACAAACACAGCTTCATGCATTTTCCTTCATGTTTAGACGTGAAAATTCAAAGACTTGAAGATTACGTATCTCAATATCGCAACTATGCACTTCAATTTCTGGCTGGTATTGAAAATAAATTTGAATTGTTGGCAAAAATGCAGGCCATTCAATGCACTAATATCTACGCAAAAATCGAAGTAGCGAGAAGAAACGCATTGCAATGCGCGCAAACAGAAATACCCGCACTAAAGAAATCAAAGAAGACTTGAAGCATTAATAACGTGATATAGCCAACCAGAAACGCCGCCCCATATTTTTGAAAATTACGAAATTACTTTACATTTTTATTCAGAGGGAACAGGGAAATAATTAGTCCCTCTTCAACAAGAATTTCGTTCAATTCGGAATAAAATTGAACAAAATTGACAATTGACACCTAAAAAAAAGCCACTCCCAGGCATGAGTCGACGAATTTCGATTAAACAAAGAAGCATCCGCGAGTGTTCACGACTCAATTAAAAAGCCTCACCGTCAAAATGAGGCATGTGCACGACGGAGAAAAAAATCCATAACGTTGGCATTCGGAGCGTGAGTTGCAAGTTTGTCAATGAGCGTCAGCAAGATCGAGGGGTTGAGCGAAAGGCACTAGTTGCCAGTTTTTCGCTGCATTGTGATCATCAAGCCATGCAGATAATCAACTGACGTGTGGACGAAATGGAGATCTTTGTCAGTTATATTGCCCGTCCAATATTGACATTGTACGTCTCTCATTCGACGTCGCATTGAAATGTCTAATGAATTAAAGTAAGAACATCAAAAGTGGATAATATTTTTTCAATGAGAACTCCCACGATTATATCGTTTTGTGGAAAAAAAAAAATAAATTCTGTAATTAAACTGAAACTTTCGTATAAAATTTTTATAGCTTGACGTATTTTTCGTGCATGCGGGGGTAATTATTAACTTGAAATAACCCGAAGATAATTATTCTTATTGTTTTAATTTCCTCCAGCGGATGGATCGTCGGGAGAATGCGATGAACTCTGAAGACGACAGTTGCATGTTGTTCGATTTCCTCCTCATGTTCTAGTTCCACGTATACATTGAGTCCATCACGATGCCGTTGGTCTTGAGTAACGTGATAATTGCATAAGACCCGAGTGCAATCCCCCTGGGACGTAAGGGTGAGAAGGTTGTGGGGTTTGCGGAGGGCATCGAGAAATCCAACCCTCTCACCCATGCACCCGCGTGTTTCAATCCTCATCACCTATCTTTCTCTATCGCGTGAGGTACATTTGCATTGTTCCCAGTATCTATCATCTGAAATTAACACTGTCAGAACCCCCATGTGCTTTCCAAGCATCGGTCTCGCTTTCGTGTTCGCAAATGTTACGATTAAGTCGCCGAGGGTTGACGTAACCCCATCTCCTGAAATGTGTATGTATTCCGCTGTCGTCTAGAGCAGTTTCAAAGTTTTGTCGTGTGTCGAAAGATAATATTACCAGGCGCTGATGAATATGCGGTGAAGAGCCAGATCATTCAAATTCATTCAAATTTTCAGTGCAAACTTTGGAAAATTTATTTTAGCTATTTTAACAATAATTTTCCTACCGTTTTATAAGTTGAATATTGCGCGTACCTGGAGGACTTTAATAACAACCAACAATTGACGAAAGCCTCCCTGCGGCATATAACTGATTCTCAGAATGAGTTCAATATTAACATCGGTGAGCACGTACACCCCCAAGATTTGATTCCACAAGAGAGGTAATAACTGCACGGTGGCACGTAGCCATCCACCCAGCCAATAGGATTTTCGAAGAAGTTTCTCCTACCTAGCTGGCACGTTCCTCACCCTCCCTTGACTCCTAGAATTTCTCTTTCGTTCGTAAAAATAGCACGCACTACCCGACATTGAGAGAAAGAACGTTTTCATTTTGAGAGAGTTCCTCCCGAGTTTCACCAAAAAATCCCGAGAGTTTCGAGATGATTAATCTTAAATAATTAGGGATGACTGTGTGGTAATAAAAATGTTTTGATCTTCTGTGTCTCAAAACCGCCATCACTGGACCATTCGACTCTCATTCTCTGTTGATAAGAAAAAAAAATTCATTCACATCCATAAAAAAGTCAAGCACCAATTTCACGTGACCTCCAGGATCTATTTCCAATCCGCAGAAAGATAAAGGAAAAGAAAAAAAAAACTGAAGAAATCGTCGTTATAAATCTCCCCCTCGAATTTCCCACGAGCTGTTATATATCATGAAATTTCCCACTGGGTCACTGCCAGTACGTGTATCCTCTAACTATTTCAATCGCACGAAAATTTAATTTAAGTTTCATTTCTTTCCGTTGGAAGTGAACGAAATAACGCAAAAGACGAAGACAACAGCTAGAGTAGTGCCACGACGTCTCCATGGTGACTCTCCAGTTAGCTATTACGAGAGGGAATATAACCGTCCCATTAAAATGGACCAGCACGTCTTGGAAGATTGGCTGGAGACTGAAGAAACTAGAGCAGAGGCTATACGTCAGTCTAGATAGAAAAAAAAAATAATCTAAATAAAGGGAGAAGGTATTAGTGTTGGCTATTCAGCTTAATTGGATAATGCAACATTCTTTGGCTCCTCACCTCAACGTGGATCCATCCTCAGAAGTACCTTCCCTTAATTCGTTGATACCTAGACCACCCACTGGGCGACCCACTGAGAGGTGCTGCCTGAAGTCCTTGAAATCCTGATGACGTTGTTACCGCTAACTAGACTCCAAGTGAGTTCAATACCCACCATCAGAACCACGAACGGAATAATAAAGGTCCTCACCAGTTGGTACGTGAACTGGATATCTTCATGAGAGTGAATCTAGTCTGAAAGAGCGAGAACCACTTGGGAAAGAGTGGATTAAGAGCAGAGATGGGAGACTAGTGATAATTACAGTGATATCAATGCTGGTTGTCTTGTCCTTTTTACTGTGCATTTTTTTTTTTTTGCCAATTATTATTATTGTGATCAAGATATTTCTGGGACTCAACCGGAGTTGTTGCAATTGTGATAATTCCACCTCTCTTTAATCAATGAATAATTATTTCGTGCGTCGTCAATTTTTTTCCAACCATAATATTGCTCTCTGTTTAATGCAGTCATTCCGTTGCATTCAGCGTAACACTCCAGGGTGGTGGTGGAAAGACCATTGGGGTTCACCCAAGTGAATTTTTCTCCTCTACCGAATTATTGTCCCCATCCATTTCAATCTCCCAAAATGTGATCAACTAGCAAGGGTATACGTTTCCCCCCCTTGGAATATACTCGAGATACTGGTGAATTCCCTTTGTCTCCGGAGAAATCCCACTGGGGGGTGCGGGTGAATCTCACCTCCCATCGCACTCCTCCAGTCCTAACAGTTCATGATTGTAAAGCGTAATGCTATCCCAACGTCAATCCTCAGCAAAATCCCAGTCACGTACAACGCACAAACCCTACGTTAGTAGGGAGTCGATTCCACCTCCGTGAGCTACAGCTGTATGTCTTTGTATTTGCTTTTTGGATATATATATATTTTTTCTCACTCGTATGTGCGCAAGCACACGCGTAATATACGCTCAGGTGTTTTACGGAATTACGCGGTAGTCGAGCGATAAAGGGTGTACATGGCTGCAACATTATACCGAGATATGAACAAAATAAAAAGGACTGTTAAAAGAGATAAGGGGGTAGTATGAGCTTACATGCGTCTGACTTGAGCGTTAAATGCGTCCGTTTCTACTGTCGTTATGTTCTACCTCTAACACTCGACGGTAAATCCACTGTAATAACCTCCTCCTCTCACCGCTGCTATCCACTATTTATCAAGTTAAAATTAAAAAGATGTTTGCGCATTCATTTTTTTATCTCTCCCCCTCTCTATTATTCATTTTACCCTTTATCGCGCCTGTAAAAAGTTACAGCCAATCTGATGCTTAGGGTATTTTTAATTATTTCACACGGAGGCAGTGAGAAATATTGTTGTGTAAATTAATTATGCAGGATACGGCAGCTACGGTGAATCCTTTAGTGGTTAGATTGCAGTTTATATTCGATCCGTTGGTTAATAATTATTAACTCACGTGTTACTTGAGTAAGTACCGTTTGGTGTCGCTGGAGGCGGTCTACATGGTTTTGCACTTACACTCGTTCGCATGACCACCAGAGCAATGCATTACTTTATCAAGACTGACTCTACCCCTGCTGGAATAGGGCAGAACAAATGAGTTCATTTTGTCTTTCGGGGGTTCTATTTCAGAGGTATTTTTTTACGCCCGTCTTACTCAGGAGCTTTATGGTTTTTCCCCTCTTTCTGTTCAATTTATTCAACCATTTTTAATTGAACAAAATTGTCCGCACGGTTCTAAATACTATTCACATAAATTAAATAAATTAATTCAATAAAACATTAGTTCGTTAGATCTTCGTCAAGATTTTAATGAAATTGAAATGCCGAATAAGAACTGACATAATTTCAATAACAAATTAGTGCTCTCTGTAATTATCATTAAATTATCATAAACTGATGTCATAATTCTTTCTGTTTCAGGTGAGTTTTCAATGGTGAAGTGAGGAGAAAGTAGTTAAGGTAGATCTAATCCTCATTAACATTACATTTTTGGGTAAAAGTGGTATTGAATATTGCGGCAATATGCGTGAATTATTCGATCTCGTATCTAATTTCATAGTGATGACCACTAAGTTAAAAATTTTCGTAATTCGCATCTCGAGCATTGTAAATTAACCCAAAATCCTCGAACAAATCACCGGGAATACCCTTCACCATCTATTATTTACGGTAAAATCGACATATCTATCCCAAACTAATAAATATAAATCTACAGCAGACGTGCTGGTAAGTCGTAGCAATCCGTCTCAAGCGTCCACTCCGCCTCTGCACTCTTTTTCCTCCTTATTCTCCTTCTTCATTTTCTCCTTCTTTTTTTTCGCCTTATTTTGGAAGCATTGTTTTATTCCACCCGCGTACCAGACACTCCTCACCCCTTTCTTTTTTTTCTCTTTCAAACTCACACACCTAGACAGTGTTGGGTTAGCCCCCACTGACAATTCCTCCTGCCCCACCGAAAAAAACCTTTCCAGCCACCTTTACCCAATGCCATCATCCCCTTGCACTTTTTTTTTCACTCTATATTCCCATCGAGTGTACAGACACCAATATTTCAGGGCTTAATGACTGCTCCGGGCTCAATATCGTATACACCGCAAATATCCAGTACTTTCTATAGTTAATCACGTTCGATACCGTTTTTTTCGGCAACTACTCTCTCTTTTTTTTTCCCTGGAGGCTTTTTCCGAAATATTTCGGCAAACCGACGATTTAATATGCGGAAAAGCTCGTCCCGTGGTTCCGGCTTATTGCCAATTGTTATTTTCGGTCTGCTCGTGGATTGATGAGATCCGCATAGCTGTTGAAGGGGAGACGAACAGTCGGGATTGTTAAAATTTTCGAGATGTTGATAAAAAAATATGAGAGGATAAATAACGACGGGTGATGCAATAATTCGTCAGTGAATAGGGTGAAATAGGAAAATGGATGGTGCCTTTTAGAATTCATTTGTTCAGTTTTTCTCCGTCTCTTGTTTCATTCGTTTTTATTTGGCTTTTAGTTTAATATATACATACAATTTTTATGGTGTGGAGAGCCCCATGGCCTCGCAAAACACACAACGAAGTCAGTCGGGCGGAGGAATGATCGTAGTGAGTTTTTGAGGGATTAATCCCAGAGTCGTGCATGGCTGGAAACACAATTTTTTTTTTTATTTGTACCTTTCGGGGATTTTTTTTTAATCGAAGGGGTACTGCGTTCGGCAATTGGCGCACTCGATTGCGGCTAAATTTGCGTTTTTCCCTGACGCACTCCATCGTAGTCCCTGTTTCGATGGCTAAATCGACGCGGGGGAATTTCAGGGGTGGAAAAAGACAAATGAAAAATTGTGGAGAATAGTGGGGAAGTCGGTGGATTGATTTACACTCTTTTTTTACTAGAAGGCAATGTGATTTTGGTTTTAGAACCTGAAATAACTCTCACTGTTGTATTCAACCTTGACAATTGCTTGAGAACCAACCACCAGAACGATATAATTTGCCCTCGTGGAGTTGAATTGACGTGGCGGGTTCTTTTTTTTCTGTAATTAATTCTCTAATTAGCGAGTGTAAAGACTGGTCCCCAGAAATTGAATCCTGGGAGGAGTGAGTGGGTGGTGTAGACGGTGAGATGAAATCCTTGAAGACCTGGATAACTCGTCGACGCTTGGCGCTGATGAGTCTCAATAATTTATGCCAGGAATTGGAGGAATTATTCATGCTCTCGAATCCGTTTATATTTTACAAGAAATGGGAGAGGAATCGGTAGTAAGTCGACAAGAGAACTTCATTGAAACGGTGGATTTCACAACTTGTGTTGATGGCATTCAAAGATCCTTGCAGGAATCATTCGCTTTTACCGATGCAAATTATCATCACCACTCAACTCTCAGAAATATTGAAGAATACATCAGATTCCGCTGTGAAATATTCCAGTGGATCAATACACCAGTCTAGATTAGACCTTCCAACCTTGGAATTAACTGGACAATGCACTGACAAGACAATTGTAATCAGCATTTAAATCTCTGCTCAACCCGTATCAATGAACACAAATAAAAATCCTGCAGCTGTCCCTCCAAAATGACCTCTTCTCGAAAGAGCTTTCACCTTCAGAAAGTCAAGACTGACGATGAGTACCCACCATCTGCGAGCAATTGACGTGGACTTTTGTATCCGCGATTTGGAGCACTGGCACAGGTCAGCCGTCTGTGAAGAAGTGTTCAGACCAACTCTCACCATAAGAAATGGATAAATAAAACAACCCAGAGAGACTACCTGAGAAGTAAGTTTGCACAATGTGTATATATTCCGAGACTATATGTACACTGACTCCCACGTTGATGGGTTGAAATGAGGCTCATTCGAAAGCCCAGCGAAGAGTTAAGAGAGTACATACAACCCAACATCATGTGCAACCTTCCCTTTACACCCCACCATCTGCTTTAACCCCCTGCGTGTAGGACCAAGAATGCAAGTCTGACGTTTCTACTTACTTCTGCACTTACACCACCACAATTTCCAAGTGTTGAAGAGGTGGAGTGGCCCCTGTACTTGTGCCAGGAGTTAGATTTCACCAACTTTTCGTTAAACCACCAACGCCCAAAGACTGGCAACTCTGGCGCCATTGCAGCATCTATACACGAAAATACACGAGTGCAAATACCTATATATTTGGTAGAAAAGAGGATGTAATCCATTGACGTTCGAAGACCATGTGCATATAGACCTACAATTGCATACTTCACCCTATTCCCTGCATCCTGCTCTCTTCCGCTCGTACGGAAAAGTTAGCTTCTTCGGGGGGCGCGATCGTCCGCTATTTTTCCATGCCATTAACGACCGACTCCGAACGACCTCTATCAATGGCTTTATGGCGGTTGGCTTTTATCCTTTCTACTCACTCCTTCTCATACCACATCGGCCCAATCACGTTCCAATGGGGCTACTACGTTTATTCTTTTCACTCTTCCTTACCCCGAGACATTGCTTGTTTTACTCTCTTCGGGTCTTCTGATTCCACAGCTACTCCTTATTTTGTACCATTTTTAATGCATTCTTCGGGGTAATGGCCCTAGCTATTGCCATTGTCAATATTTCTCCGGGTTCTGTGCACTTTTTAACTACGAACTCCTTTTATATCCCTGATATACCTCGCCTCATTTCCCCACTCGGGTCGTTGATTTTTTTAGGTAACATTAGGTAGTTTATCCTTTCGAGGATTGAAGGAAATTATAAAGGAGTAGGCAGAAGGTGTATTGGAGAAATAATGGGAGATTGGACTCGTGTGCTTGAGCTATGTGTTAAATATACTTGGATTTTTCATACTGGCGCGTAATCAATTTTTCGTGTCTTAAGCACAGCTGAATAATTAACTTCGCCAAGGCATCCCTCGACTGCCATAATTTAAGTATTAAAATGCAGACGGTCCTTATGATTGTCCAATAAACTCTCAAAGAACTCTCGTATGAGTACGACACTCCGGTTTACGACTGTCATCAATGCCACAACTTTCCCACCTAAAACACATTTTGTGTCTCTCCTTCGAGTGACTTTTACAACCCGCCGTCACTCCTTCCTTCAGCCATCACAGCCCGGAATTTTCATTTGAAATTCAGAATGAAAATACTTGCACATTGTGAAACCAGTGGGTCACCTGTACACCTGTGAAATTATCCTTCAGCGGTTATTTCCATCCAAAACCCGCCGACACATTTCTAGTGTATGATGACAGCCACCGGTTGGTGTATCAACCGCGGTGTGTGCATTTACGACTTGAAATTGTGTGTTCCTCCCAGATGTCTGGTGCAACGGTGAAGTAGGACAGGTGGAATAGTGGTGTGGTATATGGCTGGTTAACCATTGCCTATGTCATACTCAGGGAAATAAAGTGGCTAGCCTAGCTCAACCCGTTTGGCTGTCTTCTGTGCACGTCAATATTTCATTTTAACGATCTCACAAGATCTTATTGCTGTGGCTACAGCACCTCCCCTGTCATCTCCATCATCCACACCGAGTGAAAAAAGAATATTCCTTTTTGGAATCGATTATTATCCAATTCTATCATCTCCGATTGACGAATTCACCGAATTCATGCAGTGCATCAATCCGCAACTGCATCAATTACTCTGACATGACAATTTCCATTGGAAACATGTCAATATCCATCCGTCATTCACAAAGCCATTATTATATCAGCCCAACCTCATCCTTCACGACCCCATTTTACCTCACTTTATACCCCATGAATAAAACTAATCACTAGAGCAAAAAGACAGGCAAGCAACATGTTTGAGGCAGCCGTACAAAATTATTACACCGTAACATCGGGGATAAATTATGCAACAAAGAGCATAAAATGGATGCGTCAAGGCACAACGCCAACTTTCACCATTGGATTTTCATCCAGTCTGGGAGAAATAAAAGAGAGGCGTATGTGTACCAAAGTGATATACACTATTTCCTACACCGGAGTACATAACTATTCTGGCATACACACTTGTGTTTCTAGACGCTGAAGAAAAAAAAAACAACGTATAATGGGCTTTGCTGTTTTCCCTGCGTGCACTCTGATTTATTTAAGCTTTCGCCAGGGGAAAGCAATCGCAGGGGAGACTCAGGGGGTGTTTGTATCCTCAGATAGGCGAAATATATATTTTTTTTTCTTTCTCCTCAACCGTTATAACCACTGACTTTTATCGTGGGCATCAAGGCACTCGGTAATATTTCACAATTACGCAGCTTTATGGCGGTACCATAAAGATACCAACGGTGCGTGTCAGTTGCTCCATTCCTACCCTTTCCCTTTTAACACGTACGTGTACATTTTCCTAGTTTAAATTCTCTCTCGTATCTCTTTTACCCTCGTCTTAGAAAATTTTTATTGTCGTATCAAGGGTAATTTGTTGTGAGTTAGGCTGGTACAACCGGAATTTGGTAGTGACTCGTCTCGGTGAGGGGAAATTTTGATTGCCCTACGCCCCCTTTGTACATTTGCAGTTCCCCCTCCTCCCCCTCACTTGTACGGCTTAACGAACTTGCTCGTTACGCTGGAAATAAACGGGGAGATGAGTTGTAGATGGATTTTTAAAGTTTTATCAACAATGCAGTAGAATTCTTGCATGTGGATTATTTGCATTCAAGATAGTCTCATTGTTGTGGATTTCTCTAGAATAAAATTTCTGGACTCTGGGAAAGAATGAAAAATGCGCGGTGATTTTTGCATTGCCGGTAATTTATTATTCCGCATTATATATTATGCGCAATTTTTATACAGTTTAGCAGCCGTAATTAGTCGCCCCGTGTAAAACAAAACTTTTAATATAGAATCCACGGGATTCCAAGAATTCTAAGGAAAAAATCACCACAACTCGGGAAGGCTGGGTATTAGCAATTTCTATGTGAGAGTTGATATTGCTTTCGGTTTTCCATAAAGTTTTAGTTATGGTTTCCTCGGTGATGACTTGTGAAGAGGATTGACTTGAGAGAATTAATTTAGAATGAAGGCTCCGACAATCTTGACCGATGGTCGTAAAAGATCGCAGACCAGTGCTTTGATGATGGGAATATTGCGATTGTAATAACCTGAACGATCCTCATAAACTTGGGAGACAATGTACAAGTTTGTGATTGAGATTTCAAGCATTCACCATCAATGGTAATACCAGATATTGTAGTGGTTATTGGATGGTTTTTTTTGGAGTTGAAGTTCCACGGAGTTCTGAGGATGTCTAAATCGTGCATTTGAGAGAGGAATTATCAAGAGGTCCAGAGATCCCTCACCTCCCAAATGCTCTACGTGTTCGAAACCATTTTTCACGAGAAATCGACCTGAAAAAGTGCTGCGAAAGTGCAGACTGAAGTGGCAATGAGTTCCAAACGAGGACGAAGGCACCGAAGAAATTCGAGGAGGAATAACATGCAATAAGTAATAATAGTGGAAGATTTGGTCATCGACCACACCTCAAAATCCTGACGTCGTCCACTCCACAGAGCCCAATAATGCCGCCACTCCTGACAAACGATCCCGTCAAAATGTAATTCCCGACGTTTTCACCCACTCCTTTCACTGGAACTTACCAAAAATTCTGGACTGAGGTATGTTTTGTACGTCTTGGCCTCGCCATCACAATCATCGCACCCTTCTCACGTATTTTCCCCCTTTTTTTCTCATTCCCTTCTGAGGCAACCGCAGGATTTGACAGCAAAACCTGACGTTCAACTTCGAAGAGGGGATAGAATAATCCATAACACTGGGAAACATATATCCAGAAAAAATTGCCCTTATACAAGTTGAAAAATCGATCACAGTCAAATCCTAGTGGATTATTCTACGATTTGATTTACTGTTCGATTTAATTGAGCTTGAGATTAATTTTATTAAACTCAAAAGAAAATCGACCAGAAGCCACATATTGTTGATTCAAATCAAGACTGGAGTTGCTGATCCAGAACCGATTAATATTCCATGTTTTTTGAGAAAATGAGCCTGTAAAATTATTCCTCCTCATGCCTCAGCAGTTCCTACCGCCCAAAGACAAAAATATGGAATACGGTAGTCCGTAATCACTCGCCTGTTGTGAAAGAGAGCATGAAGAGAAAAAAAATGTGAAGACCACCCGAAAAGGGTGCACAGGTAAAGAGGGGATTCATGTGTGAATATACACAGACATTTTCTCTTTTTCACTCCACCGCGATATGCGAAAAACTTCAACCCCCGAAAATTCTAATGATTCAGCCATCCCTTTCTATCCCCTCACCAGCAGTTACCCAAAACCGTATCTCTCCTCTTTCCCTCACCCGTTATGTCAACGTTACAATCCCGTGGACGCACGTGGGGTCTCACCCTTGAATAATGCAAAACCCCCAGCTCTTTATGAATTTTTATGCAAGCCACGAAGTATACGCCTGCGAGTTTGTCACACATAGTGGCGCCCTGCATTTTTTTTCTCTCTCCTCTACTCCATATTTTTTATTTCATCAATTTCTTTTTTTCTGTTATATCGTTTTCGTTGGTTCCATGATATTCACACGACGTGGAAACTTTTCTTTCTTTTTTTTTACGTGAAAAGTTGTTTGCACGGATGAATATTAGGGAATTATTCATCGAAAATTGAGGCACGGTGATTATTTTTCGCGGATGAAGTGCATTATGGACAATATTGTTCATTAGTCTAATGAGTTCGATACAATTTTTTCGTAGGTAATGTGGATATTTCGATAAAAATGTACTCGCCCGTTTCAATGAATTTTTTCCATCATTTCCGTCTGATGAATTGAATAAATGTTGATCGAGCCATTCGGTGCATTTATAAATTATCTCTTTGAATTTCGATTTATTTATTTTTTTACAACCGACGCAAATTGAAATCCCTCAGTTGGAAATTTTCCGTAGCCCCCTTCTCGTTTATCTGTCTTTAGAATTCCTACGTTAATTACAAGCACTCAGTACTTGCTGGGATCTATCCCAATGGACAATTAACGTGTGGCATCTCAAAGACACCCACAAGACGCCCATTGGCTACCGCTTGAAATTGCACAGTTACTTTGTTACAGTAGAGTGGCTCCCACCCTCCATTTCACTCTTGAAATTGTACGTCGTCAACTTTATTTCGTCTCTCGGAAGCCACCGCGACGATTATACATGTCGTTATTTAATCAATTTCCCAGAAAATTGTTGCAAAAAACAACGATCAACCTCCGAGTGAGATGCCCCCAAAAGAAGTGGATAATTTGACTTGAAAACGGCAGAAGCATTTAATATAACTAAATACTTCTTTCGATACAAATAAATAATGATACGCCATAGGTCTTATCTTGAAAGCTGCAATTATTCCTGGGTTAACCAACAAAGAGATAACAAAAAGCACCGGTTTGACGTTATCATTACGTTTTTTGAGCTCGACATGTGCAACATTCGCCGACGTTTCAACCCAGAATCCGAGAAGAATGATAAAACCGTTGAAAGTGATCCTCACCAGCCAATAGAGACCCGAGGCACTCGACTTTAGAGAAGATAATGCCAGCCCATCGTTTTTACTCACCGAAAAAAAAAACCCTCCTACTCTTATCAACCATCTTGCGGTGAACTCACTCATCCCCTGAGAAACTCTTGTCCTTCTGATGTCCCTCTACCGTGATAACCACACTCTCAAGGAATCTGCTGAGGACCAGTGGTGATTCTCGAGCGAAAACTCCAGATGATAGTCTAGTCCCCCAAAAACTTGTCCCTTTATTCTCCCACGGACTCTCCGATTGTCTTCCGCAATACACGAGAGAAACACACCCAAGCCCTTGAAATGGCCCGAGGAAATCCTCTTAGTTCTCTCCCCCTTAACGAGATTCGTCCTTTTGCCATGGCCATCGAGGATTTTAAGCTAATTGAATCGTTTTACGTTCTGATGATGTGTAATGGAAAGGGTATAATGCAGAAGAGACACGGACATTGTGACCTCAACCCCCCTCCGGGGGGTAAACTCCATTTCCATCCCTCATTCATCCACCAACGCAAATTATTTAACGTACAAAGTGGAAAGTACACCGTAATATCGCATATCTGCTCTAGACACATGGTACTCTGGGTGTTCTTGAAACATATCCAACGGTATTTCAGCAATATGAATTATCCACACGACTGCTCATGAGGAGGAACCAAGAGAGGTTTCACTGAGGGCCCTCACATGTGGGTGGGATTATCCGGCTGCTGGTGCTTTTTCTTATGTACACAAGTTTTACGGGATTTCTCAGCTTTTACTTGTGACCGTCCAGCTGGACCAAAAGTTTTCATCACTGGAAGAACTCTTTCACGCTTTCATGACTCCTTCATTCTCCATTTACCAGTGGCTCTTTCCAGTTTTGAATGAAAGTGTTAACAAAATGTATTGTCACGTGTCTTCAATTCGTTGTTGTCGAGTTGATACATCAACTTGATTCAAGCCGACTCTAAGAGTTGATTCAACCAATTTCAAATAGATTGTAGTACTTGATTCAAGTCAATTCATGGGCAGTTACAGTCGGAACGAAAGTGTTAATAAAACGTACAGTGACTTTTTGGGCCTTTTCGTTAGGATTTATTCTGTATCCTCCGAACTGTGATTATCTTGAGTCACGGAGAAGCTCGAGTCACGTATCACAAGTTTTCCCGACGTGCACCCGATAGTTCTGTACTCAACCTACTGTGTCCCCCTCTTTTTCATGCCCCCTTCACCCCCTTCATCCCCTTTTCACAGGCCACTTTCTCGATGGTTGGCTCGCACGAAGTAACCCAACCGGATTCAACACCCGTGATTGCGTTTTCTATCCCTCAACCCACTCACCGCCTCACCCCCCCAACCCCCCCTTTCAACCACCCACATCAACTCCCCATTTCACTCGAACAGCACCTTTCAACTATGGTTTGTTGTATGAATCTCTCTCAATCGGTACCGAGTTTGTATTCCCACCTCGTATATTTTCCCCGAACCTGTCAGTGAGTCAATGTTTATTTTGTTCCTTTTCCCTTCTATATACTAGGGGACGAAATGACGACTTACGAATTACAGACGACCAAAATACACGATCATTCGAACGGAAAACAAACCCAGAGAGAAGGGATATTTTATTTTGTGTGAGATTGAACCACTGAGCCGTACATTCGATACGATCGTATCAACAAGAGCACGTCGTAATGTTAGACGAGAAAAAATAATTGATCTAGTTTGCTGATAAATTATAGAACTCCAGATAATTGAGCTCAATCAATTAAAAACAAGTCGCACAATTCATTTGACTCATGTTGAATCAATTTCAAGCCTCAACGATTCAAGTTTCGCTCAAACAAATTCAAAATAATCCGTGTTTGAACCCAAACGATGAGTTGAATCTTTTCACACGTGGCAATTTCTCTGCCGCTTTCCATTAACCGGTGCGACTTCTTTTTTCCTCTCATTTTCATTCGCAAAAATCTCTGTCACCGTGAATTCAAAGCTTTCCACTTGTGACCCATTTTTACTCTTTCACACTCGCAGTGACACTTGTACAATGGTTTGTTACATCATTCCCTCGTACCCTCCACCATTCCTCTTTTGAACTGACTTCTTCTCGTACGGATGGAAAAGAGGGAGACCACGGAGGAGTATATAACCATTAACCCATCACCAGTTGATGGTGCAACCCATACCCAGACACGTGGCAGGAGTACCTCGGTAACACGGGTGGTCCGCACTTTTAGGCCTGAACAAACAAATGTTATGTATGTATCCACACGTTCTGAATCTACTGGGGTGGTCGTGACATGGGTGCTGGCATTAAAACTGGTATCAGTAATTATCGCTGTGTCGGTAAACGTTTGAGATGTTTTTATTGCCCCGATTCACTGATCTCCCAAGTAAATTCGCCCCTCGCCAAATATATCTCACCATTAAATATTAAATACTGAATTTAATATTTGATAACTTCTCTGCAATTAAACAAAACAACTAGTCTCATTTCAAGTGGCTTTCACTGTTTTTTTTTTTGTTCCATCGGATTTTCTTTTCATTCTCGTTTTCACTGCTTTATCTTTACACCAACACCTCTGATTGTCCTTTGGAGACTCTGGGGCATGCCACTTTGTTGAATTAGGGTGAACATCGACCCACGATTGAAATACAATTAATACTATTAATTATTCACGGCTGATTGCTTCTCTTTTTATCTTCTCGGTTCAGGGAAAATCGAGGAGTGAATGTAAATTTAGAATCCCTTAATGTTATCGGAGAAAATGAGAAACAAAAAAATGAAGAAGAAATGTCGAAACTCTTAAAACGATTGGGGTCGATTGTAACGAGAGGGGCAGAGTTTTTTCAAGAAAGTCTTTTATTAACTCGATTCCTAGGCAAAGAGAGAATACAACTGTGAAAACATTTGCTAGAGGCCATTTTATTTTAGTGATTGTCAGGATAATGAGTCGTTCGATAGGAGACAACCGTTTTTTCTTGTTTCTAGCAATTTCGCCTGAATAAAACCTTCGGGAGAGTTCTGGTATAATTTTCCAATTGGAGATTCAGAGGGTTTTCAAGGAATGAGAGGAAATTGTTAATATCAAAGTCAATATTCTCTTTAAACGAGACAACCATATTTCAGAAAAAAAATCATCGATTTAATCTTGTTGACCACTTGACTACAGAATTCTCGAAGAAATTCCTCCATTCTCACCAGAATTCCACCTCTCATTCTTGACTTTTTCCGTCTCATGTTCGCGTTTCGTTCCACCAGGGTTTAACGACACGAGCTATTTTATTATCCTGAAATTACCCAAACCTGTCGTCGAAAAACATGCACATTTAATTAGAAGTCACTGGCACTTGGTTTGTCATTAATGTCTCATTTTTTATTCGTCTCATTGGAATTCTTTTTATCAACCCCGAGCTTCCGGGTTGCCGCGTATTGAAACAAACAGCTAGAACCGAAAGAAGTGGAGGAACAAAGGCCAAGACTGGAATTTGGCATCTCTAGATCACGTTGGCCCCTTTCTTTTCCTCGAGGACAAGACCTCCACTCTTCATAGGTACTTCTTTCTTTTTTATGTCTGAGCTTTTCACCTCGCCTCATCTGCCTTGTGGACGACGTTGAAGGGCCACTTTGAGACGCGGCGGTGGAAAGTCGAGGGCCAAAGGCAATTTCAAACAAAATCAAAGCGGAAGGATACCCAAGAGTCAGGGACTTTAATCACCCGAATGAAGGTCTTCAGTTGATCATCAGGTGGTCTTTGTTGTTTCAGGTTTTGAGGTTTGATGGCTCATAGGTTTCTTACTCAAACGTTCAAAATTTCTCGCTCAATCTTTCGTTGTTAGCGTCAGATATTTTTATCACACATTATGCCATTTGGTAAATGTATGGTTTAGGACCACCAAAAAATATTTGAAATATTAATTTCTCTGACGAAAAATTTATTCTTATCCTCTAAGTTCCCATCGACGAACGAAGAGAGGGAATAATAACAAGGAGGTAAATACATCGAACAATAGGCCTGAAGTAAACATTGTTGTCCCTCAAATTCCTTAAGCCCCCCTTCTCCTGGCTAGCTCTGTTGACATGACGAGTGAGTGATACGAAATTCAATATTTTGTGTTCAGTCAGCGACGGTTCATTGTCGGGAGAGGTGAATTCAAAGTTTTAGTGAAGTGCTCAGGATTATTTGATGAAATCCATCTGAATTAGACATTTACCTGCAATTTTTATCGAGTCCATGTCTGCAGAACTCCATCTAGAACTTGAAACTCCCTGTCATAAACTAATATTAAACATGTTCCCTCACGTTTTATTTTACTTTGTGAGTGAGTGAATCAAATGGAATTGTCCAATCGATTCTGCTATTCCCGGAAAAATTGACGTGAAAAACTCGTGCTCTTTTACTGTGTCTTCGTAAAAATAAAGCCCATCAGTGAAATCAGTTTCGTTTCCATTGACGAAGCTCCAACTTTCCGTGGATAAGTTGACGGAAAGAGGTGGCAAACTAAAGAAACAAGTGACGAAGTGAAAAGTGTAAAGTGGGTTAAAGACTGTGAGGAGATTTGATTCTTTTGTGAGAGGTTTGACAGAGAGATATAAACGAAGCAGAGAGGAATCACCGGGGAAATAAAAAGCCGACGAGAAGCCAGATCGGACGAAAATCTGTAATCGACCGATTTCTTCGGGCACCGCGGAAAGAACTCAGTAAGCCGCTTACACCCTCTTACAGTATTTTGTAGATTGCTTGGAAAATTGAAAGTCGAATTGCTCAAAGCTGTGACTCTTTTCTTCCATTTCCCTTTGAAACTCTAGTCTCTTTCGAAAATTTAAATTCACCGTGCGAAACTCGTTGCGAAAAAAATTCGTTGCAAAAAAAAATTCCTATCGCGTTTCAGGGCTCATTGAAAATTCAGGATCTCGCGGACAAATAGCTGCGTCGTGAATTTTTTGGAATTTTTAACTCGAAGAAATTATTCTCACGCGTAAGGAATTCGTTAGGCTAGATTGTGGCGATATTTCTATCAGTGCATTCTCTCGAACAATAATAATTCAATTTCCAACGAGACCCATGACTTCACATAGAACCATAAAACGTCATGAAATCCACCTGTTGGCCGTCTACCTTCATTACCCCAGTGCAAGATATATTATGCAGCATATTCTCGATTTTTCTCGTGTTAATTATCAAGCAACAGCTGTTCCCCACAATATACCGTCAACATTAATAATCTTCTTCGTAAAGTTCTCGAATTGCATATCTCGGGTTAAGTTGATTCACCCCGGATGATTAATAATCCGCGACATGTGGAAAACGCGTTCTTAATTATTTATTTAAATCCATAAGAAAGGAATTCACTAAATGAATAATATCCTTAGTAAATTATATCAGCCAATTCCTTGTTCATATAATTTTTATCATCAACAATAGCTACCGCAGGATTAAAAATAATTAATTTTCACTTTACGAATTACCGTAAAAATTCAATGAAATTGTGGAATATTGCATCGCTAATTCTTTTAATGTAACGAATAACTTCATATACTCTGCATTGCTACTCGAACCCTCTGTGTGCTCATATTATTTCATGAAATCACATATGGATCACTAATTATCCCACGGGACTATAAACATTTAACGGAAATTCACAAGCACTATATTCCAATTGCTTCGCGGGGATTTTATTTCAACATTATTACTACATCAGCTTAATTGATATGTTATTTCACCTGTAAATGTATTATATTCCCGATTATTTGATACCGGAGCCCTCGGGACAATACGGAATAAATAATTTTATTCTACGAATCGATTAATGAAAATTAATTGGCACGAGATCACACTATCTAAATCTAAATTTAAATCTAAATAACTTTGAATTTTAGTAATTGATTTTTTTTTTAATATACAAAACTATATTTTGCATATTTTTAGATATATTTTTATAAATTTTATATATCCATGGAATTGGCTGATTTATACTCACAGCGTCCAAAAATATTCTCTCCGATTTTCCGAAAATCCCTTCATTATCATGAATATTAATTTAATCGGGAGGTTCCCCCCATCGATGCAAAAGGGGTCGCATTAATACCCCAACATGGAGTAATTCCCCTCGGATTACGGAAGATAAACAAAATTTAATATTCGGTGTATCGGAACTCACGAGTCAGCTCCACCCCCGATCATTCATTCTTATTCTGTATCATGAGGTCTGACCTTAATCCCTTTGTTTTCCCATAGTCCAAATCCTCAGGAGATTCTCATCCCCTCTGGGTTTTCATTCGGCTCTCTTTTTTCGCGTCTTCTCATGCAAAAAAAAAATACTCAAGAACTTCGAAATCCTGGGACGACAGGAATTTTTCATTCCCTCCAATCTCCCAATCATTCGAACCATTAAAAAAATAATTTCCCCACAAAAACCGATCGTTAGCACCGGAGCCGTAAAAACCCCAATGGGCGGAAAAGATCAACATGTTGGAGCCTCGAAATGACCCAACGGATCCATAAAAATCCCAGCATTTTTAATCGATACTCTTGAATGCACTTGGCGTTTTAGCAATTTTCCACGGCAAGTGGTGTGGCCGTTTCATCGTGGCCGATCGAGGGCGGTGAGAGTATTAATAAAGTCGTTTGAAGGAGAAAAGACGGAGAAATTTTAGGGGTGAAAAGGGGGCGGGGGCATTGAGGTGGTGAGGGTGTAATAAAGCCCCTGGGGGTGAGTCTTACACCGAAGAGTCGAGAGAGACGATGGAAATGATGGAAAAACGGGCGACTCGGGGAAAAACAGCATTAGCTTATAGTGCGAAAACCCAGAACTTTATTAGCACTTCGAACCACGTGAGTGTTAAGCTCATTAATGCCTTTATACGTCGATTTTTCTGGGTGGTTGTGGATTCTTATGGGCTACATACTTAGGGATAGTGCCGTTAAATCTTATCGTTTTTCATCTCAACGCGTTGGGAAAAGTGCCCTTATAGGGACCAAATGCGAAATTATATTGGCTAAACCATTGACAGAAATTGGTATTGTGCAAGTACTTTATGGCGATGTGTCAATGGAGCTTTCGATATTATACTGAGTTATTTGATGGCACGTGGTAATCACTCTCCGAGATTTTAAAATTGATGATTATCCGAGGGAATTTATATCGGTTATTCTCATGGTTATCAAAAATGGGATAAGTTTCACGGTAAATTAGAGTGACATCAAACTCGCAAGATTTTTCATTTCTAATTTCTGGTGAATTCATTGGGATTTCTATAAAAATTTAAAGTCAGAAAATTGTCCATTAATACGAGAAAAATTCATCAATTCCTTTCAAATTTTTCCCCAAAAACTTGTCATGGCAGAAGTCCCCGCCGGCTTGCTAAATTTTCATACGAGTTTCCCTCAAAAGTAATTGGATTGCTCTTCATAATTCGAAATGAAAAATTGATATTGACCAACGCCACGGGGTAATAACCGTGCGCTTCCCCCAGCGGAAAGATAAACGTATCAAATTCATGAAAACCCGTAGAACAGGGGAAAAGAGGTGAATTCACCCCACCCCCCACGCACTGCTCATAATTTTACATTAAGATAATTAAATGAATTACTATAGACATGTGTGCACTACGGGTTTGTTGGCCACCACGAACGTGATTCATATTTGTCCTGTGCAGGGCCTCTCCCGGGGCGATCTCAAACCATCTGCTCTCTCTTCGTTCCTCTCCCGGTGGCAAATCCACCCTCAGCCCTCATTCTACTCCTGTATTTGTGCATTTAGCGCCAGACGTGCAGAGCACTAAACTCCGTTTACTGTGAAATAGGGAGGACGAAAGTTAATTCGACATATATACACGCGATACACTCCCGTGATTTCAACTCGTGGGGTTGGATAATATCCATAGCATTATTACTCTCCATTAAAGTTCTTACTATAATTCCTCCCTAATACGCGTTTACAAATTTTTCTCCGAATTTTCCAAGTCAATTGTCCAAAAAATTAGAGTCAAGCCAAATGCTCCCTAAAAATTCGTTGAGTCTCACTCGAGACACGCGTTTTACTCTCTGGTGTTCTCATTTTTTCTTCAGTAAAATGCAACTAATTGCATGCCACGTGCCCATTCGAATTTCCCGCTGCCCATTGCGACTGCGACGCACTTCACTCATGTTTTGATTTCCTACGATTTTTTATTTCTTCTTTTTACTGTTATCCACTGAGAATTCCGAAAATAGTGACTTTGGAATAGTGTCTGTTATGTAATAGCTTCTCGGTGTGGATTAAACCACCCAGAAATGCTTCACTACTCGTACCATCGAATACGTTGAGTGTCAGAGCGTTGAGTTTATAAAGGAGTGCTTCAATGAATAATCTAACATCATACAGAAATGCGTATATAGTGGATAAAGCCTTCGTTTCCCTGCTTTTCCCTTTCACTATCTCGTCGTCCCCTTTCCCTGGATAATCCGTTTTGCATATTTCGTCGTTGGGTTGGGACTACACCCATGTAAATTTGTCGTATGTGTCACAAAGGCTTGAGAATACACAGAAGCATTACTCATACAAATTGTGACTAGCCAGAATTTACACAGAGAGAAAACTTATTAAGCTTCGGGGTACCGCCAGGGGTTTACATTCTCTGCATACCTTTATCATTTTCTAGGCAATGTTGACCAAGTCCTCAGAATGTGTGTGAAGCTAGTTTCGGTCAGTTTAATGTTGAACACGTGGAAACTTTAAATTTTCCCCGCTAATTAGATATTGTGGTATTGTACTTATTATCCCCAGGATTTCAGAATAAAATAATCAAAATTACTATTCGGAATTTATTCCATGAGTCAAATAAATTGTATTGCATAATTCAATTTAATTGATAAGAGTATTTTTCTCTCAGTGTAGATCTAGGCGGAGGAAATAATTTTCGTTTGTTTTAAAAATTGAATGGTATTGAATGGTTATTTGATCGATATCTAATCGGATTTGGTGTCAATAATAAAGGGAACTCGTTTAGAACGTGTTTACAGCGCCTAAAGTTAATCACTTACAATATAGTTTTGAAGTTTTCACGATATGCCAGTAGTCAGAGTTTCTCCTGAGCCATAATGATCCCGCCGATCACGCGTGTCTAATGGGTAAACCCAAATTAATAGCGTTTCAAGTGAATTAGTGCCGTTAGAAATACATCGTTCACTCGCCTCAAGGCACCCATAATCTATACATATATATGCACACGAGAGGATTAATACTAGCGTCTGTAATTTCTGGGATGGTTATGCAAATCTGCTGTTGCATTCCGTGCTCGAGACTGGCCGGTGCATAGAATACAAACTATACATTATTGACATAACTACAAAACCGGATTAATATATCTCAATTTAGTGAGTGTAGAGTGGAAAGTAAAAGTTGGCAAACCCTGAAATTATCTCGGGAATTTTATTCCGTTGATAAGCCCATTAAACTGACGAGCTCTCATATTTCGAATAATTATGCGATCGACTTTTCGTGCATACTATTCAAAAATTCAGAACAATTTCGGTAATTTCGTTATTGAAAAATTATATACTCCATTATTGCACGGTATGAAATCGTGAAACATGTCTTTTGAGAAATGAGGAGTTAAATTCTGGCAGTGAGTTATTACTCTGAAATTATTCTCATTTGTAAATTGAAATAATTAACTATTACACAATCGCATCTGCCGTAACTATTTGCCCGAGAATGACAGTTTATAGTAAGTGAAAGTGTCAGGGATCGTTGGAAACCCTCGGGAATTAATAGTCGTAGGTTTGTAAATTTACGAGACAAACAAGGGCACCGTCCAACGACGAACGAGATGTATAGAAGCGTAATCAAACTACGAGATCCATTAGACAGTAGAGTACCGTCGAGATATTGCGTCGTGGGACCCCATTGAATCCCTCGGGTGCTTTGGTATTCTCACCTTTTCTCCTTGCCCACTTTCAATTAGCTAAGGTACATCTTCTAATTATAAAATGACTGAATTCTCTCGTTTCGAATGGGTAAAATCGGATTATCCCTTGCTAACAAATTCCATTATTTACACCCGTGGGATCAAACTACATTTTGAGGCTTACGATCTCAAATTGAGACAATGAAAGATGTTAAATTAAATATTTATAACTACGAAATCGTCTGAGCGTGCGGGGTACACGCATTCATTTGAAATATTTGAGATTTAGTCACAAAATTTTTTTGATTTTCAAAATTTTTCGCTTACTTACTTTTCGTTTTTATATAAGGATTCATTTACGGCTCCTGGAGTTCTGGAAATCTAAATTCCATTCGATTGTTCAAATAGTTTCAATTTTTCGTCTGGTCATTAATTATTTCAAATGAAAATGCAGTTATCCAGAACTTCCCCTCGACATTGTAATAAGAGCCAAATTACATCACAAATTCGTGGAGATAGGGGCTGTTGAACAATCGCAAAAAGTATCGTCAAAGGGGTGCAACATCGTCTAGGGAAATTTCTGGTATCAACCAATCCCCTAAGAGGGCAAACCCCCTCACCACTATTCAACGAACATTTTCGCAGTCTCATGACCCCATCCACGAATAATCGCAAGAGTCGAGTTATGCTTTTGCCGCGGTGACGACAATTTGCATTTAAACGAGAGACATTCCATTCGCTCTCGCCCCCTAGACCAAACTTACGCCCTAGGGAAACGTACCACTGTCTTTTCATATCCCGTTAACTTCACTCGATCTGTACTCACTTTAATCCACCCCACATCCACAAAAATCATTAATTTCAATCCGATAAAAATTTTTTTAAAATATACTGTCACTTTCAAATTCGAAAAAAAAATTTTTTAAAAATTTTTAAAAAATTTTTTTAAAATATACTGTCACTTTCAAATTCGAAAAAATTCATTCATAAAGTTCTATTTAATTCAAATCAATCACTAATTTTCTGATCTAATAAAATTTATTTTCTTTGAAATAACAAACGTCCAGTAATTTGGAATAATTAATTATTCCAAATGAAATGAAAAAATGAAATCACAGATTTTTGTGGGTGTCAAAGCACTTAACCGAAGTAGCATCCGTTTCAAAGGATCGGGATGGATTGTTGTAGGTGAGGTGGACAAGAAAATTTGCATCTTGATAGTGAATTAAAAAGTTTTTATCCACCGGGGCAAAGCGACCACGCGGATAACTACCACACGGGTATAAGAAGCGAGTTAATACCACGAGACGTATCCTTTTCCCTATTAAACGGAAACTCCAAGAGTAACGAAAAGTTTGGCCTTCGTCGACTGTGTCACATTTATCAGTGGGTGTCGAGTTGAGGCCCGTCCCGTAGACTAGGTACCGTATCCTGGGTGTGGAATTTTCACCTCTTGGAATATCTCTCTCCTCCTCACCAACCAGACTCCCTTCAACTTTTCGTTTCCTTTTTTTCACGATTAATCTCACCGAAAAAGGTTTATTTAACTTTCACCGGTGAATTGTTAATTAGAATTTAATCTCCGCCATGACATTCATTAATGAGAAAATCACAGTTGCCTGAGAATGAAAAAATATTGTCACAATGCAGATACTTTATGCGAATATAATAGGATTTCATCCTAATGGCTTCAACGTCGAAATTAGACCGATGGAATATTTATTGTTTTCATCGATAATCGATTTGCAATGGGAGATTTTTTTATTTTTTCATTCCGATTAATGAGATAGGGTACGTCCCACTGTATTACAAATCCAGGGAGATATTGAGGGTGAGGTGGAGAGACGATGTCATAACGAGGAGAGGATTTTACGAGACCATTATTCTTCCTGTAAGTACCAGAAAATATCATTGGAAATTCGTTCTGGGGTACTGGTCCTGGGGAGTTAACACCGAGTAGTGGCTCACAGCCAATCTATCTGAGTTTAAAACGCTCAATCGATTTTATGGCGAACTGGTAGTCTGGTAGATCCGTGGACAGAGGTAGATTTCCTTTTAGGATGGTACATGGTATTTAACGACTGATGGGATACGTGGTCTTGACTACTTCCAGCTCCATTATTTGATTCGTTGCTCAATGCACTACACCATTCGTTTTTCAGGATTTTCCTTCCATTAGGCGTCCCAGGTATTACGTTCACAATTCCTAACTCAATGGTTCCCTTCCATTCTTGTTGGTAAAAAATAATAATCGAAAATAAATCGTTGAGTCAAGTTCTCGTTTACAGTTTTGTCTCAAAGGAATTCTTCTCGTAGTAAATCCTCTGGTGGAATAAATTCTTTTGCTGTTATGATAACCGGAATGATAATCACATGATTTCTGAATGGTTAATATTTTTTTACTCCGTGTCGGTCTAGAAGTGATGAAGATTGGTATACAGTTGGTTTGGCTGTACAGCTACATTTCATGCCAGTTATTAGCATAACTTTGCATTGATGGTGCATTCCGGTAGAAACAAGAGGGAAGGAAGTCGTTGTTAGCTTCGCAGTTCCTTTACGAGTTTTCCCCCATGGATTGTTTCAGTGAAGTGACTCATACTCTTCTTCAACCCCTACACTCCACTCTATCCCCTTTATTGGTCCATTTATACTACTCTGCCCACCATTTCAGGCACTATTATTTCGAAATAGTAATACATTTTCCTTGTTTGGATCAATCTCACACTCACACCTTTATTGTTGGTCTTTCCGTTTATCGCTTCTTAATTCATTATCATTCTGTTTTTTGCCCTTGACTTTAACCTTCATCAGTATTTATGTTGAGAACTGTGGGTTAACCTTCATGTGACCTTCAATATTTCAATTTATCGCTGAAGTTTTGACTCAGAAAGTAAGAAATGAGAGGGAGTTCTTGGACTTCGAGGAAGTTTTAAATCCTCTTTAATTTTCACTTCTTGTGTTTGCCCTCACGAGACTCTGAGATATCAATATTGAATGTTTGGCCCCGAGACTTCGTCATGTGACATTGATTTCAGAAGGCATTCCAACTTGCTCCAACCTATTCCTATCGGGATAAGAAACTTCTCAAGAAGCCATCGCCCAACCAATCTCCCCCAAACAATCCAAAAACTTGAAATGCAAAATCTTCGCTTCGCAGGAAGACTGATTCCATTTGAATCACCTGGTGTGAGACTTTGACACCTACATTCTCTCGATGTTGTTTATTCCCCCAGGGTGCTCCCACATATGCACACCGAGAGGTGGTGATTCACATGGGAAATTCTTGACATCGGGAAAACGATGTGATAGGGTACAAGAGATGCGTAAACTTCTCACCGGAGGATCTATCCTCTTGCTTTCACGAGAGGCTCTCGAGTGCCTCAAAAATCCCCTCCAGCATTTTTTTTTCCTTACGCCCGAACACGAGAATAAATTCAAACATGCAGAATCATCCAAAGTGCATTTACTTTTTTATTTTTTCTATTTTCAAGAATAGATCGAGGTGTGATCCAGTATTTAGTCGTTTTGAGTTATTCTAGCTCGTTCATTCACTTTCATTGTTTCGCCTACAACTTCTATCCTCCACCCACTTTTTACAACAACTCTCTCCCACTTTCTCTCACCGCAGACCAAACAAATAACTGATGTCATAGTTCTTGTTCTCTCTTCAGGCTTTTTCTCCACCACTTTTCCACGTGCATCTCTGAGTGTAGTGCAACCGCTCACATGGAGCAACTGTAATGAACCCCCGCCGCAAAACACGAACGCGTTTTTCTTTTCATGGGGAATTAGTCTGCGTAATAAACTCCTGGATAGGTGGCGGGTGTGAAGGGGATTTGCAGAATATACTTGTTTGCAGGGGGAGGGAAGAGGGGTGATTTAAGTATACGACCGGAAAAAACCGTAATTCGGGATAACGCGCATACGTGTTTTCTTTCATGCATACCAGACCACTAATACCTTTCTGTTACTGTTAAGGAGAATACATGCTCTCAATCCCGTTGTTTTTTTATTTTTCACACTCGCCCATTTATTTTTTTTATTTTATGGAGGCACTTCGGATGTGCAAGTATTCTTCTCATGGGTTTATGGGTTGAAAATAGCTTGAAGATAATTTCATTGATCTACAAATTTGCAGAATTTTATCGGTCGTTATTTTATGGAGACGTAAGAAATTGTTTTTGGGTATTTAACCCTCACGTGAGGCCCAACCGTCGGTTCTGAATTACTGTGTTGATCCATTCGGGTTTTAACCCCCAAATTTGACCCGCACTTCATTCGTATTTCCATGGGAAAAATCAGAAAAAATGGAATTCTGTTTCCGTGTCTCAAATGCGTTCCACCAGCGGTTACAGACCGTGAAAACAATACCGTAATACTCTGAAACTTCAGTGAAGTATTCCAAGAATTTGTCTTTTTGGTTAGAATGAAGCCAGGATGATAGGGTGAGCTAGAGTCCTGAGGGGGTTGTTGGAGGGTGAACAGAGCTTATTTGAGATGATTAAATGGCGCAATAATTCATGGGCATTATGTCGGGGTGATATTTTAAGATTCTCGCCTAGAGGGCAGTTTCTCTCTTTTCTACTCGCGAAGGGTGGAAAAAGAAAATTGGTGGAGAGAGAATGGAATACAGTAAGACGAAAAGAATGAAAATAAAAAGGTGGTGGGTAAAAATTGTGAGACCAGCTTGTATAGAAAAGAGTCAAATCTCCAAGGGGTTCAAAACGTACTTGATGCTATTCCACGCACGTATCATCGCATCCGCCAATTCGACGTCTTCGGCGCTTCCTTTTTTTCTTTGCTATATATTTTTTTTTTTCTCCAGTCTTCACTGCATCACATCCGCTCAAGTACCTATATTTTTCGATCTACACTTTTATCTGGTGCCTCAGGATGGTCCACAGGGGGTGCACTACCAATGCTTCGTAAAAAATGAACTCGTACCCTCCAGAGAGTCGGGTTATGCCGTAACGTACCTTCAATTTTACGATTGCTCATCACTTCGATATGCAAAAATTTCCAACGTGGTGAATATTTGGTCTGGCCGCATAATCTATTAGACTATTGAGACAGATTTTACGAGCGGTGGGATCATATATTTTTCTGTGGGAACTCATTTTTTTTTTTTCTTCTCTTTTTGCTCGTGTTTCTGCCAGTCTCCGTGGAGCATCACTTTTAGTGGAAATTGGATTTATGTGGTCGTGTAAAATGTTGCATACTCCTATTTTTAGGATTATGGGGTGTTCTATCGTATTGAGAAGCTGAATGCTCTCATACGTTCGAGGGCGTAAACATTTTTCGATATTTTGACGGTTTTCCTGGTGAATTCCAATCGCTCAGGTTTCAACTTTCATTTTTATTCGCATTCAATGGAATTTTTAGAGAGTACGAGAGAATAGTAACTCGATTCAATTGATAAATCATTAGTAGAGTTCTCAGATAAACCTTTTCTCCAGTTGAGAAATGGACGGGATATTCCTGAAGTGAATGAATTAATCATCAATCAAGATTCTAAATAATTCGGACAGCCGTGCTCCAAGCCTTGATAAATCATTCCGTGGAAACTTAAAATCCTGCTAAATCTCAAACTTCTTTGTGTACTTAAGTCGAAAGGAGGTCAGCGAAGATGATGTACATTGCCGTTAGCCACTTGAAAAATAAAAAAATGCCTGACAACTCAAGACCCGGAAAAAGAACTGTCTCGGAGAAGTTTCAGTACTGTCATCCTTCTCCTCTAACCCACCAACCCAAGTTGGACAAAAATTAGTGTCGCATAATTAACTTGAGGAAATAAATTCACATTAGCCGTGAAAAAAGGGAGTGAGAAGTTAAGGTGTACCCTAGGCACACTTGGGTACGTGGTAGCGTAAAATCGCTGCCGTAAAAATTAACCATTTAAACGTCTCGACGAGGTAACGAATGGACTTTCAGAAGCACTCGGCTCCAGAAAACTGCCAGTGAAGTCACAACGGTGTCTTGAATTCCTTCGCCTTCACCTCGTTTTCTTTTTCTCACTCTCTTCGACGCAAAATTTCTTGCACCCTTGCGCCACCCAGACGGCGGATAAATTCCATACCGATTTCTCAAGTTTTTATCCTTTTTGCCCGATAATTTATTTGTCGCCTCAGACACTATTCTTCACGTCTACATGTCCCAAATATTCACCGAAATTTTTGTCTTCCAAGTCAATCGTTAATTTGAAGATAGACAACACGATTTGCGAGAATTTATTTTGGGATGAATCGATTATATCGGAAAATTTGTTTGATTGGTAAGATTTTATTTGGGAAAAATGTTGAGAATTTTCCGTTGGCGAGAGCCATTCATTTTTGTGGGTGTACCGATAACGTGTCTGTATACACCCGGACTTTTCCACTCTCGGTTTATTCGTCTTTCTTTTCCCCTTCCATCGGTTATGTATATTCACACGCGCTAGCCATACGCGAGCAGCACGTGACTAAACTCATTCATCCCGACTGTTCCCCGACTTTTCTCCTACTCTCCCTATACTCCACTCATTCATTTTGCTCATCAAACAAGCCAGGGATTGTTGTTGCCCCGTCTACAGTACATATTATTCTCAGTCAAGGTTTTATTCACGTGCGAATGTGGGATTAGAGGGTGTTTACGGGGAAAAAAATGTTTTCTGGTGACAAATAGATGGAGATGGGGAGGCGAGAGGATTAGTTCGTGGATTATCGAGTGAAATATTGTGAAAAACTTTCCACTGCCACTGAATTTTTCGTGTACATCCAAAATTATTTAATTTATCGAGAGTCTTACATCAGATCATATTGAAAGCTGCGTTTGAAGTCTTCGGGACTTTAAGAAATCAAGACTTTGGGAGTTCTCAAATAATGAGTTTAAATTCCTAAGATAACTTGAATTTTTTTCAACGCGAGACCTTTCAACTCAACTGGAATTCCCTAAAAGGAACCTTTTACCACTAACAATTTAAAGTGACATGTTTCGAGGGAGAAAATTTGTCTCATTGACTTCCAGTGGTTTCAGTGTTACTTAAATCCATGAAATAAATAACACCAATACCACAACTCGAGAGCCACTGAGATTGGTATCGACGCGACTCGAATGCAGTGGAAAAGTCACGTACTGAGTAATGTTGACACGTTGTGGCAAGTGTCGATGCTGTGTGGTGCACAAAGCCACAGAAGCACAACGTGGTCTGACTATTCCATCGGAAAATTCCCTCAACCTACGAATCACTGCGATGCCCATTCGTGCTTCTAATCACTGAGATGTAGGCTACAACTGTAATCTAGGTGAAAATCCTTCCCACGAACTCTGGAGACAAATTTCTGCTCCAAAAAGTAAAAAATTAGAAGAATTAATTAAAAGAATTCGAACTCGTCAGAAATTCTCCCATTAATTAGTCAATCGATTTGCAAATTGATAAACGCAGAAAAAAACTCAATTTATTTATTTTTTTTTCATTTTGCATTTTGTTTTCTGTCATGTAAATATAATTGAAAATCCCGACTTAAATTCTTATCTCAGAAAAAAAAGTCTTTGATACGGGTGAATTTAATTGGCAGAAATATATTTTATTTTTGAGTGCAGTCTAGTCTCGTAGAGTTCTGGGATGACGGCCAGATATTTTCCCGGCAATTGGGTCGCTTCATTAAAAATAATTGAAACCAAGTACACAAACCCGTAGAAAAGACACAAACTCATCACATTCAATATTTCCCCTTAATTGTATGAATATGCTAATGAGCCGGGTGAATCCTCACCAGAGAAAAAAAAATGCCCTGCAGCCATTCGACTCACATATTCCCACAAACTCGTGCATCGATCAGCCCCAGTGTAACCATTATGAAATGTTGAGATTACGCTATCTCATTTCAAGTGTTGGAAATGAGAACGAGTGTGCAAAAGAAGAAAAATTCAAGTGAAATAAAGTACATAAAGATAACGGACGGCGAAGGGAGGGCGATGAAAAAGAGGAAAAGAAGTGGAAGGCAGTTGAGGACGCGATGTGAACGTACGGATCGGCTCTTTTTTTTTTTCTACTAATTAAAATTGCAAACTCGAAAGGTGGATGAACCATCTTTAATGAGACGGCGTCTGGGCACGAGTTTTCCCTCATTATTTCCCTAGTGCGCGGTCGATCACTTTGAGCTCAGGACCCAGAGATTACAAAGCGCCCGGGAAAACAGAAAAAATGGGCTGAGGATGGGAGAAATAGAAAATAGAAATACTTGAGATAGGGATTAAGAGTGTCAATTTTCAGAATGGGACTGATAACCTCGGGTTCAACAGTGAAAATGAAAAAAATATAGCATTAAAAAAACAGTGAAGTGTGCGAGCAGTTGGTGATGGCTGTCGACGTGAGCTTTTTTTTCCAAGTTTTTATCACACCTTTTGTTCTCGGGATGTGGAAAAAAGAGCCCTCGGGTATTCTTATCATCCCCGTGGAAGATAGATCCCTCACGTCTTCCGTCTGTTCCTGTCTCAATGAAGGCGATTACATGTTCCCTGGATGAGAACGAGAATAATTGGGGATTCGTCCGTCGAGGGATGGAACATGTGGAAAAATTTGTAATAATAAATCCTCACAATTTTTTCGTGCATTTCAATTTGAAGAGGAAATGCAGAATTTTTACGCGGATTTCATGGAAAGTCCGAGAATTTTCTGCAAGATTTTCTCTATTTTTTGAGATGACATGAGCCCCATGGGGATTTTCTCTAAAAATTAACACCCGGATACACCCTGACCCTGTGGTGCTTTGTCTCATGTATTTCGATGGTGCATACAATATTTTTTTTTTTCTTTTTCGGCACATTTAAAATGGTAGTAATGGCAACTGCACCCAACCCCCATATACCAGTGCCATAGTTCCTATTGTGTGTCACCCACAGTGGCTTTGATGCTGCCGGCATCATACTCGAATTGTCCATTGTGGCTTGCATCGCACAATTGGACCCCGTGCCTATACTTACCGTGCGTTGATTCACGTTTTATAAATGCTAAACTACGAATCTCCCTCCAACTAGTTCTTCTCCTTCTTTTTTTTTCTTCCACCACTCACTCTACATTCCATTGTTCGATTAGCTTCACAGTACGTGTGCATTTTCATCCATCTCCGCTCTCGAATTTCCGCACTTTGCGGCTGACAATACAAGGACCTCCACCAGCCCTCAAAACATTGTCCTGTCAATTTTTTCCAACCGCTTCACCCTCATCATTTCGAATTAAGTCAAGGTTTCAGTGGCTGTCAGACATGTCTGTCGACGTTGGAATAATTAAGTTAATAAACTTCCTCTCCCTTTTCAAATTCAGGCGCACCCCGTCGATCTCTAACTATCTCTTTGAGGAGAAATTAAATTTCGATGAGAAAGCAATACGAGTCAAAGAGGAAAATAAGGAGTGGGGTGTGTATACCCGATTTAATATTCGGTATCGCTTATATCGGGGAATGCAATTCTCTCGCTTGCTGTTTTAATCCCCGAAATTCCGGCTGACTCATGTGTTTTTATTGGTAGAGGGACATTCCATCGATCCCGGAGTTTTTATTAATTCTCTGGAATTGTTAGAAGAAAAAATTTTATTCCATCAAGACTTGCAGAAAAGTTATGATTTTATAACAGCATTCGGATTTTTGAAAATTTTCATGAAATAATTAAACGATAGTAGAGATCGTAAACTGTTTATACGAAAAATCTCCAAGGGCAATGACAAACTTCAGACAGAAACAGCAAAGAAAACGGATATTGACGCTTCTTTGTCCATCGTTCTGAAGAATTCGAGAGGAACTCTCGCCAAGTCAGCTGGAATGAGCGCTCGATGTCTCAGGGATCCTATTAAACAAAAGGAAGAGGTCGTAATCGCGAGAGTGGCCAATCTCAGCTGCAGTGAAATAATAAGGAAAGACTCGTGGACGGTTAGCGCATCGGCAGAAATTGGTAGAAGAGTTGTTTTAGGAGGGGAACCCCTGGAAAAATTGAAAAGTCTCCAAAGTACGTCTCAGCCCTCACCTTTTTTTTTCGTGGGCCCCCTCTCCTCTTTTTTATTTTACCCACCGTCTGACGAAAAATTCTGAAGACGTTGGCACAATGAAAAGAGAGAAGCGGCGACGTCTGATCGTGCACCACGCCTCGAGTGAAATGGGCCGAGGCTTTTACTTTGCATTAATTTCCGGATTGCCGTCTAGCATGGTGGAACATCGTCGAGGGTATTGTGGGTGATACCGGGGTGGGGTAAAAAGAGGACGAGTTGGATTACACAGATACCCTGTGCGGCTCTTTGACAAGAACAATGCTTGCAGACTTCCGTTGTACGCGTTTCATGCGACACGCGGGAATACCCAGCCGTTAAAAAATTTCCCTTCTATTCGTTTTTCTTCTCACTCTTTTCTAGTCTCTACCATATACAATCATTGTTTTTCATTTTTTTTTTCAGACGTGTCAAAATGAGAACACGCTAAACTGACAATACACCAAGTTTTTTTTTTTCGACTCCACGGCGTGTCGCATAATGAGACAAAGGTAACGAAAGCCTCATTCGAGCGGTGAGCGATGTCTCTTGATACTCGACACTCGACCTGCGGAGTATCACCCCCTTTATTCAAATATTCCTCCGAATTTTTAGGAATACTCTTTTTTCGGGAAAAAATCTGGTGAACGCTGGGTGAAAGAGTCCTCTTAATGAGTCTCAAAATAAATTAAGCAAAAAGTGTTGTAGTGAGTGCAAGTGAAAGAGAAAAAAAAGAATTCTTTAAGACAAAAGGAACGGAAGTGAAGTGTCTCAAGAGGATGGGGTATACGACCACGTGGAGGTCTCGTCAGGGCGTCGAGAAGGTCGGCTTGGACAAGCAGAGATTAAGGTGACTGCTCTCAAAGTCTATCCCTTTCCAACTTGCCAGCCCTCAGTCCAACGAAAATCCTGTGGAGTCGGCTGAAAGGGGTAAAGTACCGCGACATACCTCTCGTGTCTCGGTCTGATGCACATTAATCCTTACCCTTTGCCCCCATGCGACGTCGACCTTTTCCCCCTTTGGTCGTTTCATTTCTCTCGCAAAACTCCTCTGTCTCTCTTTCTTGTTCCGGTGGGCCTGTACTAGACGTGTTTCAACTTCCAAAAATCTCGCGCTTTTTAAAAAGTGAGATAGACCACGGGAAGAAGTCTGTACCCAGACACACCGGGAAAATAGGGTTTCACTGAGAGACAGCCATTACTCTGATGGCTCGCATTAGTTTTCCACCCCCTGTGTGTCAAGTTCTTTTATAATGTGCATCATGAAACACCGGTATGTAGCTCGCGAATTAACGATGTGTTTAATTGTCTCGCTGGCGGCGACATAAAAAATTCATGGAAACAATGATAAACACGGGGAAAATAGAGTTACATGCTTGAGATGAAAATTAGAATGATGCATGGTGGTAAATTATCTTGATGAAAGAGTCATAACGGATTATTTTTCTATTTGTTTTCCACGGGAATAATTTTCTCGCGATATTTAATTCTTCTTCCAATTCTTGATCTAACAGTAATTGGATTTCCATCCAAATTCTACTTGGCCAATTACATTTTTTTCTTTTTTGCCGTGTCCCTATTGTATTGTACGTAGTCACTAATGATTCGGATAAGATCGGTGCAACGTACCCTGGAGAGGACCACCCGAAAATAATTTCCTCGTCCTTATAAACCCACCCACCGTCTGACCAATTATCGCGAGACACCCACTTCTTCGCGCCTTGAGAGGTGCCTTGCACACCCTGTCTATAGAGATCCCAAGGAGTCTGTGTAAAGTGGATCTAAAAAAACGGCCTCAAGTTTTTCCATTTTTATTTTAACCCCTCCCCCCACTTTTTTTCTTGTACCACTGCTTTTCAAGCCGCCCCTTTTTCATCCACCCATCGACATTCTACCCGGGCTCTTTATTCATTTTTCTTTTCACTAGTATGATTATTATTTTTTTAATAATGAGGAGCTCAACAGCCTGACATTGGTTCAATGGTCCCTCTAGAAGATTTTAAAAAATTGTATATGTTTTTTTTGCTTTCTTCACGGTTTTGTAGGCATTCGGGGGGTAATTAGGCAATGCGTATGGAGCAAGTGGATATTGAAGGGGAAAATAATATTTCAATAACCATATGATTCGGAAAAGTCGTGATTTGTCGATTTTTCAATTTTATCCGTGTCCCACCCCTTGGAAAAGCTATTCCACGGATCAATGAGAATCTAGGTCCGGTAGAGAGGAATGAGATGGTGTTGCTACTTTTGCGATATGATTTGAAAAAGTGGAAAATGAAGGGAGAAAATAATTCACAACAAAGTTGCTCACTGCCAGGTGAATTGTATCGGTAGAGTAGCTCTAGAGTTTTTGGGGTTGAAGATAGAATAAAACATGGAAATTTATCAACGGAGATATCCATTTCACTCGCATTTACCGCGATGAATAATTTTTCAAAGGCCACAAGAACGCTTGAAGTAATGAAAAATTGAAAATGAAAATGAAATTATTAGTCGGGGTTAAAAATTCTCATCTTCATCAGGATAACTTCATTAACGTTGAGACGGTTGGGTCGAACCAAAAGTTCTTCAACCTTTAACAGAATTATTTTCTTCATTTCTCGGTGGTTAATGGGCGATGAGTTTCTTACGATTATATCCCCCATAAAGAAATATTTCAAGACTGAGAATAATTTCCTCATTCTCCTTTTAATTCTAAAACGAAAATTAACGACTCATTTGTCAAGATGTTAAATTTTTTCATTGAAAATTTAATTTACCAGATTAAATGATGAAAGTATGAAATTCCTGTGTATCAATATGACTTCTTAATCTTTTCAAATAAAAATTCGTCAATCAGTGAATACAGAATAAAACGAGGTGGTTATGTTCACTTTGCAATAGGGAATGAAGTTGAATGGAATATCCTGAAAACTCCAAAGGCATATTAAATCGAAAGATTGGAATTCTAATTAATAGCCAGTGGGATCGTACGATAAGATGAGGAGTATCTCGGTAAGACCTCGTTCTGTTCAGTTTTATCCTAGCGTTCTAACATTCACCGATGCCTCCCTTAATGTCTCACTCAAACCACTCGGGAATTTCATACTGAAAGATTATCGTAATGAAGATCTCTCACGGGCGTTATACTATCCTTTACATACTTCCACCGGCTATCACATCCTCCGGGTAGAAAAGAGGGTGGTAATATTCCTTTTTGATTCATTTTCCTATTAGACGAGCTAGCAGAGACGGTAGAAGATTGAATCAGACAATGCGCCACTTGATGACGAAAAAACTTTGATTGAATACTCATATTTTTTGTGACTTCATTGAACGTGATTTGACTGATAGTACCGATAACTGAAATCACTACCTCGTTCTTCCAGTGAAAATAATTCCGGGACTCGAGTGAAATTTTTTTCGGTTATCCCTTCAAGCCATTGAATTCATTTATTCCTACCGAACGTACACCGGGGATAAACAATTGTCGAGAACCCCTAACATTAGCGAATATATTCTAAATACTAGCCAACTCTTGTCCGAATGCATTTAGAATACACGAAAATGGCAAGTGCTTAAAGTGTAAATACGAACATGTAGCTCATACAAAGTCCCAGAACCCATAAAAGAGGAGAGCGTCTAGTCCACCTCATCCCATTCTCACTCAACTCCACGTACCGTTTCCCCTTTTTTTTTTCTCGAGGTCCTGCTGTTGAGTTTGGGACTTGCACAAGTGCGCGAGTGAAAATCCTGAAATATTAATGTAACACTTCCACCAACAAAGTCCTCCATAAAACCTTTATTCCATATTCACTGCGACGTAGTCCGAGTTTTACGTTACCTTTTTATTCTTTATCTCCGGTAAAGGAGAGACATTCGAATAAATGATATACATAAGCATGTGCAAATGGTCGAGAATTGTCAAGATGACTCCCAACGTCTTATTCCATCACTGGACCATTCTGTTTTCATTCTCCATCTATTCATTATTTATTTGTGTTTTTAGTCTGAGAGGAGCATTCTAGATGTACTCTAATACTTGGAAAACAAGGGGGGAAGGGGGGGGGGTGGAGTTGAGGAATTGAAAAGGTAGAGAGTTTTCTTTTATGTAAAAATGAGCGACTGGGAGGTGGATTGTAAGGTACATTTTTGTGACTTTTCATTTCCTTTCTGCTATCACTTTTTCAACTACTATCCTCCAAGACATCTCCAGAGAGACATAAGAATCCAGTATAACAGACGAAATTTCCATAAAATATTCCATTATTACTGTAATGATTTTCAAATTAAGAAGGACGAAACAGCGAGTGCAATTTGATGAATACTCGATACCATCATTATTGGATGATTCAATTGAATTGAGAGTAGAGTACGCGAATAAATTGACGTCGATCAATACCGAAGTATGAGACGAGGCAATATAAAGCAATATGAGACCGTCATTATGTCTGAACATTGTTCAATCACTGAATTATCCTGTGCATCATCAATATGAATTGCATAATATATCGTCAATGGAGACGTGCAGACTTACTCAACCTCGTTTTATTTATTTCTCTTTTCAGGAGGGTGAACAGGGATACTTGGAGGGACTAGCGTCAAGGTACGCAGACCTCTTCAGAACGCATTACGGTGATGTCCTGGAACCCCTCGAGGAGCTCCGACGCCGTGAAACAAATGCCTCACCAAGAATACCTAACACTCAGCTCACAACCAGTCATTCGCAACCCATTTACGTGCCCGGAAAATACTCGGTAAGCAACATTTCTGTCTCAACTTTTCAATGCCATGGGCAACGCGAGCAAACGGTAGAGCAGAATGAAAGGGAGAAAGTAACGATACCTTTCAGACAACTTCTGTCTGTCCCACAGGGACATTTCTTTGACTCTGAAAGAGTCTTACCCATCGCTATCAAAGAGTACACCAACTGAAATAGTTTTGGGGAGTTATTTTTAACATTTCCACATCATCGTAAAATCCTATTTTCAAATCTTTTGGAAATCTGACTTTCATTGGGATCAATTTGAAATCATAAGTCTTGGAACAAATGTAATTTGGAAATATTTTTCTCTTCTGGGAATCATAATCACGTATTCGAAACAATAATTTTGTGTTTCAGCCTTCAAGCTGCTTGAGTGACAAGGAAGAGGATGAGATATATGGCTTCGGATACGGTGTCTTCGGCCGGCAGATGCTGCAGCAGAGACAGCAGAAACTCGCCCTTGCCACTCAAAATCCCGCCATCGGTCTTACCGGACACCATCAAACATACCAAAGGTAAATACACAAGTTCGTCTAGAGTTCTATTCCACCTTCACCAGTCCCCACAGCACAATCTGCGAAATGTCTCTCCAAATATCAGAATATTCTCGAATTAATGAAGTCAGAATACCGTGTCCCTCGCACTGAATACTCATTACATTATTTGAGGAGAAAATTGGATACCATTTGCAGTAGCCATGTTGCTTAACTAATAACGGTAATACTGGAGTGTCGAGTTGGTCAAAGAGTTCTGCATTTGCAAAGAGAGGAGAAGGCGTCGGTTTATTATACATAATTACCCATTGCCACTGTTACGATCTCGAAACACCATCTGCAGTGAAGGCTATCAGCTACTTGATACTTAACGGTTAATTAGAGCCGCAATTTCAAAAACACTCTGAAGAAACTCGATAAAATCACCCGAATCTTGCAACATCGGCCTAAAGACATAATTCCAAACATTCATTATCACTGAACTCTCAAGTTTACCTCATTATCTCACAACCCAAATGCCAATGGGATCTGCATCTCATCTGACATCTGCATAATTTGTCAATGCGCGAATCCGTCCTCCACTGCACATCCCTAGATCTCCCAGTGCACACAGTTGTACTTGTCAGAAATTTACAGCTTAGTCTACGAAGATATTTCAACTGAGACACGTACATGAAACTCGAGCTAGTTTCACCACTACACACTGGATACATTGGTAGATAGATTTGGCGTATTCAACCGATAACAGAGATTTGAGCTGAGTAGGTAAAAGACAAATCTTGATGTCGTCGTTCTGGTTCATTGACGTAGAAACCATATCGTATGTTATGTACGTTGTGAAACGATCACCAGAACAGAATTAATTGCACAGAGAGAAGCCCTATTGTTCTCGGTTGATTCGGTAAATGGTGGGATTTCGTAACAGCTGAGAACAGTGGACTACGGGATTTTGATTAAACTCCGGGAGAGGATCATTCTGTATGCCCTGTGCTATCGCAAATCGAGAAGCGAATGATGTCAAAGCTTTGGATTGTACTGACGGCCAATTGTCAACGATGCGATGTCATCGATCCTATTCATCAATGCATTCGTAGTCATGGATTGTGGACCGAGGACAAGATACGAATGAGATGGGCGAACCGTCAGTTCTTTGGGACGAAAAGAACCATTTGTTGAATTCAACCCGTCGAAACATCACCGGTGATCCTCGAATTGATCATGAAACCACTTGAACATGCAGCACTCGAGGCAATCGTCTCTAATCGCAATGAAGTGAGTGCGCTGTACTCAAGCGTTGAACCATTGAGATGTTAGCTTTTCCTCAAAGGGTTCCATTAGTATGCGGTTAGTCGTAGACCACTGTATTGGAATTGTGCAAAGCCTTCGGTACCTATTAGAAATTCTCAACCGCTGGATTCTCACGCTCCGGTGCTCGTTGTTATCCAGGAAGTGTACGTTATTCCGGGGAATATCTTGATGGGTTTCACCGGGAATTGAGACGGACCAAGGTAGTCCTTCTCAAAAAGCCAGTGTGGAGTGACAAAGCTGTCAGTTCAGGATTATTCACTCGTGATAGAGGAAAAGCCTGCCCAAGCCGTTACTCAATCAATCTCCAAGTAGACACATTGATAATTTTCACCCTGCTTTGATAACTCAACGCTAAGTGGAACATCCATCATCATCGATAACAACGGTGCAGTAAGCAGGCTGTTATCATCGTCAGCCAACCGAATCAGTAATGGTTGTGTTAAACGCAAATGGCTACCAAGTTCCCATGCAGTTCATTCCATCAACCAGAATTACTTCATCGACTATGTATAAGTACATAACGTTTACGATATCGTTCCACCTATTCTACCCTAGCTAAAGCTGAAAATTGAGTGCTCCAATAACGAGGCGTCGATACTCAAATTTTCCACTATCAATGCACCAGGTCGTTCGTTAAATCTAAACGCACGGGGAAAATACTTTTTAATTCAATTTAACCATCGAAAAATTTACCCATATTCTTTTACCCTCATCCATTGACAATTTAAATTTCTATTTTGCATATTTTGTCTAATAGCTTCTCATATAGTTTTCCATTATGTTGCAGTTGCCTGAGCCCGAGATCAGCGTTCTTCTACGAGTTTCCTCCTAACGGTGAGTTTTATACCCAAATTTCATACGGATGCTAGATCTTTAGGGTCCCATATTTGTCACGCAATTTGAATTTTCGTCGGTTGAATTGTACTTCTTGTTCAAATGGGAGACACTGAATCTTCTACTCTTCCTCAATTTCCGTTAATGTACGCAAACTTGGCTACCCCTTCTCATTTCAAATACACGAATAGCGATCGTTCAACTCCGCAAAACTGAAATTTACCTCAGGTAGAATTTCGTGTTTTATGCCTGCTTCATTTCGCCTCGTACGAAGTTCGGTTAAAATAAAATAGAGTCGCGGTGAGGCAATAGGACATATTCCTTTTATTTAATAGGTTCATCTCATAAATTCCCAGAGACTTGACAGTTGCGATATACCCCGCGGAACCCTATAAATTGGTCGAGATGAAAACTCACGGGTTGAGGGAGAAAAAAATATTTGCAAAATACTTTACGACTCGTCAGTGCGAAAAAGTTGTGTTTGTGGCGGAACGCGCAATATCTCGTACATATTTTTTTCTTTCAAAGTGAAAATACTGACGGGGAAAAAAAAAGAAAATTGTGTGGTGTGTCGTGAAAAATTGCAATAGTCCCAAGAACATACGAAAAAAAATTCCCTTGATCGTTCATATCGACAGACACGAGAGGCCGCCCGATAGATATAAAGGGATCAGTACAAGCGAGAAAGGCCGCGTTGATATTTCATTCCTGCCGAATCCTTCCGTTCTCTATCCCCTTAAACCTTGAGGCTATGACCTAAACCCCCATCCTTCCCTCAACTGTGCCTTTATGAATACGCAATTGAGATCGCAACTCCCAGTCGGGAAATAGAGAGGGAGAGACCGTCAGGGATAGTCAGGCGATGGGGCTTTTTGACGCACTTCCTCTCTGGAAAACATATCCTGGAGCATTTCAATTCGTTCCCTCCACCTTTCTCCCCGGCACTTCGGGGCTTTCTATAAAAATCTCATTGCACTTTTAGTAGATTCCGTGCATCTTGAATATCTCAGCAATATCCAATCGATGGTATTAGCGAGTTCTCGTGGAAAAGCATCTACATATTCATTGGGAATGACAAGTTATCAAAGTTATAATCCGGTAAGACAGCTTTTATCCAATCAAGAATCTACAATGCATCATGATGATTCGACGATTGAATCGCGTCACTAATCAGTTTAAGGGCACAGCACCTTAGTATATATCCAGTAATTCAATGTAAGAGGTACCCCTGATTCCCATTGCAGCACTTAGCACTTGTTACCAACACCAACACTCATGCTCACTCAACCAAATATATCCGTGAGTGCATACATCATCTACAATGGGAATCAGCTCTCAGTCTATGCACTAACCGTGCCATTCCACATCTCCTCGACTGTACTGTCTCTGTGCACTCTGGGTACACTCCCACCAGTTTCTCTTCTCGCCCTTCCTTGTTCACTTGGTCTCCTTCAACCGGTGTTGTCTCACCCTGGAATCAAACTGGTAGAGATGCTGGTAGAATGCATTTATCCTCACGGTATCCACACCCTGTACACTCGATGTGCTTATACCTGGATCTGCTACTGCACCAATTGCTGCTGAATTACAGCAACCACCTACTCGAGCTCATTGTATTTGTGCACCGCGTGGTTACACATCTTCAACAACGGTGGGAGTTACGTCTATACAACAATGCCCGAGGTCTGCATTCCATTCACAAACCGTGTACGACATGGTTACCGTATACTTTGCCATACCAATGTACCCACTTTATTCGGTGCATCCATATATTCATGAAGAATCGTGTGAATCTTGTCACATGGCTGAGCTTCTTCCAATCACATCACTTGAAATTCCCATCTATTATTGAAATTTATTTATCACTCACGTGAGATCCTCTACCTCTTTGACTCTCAATCTTATCAATTTTCAAGTTACACTTCAAGTTACACTTCATGCATCTGGTATCAAGTGGATTAGATCTTCTCCACTTGTCTCGTTTTATTTTTCCACTCATTCCTCTATTCTTCACTCGACAAGTTCCACTTGCCAAACGGCTATTTCGATAACAAAGTTTTTAGTTGGCAGAGTCGACAGCTCCATTCTCTTCATTCGTTTTTCGATATGATAGAACAGATCTAGCTGGTGGCAATTGTAGGAGCACTCCAATTTTTTGGGGGATGGATCGCTTGGGTAATGCATTGGAGTTTTTTATTAGACGAACGGTTGATGTCAGATTGTTATTTGTTATTGTTATTTGTCTATGGGTGTGGTAGGTCATTGAACTGATAATGTTGGTATGCCGTTGAACAGTATCAGTCGCATCAACTGGACAATCTCGTGTTTAGTAGGCGGATTAAACAATACCCCCCATGCAAATGGTGCTCGTTTAATTGCAACCTATTTAGCATATTCTCTGTCCTCCAGTGAGGATATCACTACTGATCGATCAACAGACACCATTCCTCTGTCACGCTCTTGCGTTTGGTGTAAGGTTTTTTGTCATTTTTATTTTGCCGGGGGTATCGTCTCTGGGATCATCGGGTGGAACGATAAGTCGAGTGGAAATTTAAAGCGCATTATTTCGGGTTGTGATTAATTCTTCGGAGATTCAAATTGTTTGTTACCCGGATTCCCTGAATTTTTTTCTGAATTCAATCCCTCAATTCATGGACTGATTCTACTTGACTTCGGCTCAAGTTGAATCACGTCATTGGGACATTCAATTCAAATGTCAGTCCTCGAGGTCATGTCTGAGTTGCAAATTGACTTGAATCGAGTTAAATTCAACTTGAATCAAGTCAAAAAAGATTCCCCCAAGTCGAATTTTATTCCTACCGTCTGACAATAAACAAATCGATCCCCTCGACGATTTCCTCCGACTCTTGAACTTTATTCACGATGACTTCTCCGGGTATAATCCCATCAACATTCCCTCTAACCGAAGCATCTCTTAGTCTCCCTCTGCGCATTGTCCATCATCTTGTTCTTCTTAGACGCTCAGTTGCACTCGAGGGGAGACACAAAGTGTCTATCATTCGCGCCTACCCCGTTACCCAAGTGGTACACAGAAATGCACACGTGTAAACGGTGAACCTTTTGGCTCAGGCGGAATGTACCTCGACTGAAAAAGGTTGACGGTAGATGGTGAAAAGTGTGTGACCGTAACACAAAAACGTTGGATAGGTGAGTGAGGAGAGAAAAAAAATTGAAACAACGAGAGTACGAGAGGGTGCTATCGCTCTTGGCAGGTTGTCATGGTAACGTGCATGCATGCACCTCCGCTGTTGCAGAGGCGTGACAAATAGGGAAGAATAGACAATGATGAAACTTCATCCCCTTTCTCTGATGTGTCGAGGTACTCTTGACGAGAGACATTCAGCCCGGAAGTGGGTCCGACCGTGCATGACACCGCGACGGCTTTTCCACACCTTTACATGACCCACGACACGTTTTTAAACAGCTTTATAGCTTTTGGCGAACAAACCCGGGACCTGTGTAAACTAACGACTTCTTCCTCTCCATTGTTTCGGAGAGATAAATGTTTTTTACATCTTTATGGAGATTTTGGCATTAGAGTTCTTTGTCGAGTGGATTATTACTCAACGTGGATTAAAAACTCATGAGATGTATTACATTGTGGATAATTTCCGAGGAAATGACCCGGTATTAAAATCTGTCGCTTGTTTGTGGGGGAAAAAAAAACCACTGGCAGAACTTTGAACCGTTGACGGTGAAGAAAGGAGAGAAATTTCAAAAGCACATTACAACTTCTTGAAGAAGGTTACCATAGAGGTTGGTGAAAGATCCTCAGGCGATCACCGTGTTTAATAACTTTTTAAGGGGAATATCGTGCTTTCATTTGCCCGCCTTCATGAAAAATGGCCCGCTCTTGGTGTAAAGACTGGTGGAAAATTCTGAAGAGGAATTTTACCCGGTGGTCAAGAGTAAATTACTTTCGAGGCATTGAATGTATCGCTTAATCTTCGTAACGACCAAAAAATTGGAAGTCTCAACTTGAAGAATTAAAAGTGAAGATATGTTACGCAATGTCACAACCACGAAATTCCCGAATGCAATAACTCAATTTGAATTAACTCTTTTTTCCACTCTAATGCAAGAGGAGAGTGGAAAACATAGATCGTAATTCTGAGAGCAACACAAGACGAGAGAAAAAAGACTTTCTTCCACTCGTAGGTGCATTTTAGGTGGAAAAAGGAGGGAAATAATGAAAAAAGAGGTAGTCAGGGCTCGAGTACCTGGAATTGGATAATTTTTCGCATTTTCTGTCGCAATGGTGTATATAAACGTGGTTGAGGCAAGAAAAAGCTGTCGCGGCAAACAGGCCGGAGGATGAGAAAGGAAAAACGTTAAAAGGTTGAAAAAAAAACACATCACAAGAGGAGGTGTATCGAAGCGAGAGTAAAAACATCGGACCGATACACGTACAGACACACACCAACGGAGTTTTCAAATTGATGGGGGTGGGAAAATATCGTAGATGGTGTTGCCAGGTTATGTAACAAAGTTTGGCGTCGTATATGCTTTGATGGTGGTGCATTGCTGCTTTTATCCGTTCATGCATATCACTTATTCTTTTTGATATCGTTGAAATTCTTATCGAGGGTTTTAGGGAAATGCGTTTTTTTTTCTCCTCAATGAAACGCGTTGGCCGAAAGTATAAAACCGAGAGTATTTCAATTTTCATGACTACTCCGATAATTATTGAAACTTCTGATATTCATTTTGCTTCAGAACTTTTTCAATAATTTCGATTGAATTTTCTCATCTGGGAGAATATTTCCATTCCATTCTGTTTTCAACCTGAGATTTCACTTATTTTTCATTTCTAATTTCGTCTGCGCTCTCTTCCGCTCAATAAATCATGCATTACCCTCGGAAATCAGATTTCGTCGAAAAATCGTACATCTTAATTTCAAACTTTTCTCATTTTCCGCGAATCCTCATACCTAAAACAATTTCGTTCACTGTATTTTTCCCTCTCCGGTGATGCGAAATACCCTTGAATTCGTTGTCTGGCATTTCGCCGTGCCATATATTCTTACTGATACCGAGGCCTCTGCGCAATCGACGGACTGCAAAAGCAAGTTTATTTTTATTCCATACGATTCATTCGATTGAACATGACTTGTGGTTACAGCCAACCAATATATTTTCGATATTACGGGAACGAAAATTCCAAACGTCCCTGGGGAGTACTCTGTATTCTTTCCCCTGCGCTCGTTCACTTTCATTTTTTTAGTCGCCACTTTCCAATCTTTTTTTTTTTTCACATTTTTTATTTTCCATCCGTCGCGCCAATGCGGTATGCACTCTGCCATCAAAATTTTACTGCGCCAAAATAGTGGGAAAAAAAAGAGGTGCGAGGCTCGAGAAAAATCGTGTTATTATTTCAATCCGTCTCCATAAACTCAAAAATGAATTACACTCTGAAAATGATCTATCTCCACATTTGTTCGTTATCTTTCGTCTATTAATCCGTTGTCAATGTCATTCCCGCGAGTTTTCTGAAATAACTAAAAATTGGTTTAACGACTCAATATCAAAAATTCATCCACGCAGTCGAATAATTAAATTCTCCAATTTATCCAAGTGTGCGTGTTTGCATACAAAGATCGCGTGCCTCCTCCGAAGAACGGCCTTAACGACCCGATAACTCGTCACGTCAACAACGGGACGGGCCCCGTTCTGTTACACCATTCCCCTATATTTTCTTCTCCATCCCTTTTTTTTTATATCGTACGCATAAACCCATCTGACGAGCTCCCAACAACTCGTTTCAATGCGATATCTCTTATAAACTCAGATAACATCAGAATTTCATCTGTGAGTGCATGCGCTTGTGGCACGAGTGTCAGTTTTTCTCTTGTTACCTATACGAGACGGGAAAAAAAAATGACAGCCCCGTATTTTGTGCATACAAAGGTAATAATCCGTATGAACATTAAACACTAATGTTAAAGTCAGATGTGTACTGATATCGGTGTTGTTTAGTGGCTGTAGACTACGTGGCTTTTTCATCAACCACGCGATGAATTAATCTGTTTATGGTTTGTCGTAAAAAAGGCCTCCGGGTAACGAGGAAAAACGAGCTGAAAATAGTAAACAGATATAACCCCTCCGAGTTTTATATCACGGAATAATTTATATTAGTGCGCTGACTAGTCGATACTCCTGGGATATGAAATTAATCTCGCTGAAGCCATTCCACAGGCCATCCAATCTTTGGATATTACTCGAATCAATTCCAACCTTGCTCGTGTTAAAATATAATCCATCCCCGACGAATAAATAAATTTGACTCCCATGCTTTTTTTTTTCTTTTTGCTAACTCGTGGAGTTTCACAGTGAATGAAAAAAAATATGCAACCCGAAGAGCAAATGATATCGCATGTGGGTGATAATGTCATCGTAGGACCTAATTGCGTAACGTGTGGATATGTTAATTCATCCCCAAGCTGTATATAGTCAGCTGTGAACGTGATCTGCACTCGTGCGTTGTATTCCCACTTTGCCCTTCTCTCTTGCCCCGTTGTGTACGAAGCCCTCGGTAATTAGGGTACAGCGTTATTGTCGCTGGTAATAAACGGATGCATGAAACGGTAATACAATATAGTGACGGGTCAGTCCACAGAGTAGACTAACGGTGAACTACTATTATTCGTTAATGGATAGTGATGTCGTGGTTAGCCCCGAATTCATTCGATTATTTATGTGATATTGACATTCGACGTAACGAATTCACGGTAACATTTGGATCTTGCGGTTCAACGGTGCAGGTTTTAATTTTGATGGATACTTGTTATCGGGACAAACAGAGAGGATTCAAAAAATATCCAGAACTCACTCAATGATTTAATTATTCTTCATTGACAAAACACCAGATATTGAATAAGGAATAATTGCGCTAATATCCGAACAACTGGGACTCCTCAAGGCATCGTCCATTCAGACAGATCATGTCGGGTCCACAGGTCGTGCCATCAGCCGCACCACCTAATATCTGCCTGCAGAATCTCGAATCACCAATTATCTCGCAACCCAATCTACTACAGATTCTGCCATCTATGTTGCAGGCTTTGGTCCCAGTGAATTTCAAACACTGCTGATCAGCATCCATGAACTTCCCTGGCAAGTACCTTGGCAAGACGCTCCTCTGAATTGGATTGTTGTACAGGCAAGCAGGGTTTCGACTGTTGAAAGAAAAATGTAATCAGACTGCATCCTAATATCAAGAAGATCGATAATGGGATTTTTACTTCAGGAATCTCTGGAAATCTTTCAAGGTGCATTTTGACCAGTTTGGGGATCCGTTCAACGGAATGGTTGGATTCATAATGTGTCCATCCTTTTCAGGACAATCGGGATAATCTTCTCCATCATGATTGGCACCTAGCCTGAATGGAAATTAATGAACACAGATATAAAAACATGAAGTTATGAGTTATACTTCAGGAGCTCTCAGATTTCTAACTTACATGTGTCCAAGTTCGTGTGCAGCCGCGTAGATACCATCGAATCCTCCGCTGTCTCTGAGTATTGACACTTTGCTGGTCTCCACTTGATACATTTTCCGCATACCGCAAGCTCCTTCTGTCCACGAGATACCTGTGATGACAACAAATCAAACAAAAGCAATTCAAAGATTTTTATGGACTTCGTTGTCCAAATTCTTTAAACTTACCGCCAATTCCACAATCGCGATCGTTGCTGGTTGGGTAATGCCGACACAATTGCCGTCTACACAAGGAATTAATTCCAATAGTGAGATACTTGATGACTTATTTGCACGGTTGATGAATATAGCAATGAATTTGTTTCTTACGAGGTCATAGTGACGAGGATATCATAGCTTTCGAGCGGGATACTGTGATTTTGCTGAGGCCAGTAATCAGAACTTGCGTACAGCGCGTCATAGACGGCTAGAGAAGAGTTTTCTTTTGATTCATGTTGTTCTATGTAAGTGAGGGCTTCTGGATTCTAGATTAATTGAATGCCGAATTTCATTTCGGAGGATATAAGAAACGGGAGATCATTATTTGAGATTTGGAGAGAACTAACCTTGGTGATAACAATCCCTGCTATGTTGAGTCTGTACGTAGGATTCTTCAAACTTCTGTACTTCAAGTCAACGCCGTTCCAAAAGGCTACCACATAAGCAACAGTATCCATAACTTTATCACCTATTTTTTTGAAGAGATCATGACTGACAACGACCAAGATCTCAGGATACACCGTATCAGGAATTGGAGGAGGGGCTGCAGAAGGTGCAGCAGTAGCATTCGTTGGTGCTGAAATGAATTGGACAAACAGTCTGATCTCTTGATGCACATTGACGAAGTCATTTGGATCGTACGGAGATCACAAAACGCACCTGCTCCTAGATACTCAGTCCTCCCTACAGATGCTGATCTTTTGTAAACGATATGATAATGATAATCGTCTTGATCGGATTGGGAGATGTTATCGATTGATCTGCGCTGTCTCTTGATTTCGTTGATAAGCCGCTCAGGAAGTGGTGCGATGACCAAATTATTCGATCCGACGGTGCCCACCTAATCCACAAAGAGTACGATAGTTTAAACTTCTCAATTTGATACCAGACGCTTCAAAATAATCGATTTGGGTACATGATTGTTGATTGAGAACTTACGATTCTTCGATGGTTCTGGCTTGGTTCGCTGACAACGACGACCGCGGCTTTCTTCAGATCTTCATAGGATTCCAAGCCCCGCATTAGCTAGAAGAATATGATTCGGTCAAATCGTCAGATTGTGACTCATTCGAAACAGCAATGAATCTTTTCAATTCAAAACCGCGTTATTCATAATGAAAAGAGAAATATTTACATGCGGATATTTATTAAAGTGCAAAGTGGACTTTCTCTTTAGTAGTGTATAGACAGGAGTGTCGAATCCCACGAGCATTCCGTCCGTTGGCGAAAGCCACAAGTCGATGTCTTCTCCAAATGCCTTGACGTGAATTCCAATACCAATTTCTGCGTTCCTCTTCTGAACCCTCGGCCAATGGATGGGAACAACTTCATACTTTTGAACTGTCGATTACAAAAAAAAATCCATTACCCCCAGAAAATGTCTTCTCTGAGTTCTCACTTGATCCATCAGTTTCTGATCTGTTACTTTTATCCAAATATCATTACCATTTTCTTCTGAGGTTTGAAACGCGTGCAGTCTTTCATCCCGAGTCATTCGCTTGTGAATCTGCAATCGTCAGATTTTTGGAACATTCAAATTATTCTAGTAATTATCTTTTTCCAACTCACCCCATAGGTCACATCTATCATTCCAAGACACAAAAGAATTACTTCACAAATTCTCAACATTATTTCTACTTATGATACTTTAATTGATTACGTCTTTCCCTGGAGTTGCCTTAAAATTGCGTCAGAAATAAGTTGTCCTGTCTTTATAAGTTCAGATGGTTTCGTAAGTTATCTCTGATTTTTCATGAAACACTTGTATTAACAACTGTAATACTGTCTAGTGATTACAGCATCGAGAACAAAAATGAAAAAAAAAACAGTTTATCCCGGATACGAAAATCAATGTGAGCGGGGCGTTTTAATTTTTGGAATTCGCGCATTCGTTGATCTTCAACGGAATTTCAACATGCAAGAATTCGAGTGGAATGAAGCGAACTGCCACTTGTACTCACAAACGATAAAATAACGCAATTTAAAAAAAAAACTGAATTAATGGACATTTTCTCATTCAAGTCTAATTGCTGCCATGACTCCCTCGTCCATAATTCATCACTTCCAATCTTCTTATCTCTGAGAGAGTAAAAAAATCCAAACTTCTCAATTTATTTAACCGAGATATCCCAGACATTTCTTTCCATTCTGGCCGGCACTAATGCTCTTTTAAAATAAACCGACTTCTCATTACTCAGTGAGTATAACAGGAGCAATATTTAATTAACGAAATTTCCATTTTGTATTATTTCAGAGCAAGGGCAGAATACGAGTAAAAAGAAAACTACGTTTTCACGACTGTTGAGAGGATTGAAGACTCATAGGAAGGAGAAACAGGGCCAGACGCAGGGATCACCAAGGCATGGACGTGCGAGGATGGGAGTTCCCCAGAGGGTGAGTGAATTCATTTTTTATTTGTATTTTCACTTCGCCTGGAGTTCAGTCTCCTTGAGTTCCCAGGACCAGAACTGTATCGAAATCCTCAATTCTCAGAACAGAATCATTCGTCTCGAATTATTCATGAAAAAGAAGAAATCGCAAATTTCATTGAATTTTCAATGGAAACGTGAATATTTAGTCTTGAATTAATTTTTTTCCGTAAAATTAATCGGAAAAATAATTTCCGCCCGCGTCTCCTCCTGTGGAGGTCGAATTTTTAGTGAATTATTATTTGAGTCTAGTCATCCGGACTAGTTCATACAAATAGAGTTCTACGTGAATTGGAACAATCGTCCGACAATAGAGATCGTCAATAGTAACAGGCAGTATTTTATACAGTCGACAGAATACACTGAGTCTATAATCGATATTCGTGAAGTAATATCACATGTCGTCGATTTAAACGATTCTACCGCGTCTCCCTAATGTTGAATTTAACTGGCAACAGCTGCACGGCTATTGAATTATTTTCGTGTATTCAAATTCGTAATTAACGAGATCATTAATGAAAATCAATTCCGTCAGTCGCCTACAGGGATAACGGATGTATCGTGTATCCGGTAATTACGGTAATTACGGTAATTAGGGTAATTCCAACGTGGAAAAATGAAATATTTTAAAGAAATAGACTTCTCCGTTATAGAAACCCTTCAAATTTTCTATTCGAAAAATTTCAAGTTTACACCTGTAAATTCCCACGAAATGTATCAATTAATTGATGGATACAAAAATCAACAATAATCATTAATAGATATGAATTTCAAAAAAGGGAAATAAGAAAAGCAGAAATATTCTCATTATCAGGTGTTTATTCAATTCCACAAGTTCTCAAATACATCAGACAGAATAATTTCCATATTGCTTATTTCGAATTCAATTTTTTATGAATTTCCTTCATTCAATTCGAATCCTGGTTAAAAATTCGCCACTTGTTTTGAATTTTCTGACACGGAGATGGAGATCCATTTCTAATCATCTGATTAAGACCCGAAAAATACAGTTCACAATAAGTTTTTAAAACAATCACTGACTACATCACAGCACGAGAATTCTCTCTGAATTCGTATTCGATGTAGCTGTGCTGACAGATACCCTTGTGGTTCGACATTTCCTGGAATTTCGTAACATAGCCCACAGGCCACATATGATACCAGCAAATATGACCCTTTGGGGGTAGTGCACAATGTCAGGTCTCGCATATTCCATACGTCTATTGTGAGTCCAATACCGTTGGAACACACATCTCCATCGTAACATACTTGTCGTTTTGCCGTCAGGTATCACATTGAGGTTGAAAATAGTTCATATGGATCATCAAAGTGGTTGAAAAACCATCCCAACTCCGCGGATACGATCAAAGGTATATCTGTCATATGTCAAATAGCTGACACTTGGCTTTTTGACGCCTTTTGAAAATTCTCTCGATACCTATCATCGTTATTGATCAATTTCACTTGATCAATTATTTTTGTGTCTCGATATGTTTTACTCGTGCATGATGGAAAATTCGTTTGATAGGTGATGGAATGTACGGAGTATGATGCCTTTTCATTCGATCCATCATACCGAAATCCACTTTTGCTTGAAAACTCTTGCTCTCGTGCTGGGCATCGAGGCTCCTCTAACCACTAGCCGCTCAACGTAATTCATGGTACTACACTATATATTGGTATAATTCAATTCTAGTTGGTACCAAACCACCGTCTATCCCACAGCCCAACGTAAAGCTCTCTTCTACTCTATTCCCGCTGTGAGGTGGTACTTTCCACGGTGAAAATTCGATTTTCAACGTTCATTTTGGTTTTAACGCCCTGATGTTAGGGCACCGTGTGTATCTAGGTTTTATTTCGCCCTGGTGAATTTTCTTTTCCTTTCCGGCGATATACTTCAGACTGAAAGGCTGGATTAATAGGTTTCTCGATGGGTCTCGAAGAAATTCATTTCATTATGCGTTTTTTGCAATTGATATTCCAGTGAATTCATGTCTGTGATCAATCGTTAGGTGAAGACGTTCTCTGTGGAGGGAATTATTATTTTTAGCTTTAATCATTGAATATTGAAAATGATCCATTGAGTATTTGATAAATTCAACGATTTTCCATCAGTCAGTCAGTTCTTCATAATAATGAGCGCGAGAATTAAATCCAATAGAAATCCAATTGATGAAGTCGTGTAATTGGAGAAAAAGGCGAGAATTAATCTTTCACACTGAAAATCTCACGTCGAGGTTTAAAAAATCCATAAGATTTATGATTTCCGTAATAACCCCGAATTGCATTTTAGAATGATAAGAAATATTTTCCATTTGTGAATTTACATTTCGAGATTTGGAGGGTTAAAATACGTTGGATGAAAGAGAATATAAAAAAATGTAAACAAGTGAGAAAAGAAATGTATCTGGAGGTTAACAAGACGTAGTGCTCGCTTTATATGCTAATGTCGAGAAGCTCTAGGAGAAGGGATAGAGGTGGGTGGTGGGTGAAAAAGGGGGTCAGAAGAGGCGTGAAATACACTCGCTTTTAACCCCATGACTCTGCACAGGGGTGATGTCCCGTTTTATTTTCATTTCTACTGCCTCTCTTCGGAGAGAAGTAGAAATTGTGCGAAAGTATTTCTCCGGTGAACGTGTCTCTCGTTTGAATAAAAAAAATATTTTCCACCGTGAAAAAAAAAGCAAGGAAGAGGTACAACGGACGAGGGGGTGAACATAAAAATGGCAAGAGAGAGATTGGTAATAAAACCGGCAAGACAAAGTGTGGAATTGTGAGTTTTAGGGTGAAAAATCGTTTGGGGGTAGCAGCTCGATTTAAACTACCTATGGCACATTTTTTCTCTCACTTCTTCACGTTTATTTCTCCACGTACGAACCACCCGGGGGAGGTAAAAAGGCACAGCAAACTGTTTTACATACCGAAGTTGTATCGCGAAAAACTTATGGGGCAGTTAAGCGAATCTACGATAGCCAGATGGAGGGTGAGAGAGAAACTGCATAACCACTGCGCCACATTGCCTGACCGGTTTTTTTTCTTTCTCTTTACATTAAACGGTGCGATAAATATCTAAATCGACATTTTCACCCTTCGATACCCATTTTACTCCCTAGAAATACGTCTTCCAGGTTGTGTTGATGCGTTCAGAGGTTAGATTTTATTCAATTTGTCAGTGAATTCCGCCACTTTCGGTTGACTTTCATCTAATCGACGTGTCCGTTACCATTTGCTGTCGATATAATTTCCACAATACAACCCCTTGCCACAATAACCATCAGGCCTGTAAATTTTTTACGAAGCCAACAGATCTCTCATGTCGGGTGCATGTTGCCGCTATAAACCAAAATCGGTTAACGCTTGTCCATAACATATCTCCATCTCACGAGACTCACTTGTCCGATATACCGTGATTGTCTAGGGTTTCCACACAATGGCTAGAACCAGAAATGACAGTTTATGACCTTGATATAGTTCTGTGTTATCGACAGTCGGTATCGCAATGAAAGTGACATACTAAAGTGCACAATTGGAGGAATACAACCGTCTAATCTAGTTGGTTAGGGGGCAATTGTGTGCATCTTGGTTGTGACCGCATTTCATTTACACGTGTACAATTTCCAGTTGGCACACCCACAATCTCACGATCCAACTCATTCGGTTGTAGAACCACCTGCAGGCAAATGCATTCAAATGCAAGACCTCCTATCTAACCCCAGTCATTCAGTTTGAATCGGGCAAACGCATCAACGTTCAGAGACCACAGAGTGTGCCTAAGTGATTCCGCATTGGTGCCCTAATGACTGTTTCATATTCATTGGCGCAACGCTCGCGTGCTTAGACTACTTCTGCCAACGTCATTCCTCATTCATACTATCATAAGGAGATCACTCAGGGGTGAATTCATGCGTAAAGGCTATTTGTTATTTTCCCTTATTTTACCAGAGTCCGACATCAATTATTTCCCTAACAGTTGTTAAATAATATCCCTAATGTTCTTCGTTTGATTATATGGTATGATCATTATTTGTCCTCGTTGAATATTTTGGCCACTCCACGATAATCGAATCGAATAATCATTCATCATTTCGACTGATTTGGGGTTTCGATTTCAAGAATTATATTCTGGTCATTACAATTATCTTGTAATCATCATTTTGTAATGAACGAAATCCGTGAAATCAGGAATTAGATGCTGTCATTGTTTTTTTAATGGTCATTTTAGATCGCCCCGATGCCTCCATCATTCATTCATGCTGTCATAAGAAAATCACTCAAGCCTGATCTCATGCGTAAAAGCCATTTGTTATTTTCACTGGATCCGACATAAATTATTGCCTCAACAGTTAATGTTCTTCATTTGATCATATCGCGATTATTATTTTTTACTCGTTGAATATTTTGTGACGCTTTCCAATAGATTCGATCCATAAACTCATAAATTAGATACACTCATTGAAATCGCGCTCATAAAATAAGTTCTCTCATAGTTTCTCTGTTGATCGCTGATGCAGTTGCGAACGAATAAAAATAGAATGCCGAGATTGAACTGACATATATGATGAAGAATATGCATATGAATTGTTCGACGGAGTGAAATCCATTGGCTTTAACTGCTACACCGGGGAATGCAGATAGATTAATGCACAAAAGATTGTACAGGTGTGACCTTGAGAACCCTGAGAGTTGTTCGGATGATATTAGAATATTTATGGGTTTATGATGGCCTCACGGGGTATGCCACCGGCTGTGGGAAATGACTTTATTCGTTCTGATCGGAAAGAGTTTTGTATCAGTCCCGGTGAATTATAAAGCCCCATAAATTGTTTCATCTTTACGTGTCCTCTTCCGTCAAATTTTCAACAGCAATCCCATTCGCTGACTTATTCACGAGAAATGGAATTTCATTCGTTCGTTTTTCCGACATTGTATTGTACCTCTCTCTGGATATTCTCGTTAAGTCCATCAAGAGTGGAGTAAAAAGGATGACCGGAACAAGTGTTCTAGTCAGTTGTAGGACATGGGAGAGGGTTAAAGGTTGGCTTCCTACCGGTCAAATGGACGGATCTCAGAGTTCTTTGAAGTTCAGCAATGGCTTCCTGTTATATCGAACAAGGGTCTTATAGTGATAGGATGTGACAGAATGCGCTTTTGACTATCCACTTAATTAACCCCGTAGTATCAGAAACCGCTGAAATGAGCTGTAAGATAGTACCAACAGTCTGGAAGTAGATGGTCATCTCTGATCTCAAGTCAATACGATTGTCGTTCAAAATTATCGCTTCTAGTGTTCGATCAATCATTCCAGATATTTTTCTTTCCTAAATTATGAGAAATCACGCAATGGGCACTTATGATGTACCTTGATGATACATTTGGAATGAATCTATTGATCCCAAAAATACCTGGAATTGAAACGACAATTTTGGTAGCCCCTCACCTGATCGTGATTGCGTCACGTGATGGGTCATACACATGCCCGAGGCCACAATTACCCTCTCACTGGCTATAATCTCGGGTACTTTGACCCGGTCAGTGTGTTCGTATAACCTCCCTCAGTGCCTATACTTACGTTACGTGTGGCTACGTTCGATAAGACTAAAACCCTTTTCACACTCGACACATTTGCAACCCTCATTGTATGGTACCATTGTTACGAGAATAGTTTCCTGAAATTTCACAATTCTGAATTGAATAATTCGTATGGAATTATGGGCATACATCCTCAAAGATTATAAAATCAATTCCTGAAATATCAGCTCACTTTTTCTGCTTCTACGGGACAAATATCCGTGGAATGAACCGTTGATTGATGAAAAAATTGAATTTAATGGAATCGATCAATCCTCATTGATTCTTAATTTCAACTGATGCAATACCTATGTCTTCTCCAGACATGCCTCGCTAAAAAACCATGAAAAATAAAAGTTTCCTTATTTATCCAGCTACAATCACAATTACCTAAAGATGCTCTACCCAAAAGGGGGAACTACTCAAGTCGAGTTTTGCATACCCGAAGAAAATCGAGAATAATGCCCTTCGGCGACAGACTCCCCTCCACGGTTATAGCCAGTCTGGCTCCCTACGATAAAGTTTCAACCAACCATTCCCTTCATCCTTCTCACAACCATTCGCACACAATGTTACTGCATCCATATTCGTAGCATTCCTATCTCCAGATACAACAGGCACAAGTTGCACTTAAGACTTTAGCGATCGTCAGGAAGTTTACGCTCCAGGTATACGCACACATTTTCACAGCTTGAGCATAACAGGAAAAACAATTTGAGATTTTATAGGTTCTATCTGTCGACCATTCATAGAAAACCGTCTTGTTCTCACCCTGTCTTATAGCTACCTACCGAATTCATCATGCAAGAATGAGGGCTTTCTATTACAACGTTAAGTCTCTCTCGGTGTTTGTTGCAAGTTTCCAAATCCACTCCTCGTGGGATTCCATTCTCTCGGATTTTACTGTTTCAATCTACACATTATGCTCAGTTAAGTTCTCGAGATTCTATTGAATGTACCTCACACCGAGAGTTTCCAAGAGGAAACCGGAAGTTTGAAAAAGCGAATGGAGCTTCAAGAATATTGAGGGTAATTGTCGAGGATTTTTGGTTTGAAACTAATTAACTTCAGAGAACGAAAATCACTGAAATACACAAGTTCAGTGAATTTCCACGTCAGATATCATGGAGATATCAACGCGTAAATTACGTGTCGTCAATCACAATATCGACTGCAGATTTAGAGGTAAACTTTTCACTCAAATCACGAGCTATTAGCTGAGGAAGTAAATCAAGAATTTTGCTCGAGACAAAATCATCTCGATGGAATTCGAAAATGAGAGCATGGGCGACACTTCACGTGACGCTAACATATTCCGGGTGAACATGAAGTGGAGGTGAATTCTGCATAGAGCTGGATATAGAATCTGAAACCCTCTTCAAGTTCAATGCATTGTCTCCGACATGCACTGATGTTACAAATTGCACACCCCCCAGAGCAACAAGTTTATCTCATATCCACTAGCTCATTCTGCATCAAGTGTAATGCATCTGGAATGTATTCATACGGGAGAATCCCTCGTACCAAATATTCGTCGTTTATCCGTCGAATAGAATTTTCCAAATGAAAATTCGTCGAACTAGTTTTGAGAATTAATATTATTTGACTGGAGTCTTCACTCTTCGATGGCGGACATCATAATTTAAAATATCGGAAAGTATCTAGAGGAGTAATTATCATTCCATAATTCACTCCTGAAATAAATGAGCGAATGGATTATTGAAAGAGGCAAATCCTTTTTTTGGATTGCATACGTGAATACCAACAGAATGAGGAGAGAACAATTACTCCGTCTGGATGGGGATGATCATAATTTCCACTGAATGTTCTTCGCAGTTGATGAATTCAATTCAATGTAATTACACCAAAAAGCCAAAAAACCGTGTGCAAAAAACACGAATCCTTCATGAATTGGCCCATGTTTTCCCTCGCTCTGAATGAACACTGAAATGAAGAGAAAAAAAAATGAACAGCATGAGGGGAAAAAAAGTCTTCATCTACAGTTGTCACTGCGAATGGAATCGTGTGGAATGCCAGGAGTTCGAATAGTGTGATGCGATATCGGAATCACCGTGTACCGAGGTTTGAATGTGGCCACAAGTTTTTAGCGCCAACTAGGTAGCGGAAGATCACAAGATAAAAGCGTGATAGGTGGGCATGAAAAAAAGTACGAAATGGTCTCTTGAAGAGAAAAAAAAAGACGCCAAAATAAATGTTGAAAAAACAGGAGTGAACGAATGGAGCTGAGAATGGGGTAAAATGCCAGGTACTTAATTGCATTTGTCACGAGGGTGTAGCCATTGGGTATCTATTGCCCGGAGAATCACGAGGGGTGAGATAACAATTGAGAGAATGAATCGACCACTGGATGGCATGCGGGTACAATGAGATGTTCACCTTCATCTCTCTCGTTGTCGAGACGGAATTATTCATTCCAGATGCTGTAAAATTGTTGACACTCCTGATTGCTTCGGCGAAATATTTGACTTTCTTTTTGTTGATTCATCTTGAAAATCAGGGGAGATGTGCACGAAGGGTGGAATAAAATGTCAGCCCTCGAATTTACGGAGCAAACAATAAACCAAATCCATGGGAATTTTATACAAGTTGACTGTTCAATCAATACCGGATGTCTGCTTTAAACATCGGAATTCTAATCAGCGATGAGAATTTGGGATAGTTAAACAACTCTACAATCATCCAAATGTATTTCAACTTGTGGAATATTCGGAGTCCGTTATCGTTTCGCAATCTCAAACAGAATGTGACTTGAAATTTCCCAAATTATATATCCCCTTATCTGTAACCTTGGTTTTCACTGGCTACTCATAATTTTACGAGAGCCACATTCACCCCTTTTGCAAATACTTGGGCTCGATGCTTTGTCTGAAGTTGTTATATCCACCTCATACTCCTTGATTCAACGTTTTCACCATCTCTACATCCGAAGCTTCCATCCACTTCCTGAATTTTCTCTCTCATTTTCATTTCATCTTAATTATTCAAGGGACGCGAATATAAGGAGAGAGATGAGATCGAGTTTCACTTGCCCCTCGGTATCACTGTCCCACGTGCCCACACAATTTTTTGGTGATAGAGAGCGTGCAGACACGAAATGGAGATTTTCCTTTCACCCTCGTATCTTTCAATGAATAAATTTCATTTTCCCGGGGTTGAATGATTTATGGATTTTTTGCAGTTTAGGGTTGTACCGGTGGCTTTTAACGTTTAGATTAATTCTTAGGGCTTCAACCAAAAAATTGTTGATTAATTCTCAATGGAATTGGAAGAATTTATTATGTTTTTGTTTAACTCATCAGTTGTTTTTTTTTTATTTCAGGTGGACACTCCTGACAGTGTACTACAGAGTGGCCTGGGGCTTGGTTCTGACATGGGACACACCATCCTCAGGTCCATGGTGGATCCCCGGGATTACGACAGACTCAAGTATTTCCAGATGAATGGGGGACAAGCCAACAGCTTCGAGGAAACCATCCACAGGGTACTCTAAAATATATTCACGTATTTCTTACGGCAACCCGACATTTCCCCGGTGAATGAATATTTTCTCAACCTCGCAGAATCCATTGGAAAATGTCTTATCAGCTTATCATTAGCTCTCCATGGTTCAACGATTCTCTTCAATTCACCGCAGCCAGTCACTTCTTTTTTAAAGTTGAATAAAAAAAAAGAAGTGACACAGTCCCTTTTTATCGCACCGCATTATGCCACACTTTTTACGATTACCATAAATTTAACTCGGTGACTTGCTGGGGTTGAGGTACCACACACACGAGAATCGCTTCCTTCATGTCTGTCTCTCAACTTTTTCCGTGAATGTGTCTGCCGAGTGGAATGTAGTAAATTCAGTTTCTGGGGCATTTGCATTTTTGTTAATTCAGGAAAAAATGTCTCTGTGAATGCAGTAAGAGAAAAAAATACCGGTGAATGGAGAAAATGGGGATTCAAGAGGGGAATTCATCTTAAGTAGATGGTATTGACGATTTTCCTTTTCACCTCAATGAATTTTCCCTCAATGGAATCAATATATTTTCCCATGCGAACGTAAATTTATTGCAATCGCCCAACAAGTCAAATTTCATTCCTGTTAATTATCCATTTATCTAAAAACTGATCGATTTATCGGAGAAACATTGAAGAACTTTTTTTGCAGCTGATTAAATTTCCGGCAAAAAAGATCTTTTCAGATTTAGTCAGCAAATCAATAGTTTCGAGATTAATTTACATTTCAATCCGATTCATTTCATTTCATCACTTTTTTATTAACGAAAACTTTGGGATTCGTTTTAATAAAAATTTTTATTTTCAGTTAAAGGTGCAGGATGCCTTGAGGAAAAAAGAGCGCTTCCACAAAGAACACGAAGAAGTGAGTTTAACTGTTTATTGATTTTAATATGCATGAGGAGTCCAGAAATTTAACACCGAAGAATATTTCTCGCCGAGATATTTCCATTCGATCGAAACAAACAATTTTTCAAATCCACCCAACACTTAAATTCCCCATAATCGAACCATAACAATAGGTTACGATATTTACACACCAGAAACACGAGCTGACGTATTCGCACGTATGAATCATGTGATCACATCACGTGTAAAAGCCTCACGCGATGGATTTCCATTCCAAATGGTATTTTCTATTGACGTTTAGTTGGCAATTGCACGCGACACGATTACATTCTCACATTACATAATTCTCGTTCATTACACGATCCTCACGTTTAATTGATCGATCCATCGAGTGGAAGTTAAAAGTCGAGTTGATAACATGATCGGTGAAACGATAAAGCTCATCATACCCAAAAAAATAAAATAAAAATACGGCTTGAGCCAGAAATTAGCATGCGGTAGGAAGAAATTTCATGATTGTCCATGCAATACACTTTGCACAGGGATATGAGTAGCTACGATGCCTCTCTTATTATGTAAAGTAGACCGAGAGATCGAGGGTATGATATTCGTCCTCAAAGCGAATGTAGATGCGTCATGAATTCGTTGCACGAAATTATTATCGTGAATACGTGATTTTTTTCCTCGGTTCGGGGGTGTAGTTCAATTATGGGTTTATTTCGGTGAATGCACAATTGTATTATAGATATATTTTTATCTGATTCTCCACGTTCGGGGAAATGACATCGAGTAAATCAAGTATTTCCATCTGAGTAAGAGATCTTGTGGGGTTTTTCTTTAAAGAAAAGCTGATTATTCATTCTGTTTGTGATTCGGGAAAATTGAAGAATCTAGAGTTATTTTTTGATACTCTAAATTAATAATTTAGTTAATGGGTACCTCACCTCTTTGTCACCGTAACATTTATTATTTCAACACCAAAAAAATCGGTTCCTGTCAAATCTCTCTTTTAACGGCGATCGAAAAGTTGAAACTTGTCACGGTCAAGAATTTTCCGGGAGAAAAATCAACGACAAAACAAGTCCAGAACTGAGATTATCCCGGATCAGCCTAGAAAGCCTCCCACCACCTCCAAAAAACTTCTTATCCACCCTATCCCGAAAACTAAAGCTAAAGACTTTATCAGAGAACTCAGCAAAACGAATTTCCAAAGTTCTTTTTCACTTTTTTCCCCCCATCGATCCTAAGCCTTCATTTTATTTTCCATTGATTGAATAAATTGCCTCTATCGTGCTTAAAAGCACTCCACAAACTTTCGACCTTAAACAATTTCCAAGATAAAGTGAGCAAAAAGAAAAATCCCCTGCAGCGACAGAAATCTCGTATTACCGCAAACAACAAAACGACGTGGCGAAAAAAAAAGAAACGGGAAGAGACTAATAAAATGTCACTGCCTCTTTCGCAAGTTTGTGAGTGGACTCGATGAAATTGGTAGAAACTATCTCATCCAAAACGTGAAAGGGGGGAAAAAAGGGAGCGTACAAATGGGTGAGCAGAATAGGAAAGAAGTTGCCTTTGAGACTGCAAGCAATATGGAAATAAAGGTTGGCATTCCCGTAAAAGTTTTAGTGTCACCTACCAACCGCAGGTTTACGATTCCCTCGAGTACGCTCACTGCTCTTCTCCACCATTTTCCCATACTTCAGGAGTAGACAGAGAAAGGCGAAAAAAAAATGTCGAGGCTCCCTCGTATTTTTCCATTCGCCTCCCAAAGAATTCAGCCACGTCCATTTTTATCCACTGCCATTGGGAGTATCTCCGACAATTCTCATCTCGCATTTACTAGTCATTTCTCTCTCACCTTGAGGGGTTGAACATCTACTTGTAGTATAAGCATTTCGCCTTCGTCCATTACTCAGATACCCCCCGGGCCGATTTCAACTTCGATAATTACTCTGGAAACCTCCGTCGAAATAACTTGTTTCGGGGGGAAAACTATGGGACTAGATGAAAAAAACATTGAGGAAAAACGTGAGGGGTGAGGTGTTATGGCGCACTTGGGAGGAAACTATCGCTTGTGATTACTGGAACTTTTTTTTTACGGGGATAGGCTGTTACTAAAATGAGGGGATTATTCTCGGTCTTATTTGAACGAGATTGGGGGATACGGAGGACATGATTTAAGATTATTCAGGATTTTGGGAAAAATTGGTGCGTGAGGTATTCGTGGTGAAAAAGTATATTCTAATATAATGCGTTTAGCTGAGCCATCACGCATGAATATTGTAAAAAAATATTGACAATTTAGATAATATATAAATCGATTTGATACCGAATATATATAGGTAGGAATTCCCTCCGATATCTCAATTTTCTGTTTCAGATTCTGAGAGACATTCGACAGGGTCTAATGCAGTTGGGAAGAGACGGTCGCGGTCAAAATCCAGGAGGTACGTAAGCAGGCCAATTCTCGGGCATAAAATTCCACCGGGAATATCCAGAAGTAGAAATGTTCCTCTCAACGTTCCTGATGTGTTCCCTCACCTTTCGACTTTTATCCAGACGAATAAAACAGAAAGGGAAGATATTCGAACGACTGGGGACACCGAAGCCCCACATATAGTTCATCTAATCTTGTTATCGTAAACACCCGTCGCGTCCCCAACTTTTTTTTGTGTCTAACCCTCTTTTTTTCCCTCTCAATGGACGTATATGCTGAAAACCCATGTCCATCAAGAACCCCCAGTGTCTATCTTCCATCTGACCGTGAAAATTTTCGAATTGACAGTGATTGAATTTTTATTATTCTTCCTTTCCTTTTTATCGGGCTCTTATTAGATGACACGTATATGTACGACGAGGATGCGAGGTGCGGGGGCTCCAGTGGCCTTGGACCAGGACCCGGTGGACAGCACTGGTATGACGAGCCACCTTACGAATCTGATCCTGAGGATTTTCTCATGGGAGCCAGTGGTGGACCTGTGCCCACAGCTACTATTCAGAATGGAAGGTAAACGTCGAGATATTCAATTGATATGGAATGAAATTACTGAGTCGCTGTGAGAGTCCCTACGACTTTTACGAAAATAATATCACGGAATTAACAGACAAATCCTTCTAATTCTTTCAGGGTGTGCTTCACCCTAAACCTTCGACCAGAGAATCGTGGCGAGGGTGTGATATCCCTTCGGACAGCCGGCGACATAAGTCTCCCTCGTGATCGTTCACGAAAAGCTGCCATGTCGACAATGAGAGGTCTCATTGTCCCTCAGGGACACAACAATCCGCCAACTATCATTCCACTCACGCATTCCAGGGCATCACGCGAGAGTGGTGATTACGCCAGCAGTGACGTACAGGTCAGTCAAATATATCAATTTTATTTCTCATCAATCAACCCCTCTCGTCAATTCTATCGTTCGTTTATTTTACTCGTTGGTTTACTCTTGTGAATGCGCGTGGACGTTAGAATTTCGAAACTCTTACGAATAATTTAGATGATGTTCATTCGATTGTTTAGTAAACGCGTTGATTTTCGATGAGAGTTTGAGCCTGTGGGTGACGATTTTTATCGAACTAGTCAGTGGAGATCCTGGAAGAATAATTTATTTGCGTTAAATTCATGGATTTATTGGAAATTCTATATTTATTGCAGCGAAATTCATTAATTCTCAAAACAATTAATTGAAACCGAATGAATAATTCATTCGTTGTGTTCACTCGTTTTCATTTCAATTTCACAAGGCATTTATTAGAACTCAGTGAAATGTAATATTACCACGTAAAAATGAAGGGCTTCGTGGCTAATTAAAAGCTACATTTTAATGTTTCGAGAAAACTAGCCAAATATTCAAAATTCTGGTATGACCATAACATCAAAATTCAGAATGGCAAAATCGTTTCACGAGATTCTTCTATTAATTGCAGATTATTTTTTTTTCATTGTAAAATTATGAAAGACTTAGGAGAAATTTTATCTGATTTTATACATGAGTTTGTAATTGTGGAGGGATATAATACGTGATTTTTTTCTCCCATTGGATTATTCTCCTCTAAACACAGAGTGAATGGAAAAAAAAAATGAGAAAAACCCCAGGCGAGAATGGCCCTTTGCTCCTTCGTCACACTTTAGCGCGAAGTACGAACGTGAATAACCTATTCATCGACGTGGAACGTTGCCAATTTTCCCTGACTCAGTATGAGTTGGTGAGTTCATCCCCAATGGAAATAGGCGGTAGTGAGAAAAGGAAGGGGTTGAGGGGTGCAAGTACAGTGGACTAGAGAGAGAAAGATTGTGGACCATCTGGAATCCGATGAAAATTTTGCATCTCTCCAGAGTATTCCCTTCATTCCCATTCCCCTTCCGCATTTTACTTCATCCATATCCCACCCATCGTATCGTTTGCGCTGCATCGATATGAGAATTTTAGACCCCCATCCCACCCCAACAGCCGAAGGCTTTCATATACATTCCAATTCATAGTTTAATCAATTTCTAACGACGCACATTTTTTACGGAAAAAGAAGCCGAGGGGGCAGAATGAAAATTCGTATCAAAGAATTTTTTATGAAATTCCAGCCGTTAGTGAGGATTTTATTTGCATCTGTTGGCACTGGGGTTCGAGGGCCAAATTAAATTGCACCAATTTGAAATGATAATTGAGAAAGAGAAAAATTGATGAGTGGAAAATCGTTGGCTCATTTGAATTTATCGGAATTAATTTCATTTAATAGTCCAGAATGTACTCTTTATTACGAGATATTATGAATAATTTATTTGAATTTATCGATCAATTCTTCACCGTCTTCTCGTCGTGCGTATTATTGAAAATTTTCCGGAGACTCAATCAATCGTCAGCTTAAGGCAATTATTAAAACAGTTTGTTGTAACAGATTGTTTACTCCCATCAAATCTTCCCCTTCATGTGGACAATTGTTAATCAGCTGTGAGTTGAAGACAGAAATGACAGAATTAAAAAAAATACTTCAGAATGTGAGCTCGAGACTGTCGACAGTGTCGGTGGACAGGAGCGAGAAGTTAATGATTGGTCAACTTCACCACTGTCCCCAGTACCATCGTCAACGTCACCAATCAACCAACAATTACCAATGCCACTTGTCGTCACCCCGTAGCAATCAACGTCATCCTGTAGCAACTACCTCAGCTAGTATCACAAGTACTGCGGTCAAATCGTCGATATCCATTCCACACCGTAGCAAACACGACTACGTTCGTATTTTGGGTAGAAGTTATTTTAGTAGATAGAGAAACTAATCACACCCTCATATCATTCCACACGTCATCTCGGTTATTTCATTGAAAGCATCTCTCGTTTTGCCATTATCGATCAAATTTATATCCCCAAAATCGATATTTTCGGGAGAATTTCAACCCAAGATGTTGACAAACTCACGTAAACACCCAAATAATGGGAAAAATCCCTCGTTATTTTGCTCAACTCAAACACCCGTTGACGCAATCATTATTTCCACCGAAAACCGATCCGAGATATCGCATCTCCATCGTAAAACAACCGAGAATGCTGATGTATATTTAGTGTTGCACACGATGTACCTTCATGAATATAGATTTTCCGTGAATGGGTCTTTGAGTCTGGGGGATTAAGGGGATGAAGGGTACATGTGTGCCACACGGAAAATGCCTCCGATCATGTTTCCCCGAAGACGTGGGGATTTATCACTTATTTTCAAAGATTGAGCTCACGTGAAACCTCAATTACGTGATCTTTCCGTTATCACCCCAATTCTCAAACGACTCATTTGATTATCCAGGATTAATGAAAAAAAATTATCGGAAAAACTTGCACGCATCTTAATAGCTGTCGAATTTATTACGTTTCCCCTTAATTGTCAAATTCCTACTGTATTAGGACCCCGCAAACTCTCCACCGCTGCTACAGACAGACGCAAATGACGACTGAATAAATAATCAAACTGTATTCTCATGTTCATCAACACTATTCTGCCACAGCCATTAGTTATTCATTAATAATCGCCTCGCTTTCAAACCCTCTTATTAAATCACTATTATTTTTTACTTCTCATTATTCTTCATTAATTTGGATTCAGTGATCAAGTGGTATAACGTAACCACAAAGTATTGGCCCTCAGGGATTTATAATAATCGAATTATTACGACAAAGATGAAAGGAAAATGATCAAACATTTTCTGTGAAGCTGTTGAGACGAGCGTAAAATATTAATCACCATCTGTACATATTTATCACTCGATTACTGAATCATTTCGCCAAGATCTCTATTCTCCAAGTATGAATGGATTTTTAGAGTCGGAGCAGCGGTGAGGAGGGGCTATCACCAAGCCAATCAAGTGATTACGAGGACCAGGAGGAATTAGAGAATCAACACTCGGCAGCAATTCATACAGTACGTTCTATCCATCTCCTTTTCAATCTATGAGTTTCCCTTTTTAAGCTATTGCATTAACCCTGCATTAACAATCTCCAGTAATTGCACTAATTCAATGTCCAAAAAAGCATGAACTATTTCCATTCCCCTGTACAACATACAGACACAAATCCACCGACCAATCGACATTATTGATTAACGATTCTGGAAATGTATTTCGATTGATTGTCTGACGTCGCACAATTACGGGACTGATTTTTTTATATTGTGAAATTGTGATAATTATTTATAGAGGATTGAATGATTATGTATTGCAGTCAGAGGCCAGCGCTCTTCTGGAGGGCGATGCGAGGGCTGGAATAGCTGGAAGAGCAAGAAACTTGAGGCACGATGTACAAAGGAAAATTACGAGGCTCAGACAGGACAGAGCGTCCTCCGAGGCATTTCCATGTAGTGCGAGTAGTGTTGAGAGTCTACCCAGCGGTAGTGGATCGAGTACACAGGCATTGGTAAGAGCTGGTAGCAATCACAGCTCGATATCCTGTGAGGATAGGGATGCGGCTAGTCCTACATCCATTGGACCTGTCCTTTGTCGAGCCAAAGCACTCGTGGATTATACACCGAGCCCCTATGACAAGGATGCCTTGAAATTTAAGGTGAGTCTCATCGGTTCTACTCTAAAAACACCATTAAACTTCAGAGGTATCAATTTCTCATAATTATCCACGTGTGATCTATCTTTATTATCGAAACCAAAGTCTCGATTCCAGTGCGCATCGATTTTTTATTCAACGACCAGCAATTCGAGATGAATTTCGTCGTCATTTTTCACTCATCTACTTTGGAATCTATGAATTAAGCTATTCATTAATTAATCACCTTACGTCGCGCAACAAAAGAAAATACTATTTTCTGTTAATTCATTCTGCTTCAGTTAATTATCTTGAAAGTTATTAGAGCTGCGCGTGGTGTGAACTTATTTATTTGATATTCATTAACGAATGGACGAGTTAGAAGAATAATTTCATTTGATTTTGGTATTCTAGAAGGGCGACGTGATTGATGTAGTACAGATGAATACAAGTGGCCTCTGGAAAGGAGTGGTTCACAGTCGTATTGGCCACTTCAAGTTTATAAATGTTGAGATACTAAACGAACGAGTGCCTCGTCGTGGTGAGCCGGAGAGAGGTAAATGGGGACAAAGATATAGACAAAAACCAGGTTCAGTTCAAGAGCTCTTACAGAGAATGAATCTTCAGGTGAGTTTTTTTTCTCGCTCTTCTATTTCTCTTTTTCCGGTGAGGAGGGGGGGGACAATATCTTGCACCCAACTCTGAACGATTTACATTTGCATCACTCCAAATGCAAAGCAGGATTTACTGTTCCCGTCTTTCCATCGCATTCGTTCTATTTCTTCCTTTCTGTCCACCTTATCTACTGCCTCGGATTATTTTTTTTTTCGTTTCCAATTTTTTCTGTTCCTCTGGCAGTATCTCAAGGTGGCCTCAACACAATTCTCGATTTTTCCCCTTGCTTACAATTCTGGGAGTTTATCCCCTCAAATTTCCATGAATAACATTATTGAGAGCGTAAATAGGGGAGTGAGTACAGACCGCGACAATATTGTCATTAACAAATGGTGAAGCGTTTTGTACGGCAATCAAAATTTATTTTGGTGTTTGATTGCAGGAGCACATACCGGTGTTTGTTCTGAATGGTTATGAAGACCTGGAGCTGTTCAGAGAACTCGAGCCGGCGGATCTTGATTATCTGCGTATTCATCATCCGGAGCACAGGGCCAAGATACTCACGGCCGTGCAATTACTTCATGATCTTCAGTGTAAGTATTGGAAATTTTTAATAACATTTGTTAAATAATCGTTACAAATACGAATATAATAGTATTTGACTATCCCGAAACCGAATCAATTGAATTCTGAATAACCCATTGCATTTTTAACAGCCGGAAGTGAAGGTGATTTGGCCTCGAGTTCCGAAGGCGACGAGATGAACCGTCTCGCCCTGACGGGTCAAACCCCAGGTCACTGTTCACCCTTCAACCGCCGCCAATTTCCCCGTGACTCTGGCTGCTACGACGCGCACAAAAATCCACGACGAACAATAAGCCCAGAAACCGGTAAACTATCACGGGAGAACAATCTCAATTCAGCGGTGCAAAAGAGCAGCGAGGCAACGGTGCACGTCGACGCCAAAGAAGATTATCACCCGAACATTCCAAATTCCAGTGGTGGACTGAAGGAAGGACAATTCGAAAAGTCACCGCAACTCCGTACAGCGACTGGTAACGTAAGATTTATTGCAAAACGGGGTAATTTTGGTGATACTGTGGTTATTGGCGATGATGTTAGTCCTGGTAAATTGGCAATGTCTAAGTATGGAGTTGGTGGTAGTAGTGATCTTGGAATTGGTTGCGAAACAGTTAATGCAACGGCTAGTATTAATCAGCGGGGATGTTTGAGCGAAAAGTCGAGTGATTCTGGTGTTAGTTCGTCAAGTATAAGTTCAGCACCACCACCTAGGGACAAAGTACTTGTAACAGCTGTTGTCGATTCATCAACCAAGACGTTTGGTAATTTTGCCAGGGGCTCACCCACGTCACAAGGGTCGAGTAAACAGAATGATAGTAGTTATCCGTAAATACACCAGTTGATTAATTCTCTCGTATTTGAAATTGAATACAGAAATTGCATATTCTCACTTTCATTTTTCGAGACGTCACGTTGCTCAGATTATTATATTTAGAGATGTCCTCGATTGAGGAAAAATGGATAGAATTCCGACGTTGTGACGTCAAAAGTAAAATTGAATCTGAAGAATAATGTAAATTTCCTATTCACTCACGGTTTTCTCGATTATTTTCACAAAATCCTTTTATTTCATGAAAAATCGAACAGTCGTATAAATTCCATTGCGTTGCGATCGCGACTCTTGAGGATAGAACTGGGTATGAGGATATAATGGAAATAGAAAAGCCATTTGATGGGCAATTTATTTCTCCATGCACTTGAAATATATTCAGGAGAAAAAAAATGACGTCCTTATTTAACTTCAAAGAGATATGGTAAATGTGGAGGATCTTTGTAAAGCTCGTTGGAACGAGTAGAAAGGCCTAGGGTATACCACTGACTCAGTGAGTTATACTTGTGATAGTAGATCGATTTAGGTAGGATCGAAGGATTATTGCAATAAATTAATGAGCAGAAAATATCAAGAGATTTAAAATACCATCGATAGACCATTTGTCGGTCGCTTTATTGTTCTTATGTATGATTATTTAATATTTACCGAACTCGAGACCAATTTGAATCAACTGACGATTCAACAATCACAACTGCCAATAGAAACGCTCAAACTCATTCTTTTATACATTTTTTAATGACAAAAGTCACAACTTATTGATCTAGGAGAATAACATATCTCGTGGTAATTTATTTAAAGAGTTTTTTGATATTGTTTTATCTTTTTTGTACGTTGTATTTGGTGATCGCCAGCTGAACAGCTTGAATTGTATTGAGTACTGACGATCGACAATCTCATGTTATCGTTGTTACTAATTGCAATCAACGATGACGGTGTACATACTGTATATCATCAACAATAGCAATTAATCGTTGAAAGTTGAATGTCAAGAACGGAGAGAAAAATTAGAGGGATCCGTGTAAATATCCAATAACAAGAGGTGTAAATGTTTTTTTTTTCATTGGTTTCAACTCTGCCAAATCTGACTAGATTCTGTCTAATAAATTGACGGAAGACGATGAAACAAAAATGAGGATAATTACGTAGATATGTGGATATATTAATGAATGCAAGTTTGATCTTATGTGTATCTGTATAGTGTAATTTATAACAGCATGTAACGGTTGGACTCTGTAAATAGACGATGTACGAATGAAATTGACTTGGTTGAGTAATCAAAGTCAAGAATTAACGAGTTTCACTTAATCGTTGCATGTTTGCATTTTTCCATCATTATCGAGTTTCGTAGAGGTTAGTTTACACAGATGTAAATGCTTACCAACGACTCAATCAAACGATAAACTAGACCAGTGTCTAGTGACAAAGTCCCAATGAGTGGTCAATGAAATGACGGGTACAGGGGACAAATTGTTTTTTTTTTTTGAATCACAAATTGAAAACAAATATTGATTTATATCTGGATTAAGTTGACTGACAGGCTTCGGTGATGTTGCTACATATAGAATTTATCCGTTCCATCGATCACAGAAAATCGCAGTGTGTAGAGTTAATTAAGGAAGATGAAACTAATTAAGATGTTAATCAGTGACGAGTTTATGAGATTACAATTTAATAATCGAAAGAGAAAGAGAATAGACACAATAGTGATTTTATTAGCTCGACAACGATGATATTGGAAGCGCCCAAGTAGTTCGGTGTGAAATTCATTTTTGTAGCAATTACGATTGGAGAAGAGAAGAAATCATTAAAATACCTATAACCCATCAGAATATCAATCGTTTGAATGACTAATGAATTCTTCCTCAATCAAAGACTTCGCATCGGTTTTTTGAAAAATTCTCTCAGATATGACGAACGATTGGTGTCAAATGAAATTAAATGACGGAACACTCATTTAGATTTTAGCGATCTAGTCCATAATTGCAAATTAAATGAAATTTTTGTAAATAATGAGCAGAGCAAAAATAAAAAAAAATAACGAAACAATAAGAGAAGAATGAAACATTTTTTAGCTGCGCCAGTGTGTGCGTTACTTTTTATATGATCCGATTTATTGATTCATTGCGGGACTAGTTACGGAATCTTAAATAAGAGCGACAATGAGCAGTGAAAAAAAAAATTAAAAATACAAGTCTTAAGTCTTTGTAATGAATTCGATCATTGTTAATTTATTGACTGTGAATAGAAAAATAAAGAATGGAAGAATAAAAATGAAATCACGTTGTCGGAGTATTCAGTTCTCCGTGACTTTTCCCTCTCATTACCAATTTACTCGGCTCCACTAGTTGACTACTAAATCCCTAATTCATGCAAATAGATACCAGCATTTAATGGCATTAAGATAATTGCTCTGTTAATTATTTATACCACTTTCTTGGCGTCATGAAACTTGGGGAAAATCCTTTAACTGTTCGGTGCAAGATAACACACCATTGCTCCCCCATTTTCACCGAGTCAACTGCAATTCTACGTGCTGCCTTGTACTTTCTCTCTCTCTTGTTACATTCTGAGGGGAATGTACCCTACTGATAACGATGTACGACGTTATTTGTTAAGCCTCGAGAGAGGGAAAGTTTGGGGACGAGTGAATATAAAGTCAGGGTGTCAGCCCTCGGTCACTATTGCACTTTACCAACTCTCGCCATTTTGGTTTCGATAATGGAAAATTGATCAGCTGAAATTAATTCGTCTGCATTCGAAAAAATTCCTGTATTTCAATCAAATAAAATTTATCTGACTAAAATAGAATTCGTTATATCTTTAAAATGAAATGATTTTTTTGTTTTAAAGCCATTAGGTAATTTGATATGGTAATAATATAATTTTCCCTCAGAAAACTGGATCTCGTCTCGTATAATTACAACGGCTTGCCTTCAGCTCGTCACAATCTGCCACAAGGCATCTACTGTCTAAATATAATTCCAGCTGGCTCATGTATAAAGGTGCATTTACCGTACGGGTAAATGGTAGAATGGCGGTGGCATGGGATGGTGGGAAAGAGTGACGAGGGGAATAAAATTCGATGCACCGAAAATACCCCTGGGGCAATTACATCGTGACATGGTGGACGCACCTCCTGTACCGAGCTGCTCTCGTCGTTAAGCGTGAAATCTTTAATTGCATCGTTGGTTAATGTTTTAAGGTAGCGGCTAAAAGAGATAGAGAAAGAGAATGTATTCTTGGTTTCTCTCGTTATCCATCTTCTACTTTACTATTACGCAGTAGAGCCGACACCACCTGGGGCAGTTTAACCAGCCCAAGTGTTCCTGTCTGACTCTGGCCTCCTGGGTGGGACTGCCCACTGGATCTCTTAATCTTAATGCACCTGGTTTCATGTGAGGTGAGAGATCCAGTAAATCACTGGAGGTGGAAAAAAAATATAAAAAAAAAACAGAAGAACTTGTCCTTTGCTGAAATTTTCGCCTGAAATACATGATAATTCATTTTTGCAGCTAGGAAGACTTGTCAGCAGAGTCCCAGAGTTCCAAAATTCCAGAATTCCAGAGATGCATTTATTCTCCAGTAATCGGCTGTTCGCCAATCTTCATTGACTTGATTTTCATTGAAGTTATGAAGGGCCAAGGGCACACATCAAAGCGGAATTAATACGAATAAAAAAAATAGCGAAAATATTGGAATAGCTCCTCTACTTTTCTGTGCTCCTCATACAAATTTGGAATAAATACGGATAAAAAAAATAGCGAAAATCATGTAATACCTCCTTTATTTTCCTGTGCTCCTGATACAAATTTGAAATGAATACGAATAAAAAACTTGCGGAAATCATGGAATACCTCTTCTATCTTTTTGTGCTCCTAATACAAATTTGAAATGAATACGAATAAAGAAAAATAGCGAAAACCATGGAATACCTTCTCTATCTTTCTGTGCTCCTGATACAAATTTGAAATGAATACGAATAAAGAAAAATAGCGAAAACCATGGAATACCTCCACTATCTTTCTGTGCTCCTGATACAAATTTGAAATGAATACGAATAAAGAAACATAGCGAAAACCATGGAATACCTCCACTATCTTTCTGTGCTCCTGATACAAATTTGAAATAAATACGAATAAAGAAAAATAGCGAAAACCATGGAATACCTCCACTATCTTTCTGTGCTCCTGATACAAATTTGAAATAAATACGAATCCTGTATAAAAAGAGAGATGGGCCATTAATCGAACATGGCGGATTTCATGGAGATAATCGATTGTAACTATTCTCGATATATCGATCATGGGAATTTTTCATATGGGCATGCGCATAACCAATATCATATGCGCATGCGTATAACAATTGCAGGAGTCGAATTGAACATCCACTATTGGGACA